>NC_142784.1:15352232-15663482 GCF_988280905.1 Pimephales promelas
TTAGCGATTTAACAGGTGCAGATCTAAAATTGGACATAACCCCCATCCTTCTTTGGAACGATGAAATATCGGCTGTAATAACCCAACTGTCTGCTGGGAGGAAGAACTCGTTCTATCGCCCCCTTCAGCAACAAAGTTTTCACCTCCTGTTCCATAACCAGAGCCTGCTTGGGCTCCACCACTGTAGGCAGAATCCCTCGAAAGTGATACAGGTGTGATCTGAACTGAATCGTGTACCCATACTTGATAGGCTTTTTCACTCTGCCAAAAATTCTACTAAGGGTACCAGTCTCTCGAGACTATCTCTGCTGTATCCACACTTTCAACATCCAGTTCCTCAGAACTGGATAGCTGAAGTGATGGTGCCTCAGCCCAGTCGGAAGAAACCGCAGCACGTGCTTCCAAACCCGGATCTGAGGCACTGGATCTACCAGGTTAGGGCAGAGATAGGGCGGAGCCCGTCTCCATCCCCGCTGATAGATCCATCGGCGAACCTCACATTTGAATCCTCCGCTGTGCCTCAGCAGCAGCGGGACCCAAACCGAGAAGCGAACCACTGTCCTCGAAGAGGGCACGACGGGAGCGGAGCGTTTTTATTCACATACGCTCGCAATGCTCACAATCAGCTCCCTCGAGACCTGAAAAAACACTGTGAGACACAAACACTTTGAGAAAAAAACCCTTTGAGACACAGACTGATATATATTTCACACACAGAGCGCTTGCTGAAGACTCAGAAGCTGATGCGCTTGTATTTTTGGGGTGCTTTATAGTTTCCTGGTCGATACGTCACCCCGCCATGATGTTCCATTCACCATTGGACTGATTTCATACGTGATTCATGACACACTCACGCAGGGGGCGTTCCCATAGCGGTTACACGCAGCTCGAAGTTCAGGAACCTGAAATATTTATTTTTATTTATTTATTTATTTGTTTATTTGAAAAGGGACAATGTACACTAATCAACATTCACAACAAATGTAAGTGTACCCGAGTTAGCCACAGGCTAGTTTTCATCGGCAGTCCCCTTGCCAGATGTTACTAGGCATCCTAAGATAATAAATAATAACAATGCAATACAGTTCAATATACAATAAACAAAAAGTAAAAAAAATAAACTGTGTTAAAATCACAAATAATCAAATAAACATGAGATATAAAATATAATTAGATGTTAATAAACGATACAATTATTGTTGATGAATTGGACCCACATCAATGTTGACAGTGTTGATTTTCAATAAGCCATTTCTTAGCATTAATCTTAAATGAGTAATAAGGTGTAGACTCTCTAATTAGTGGGGGTATTGAGTTCCATTCATGCGAAGCAGTAAATGAAAAGACAGCCTGACTGAATGCAGTTTTTTTAAGTGGGATTATACAGTCTCTCCTAGCTGCACCTCTTGTAACTCTGTTTGTATTTGATTTAAAAGTGATAAGGCCAAATAAAGGAGGAGGAGCTAAGCAGTGCATGATCTTATAAACTAAGCAGACATTTCTGTATTTTATTAGGTTATCCCAACTAAGCAATTTATACTTCTGTAAGATATGGCAATGGTGATGACGAAATGACTTTTTATCTAGAATTTTAAGTGATTGTTTGTATAATGACTTTAATGGTTTTAAGGCTGTAGCGTGTGCGTTGGACCAACTTATCAAACAGTAGTTTATGTGGGAGAGAATTAATGAGTGGAAGTATACCTTAGCTGCCTCAGTTGATAGGAGGGTCCTGATATACCTGAAATTCACCAAACTGAACTTTACTTTATTACAGACCCTCTTTATGTGGGTTTTGAATGTAAGGTTTGAGTCCAAGTGTAGTCCTAAGTACTTATATTCTGAGACAACTTTTAATCTATGTCCAGAAATAGAAATGTCTTGTTCTGCATCTATGTGGGAACCTTTGGAAAAAAACATACAAACTGTTTTTGAAACATTCAGTTGCAAACAACATTGGTTAAGCCAAGATGTGACCTTCACTAATACATCTGTTAGCTTGATTGCAACCTCTGTAGCAGTTTTACCATGAGTAAAAATAACTGTATCATCGGCGTACATTAAAATGTCACAATTTTCACATGCAGAGGGTAGATCATTAATGTATAAGCTAAAAAGGGTAGGACCAAGTATGGAGCCCTGCGGGACCCCAGTTGAAAGACATAGGGGGTTCGATTTATAGTTACCAATTTTAACATATTGAGATCGACATGAAAGATAAGATTTGATAAGATTGACCAACTCAGGTGAGAAATTGAAATTAAGTAATTTATACAATAGAATGTCATGATTAACTGTGTCAAATGCTTTCTTTAAGTCAAGAAACACGGCCCCCACAACCCCGCCCTTATCCAATGAGACCTTAACTTTCTCTACGAAGTGACAAGTAGCTGTTTCTGTCGAGTAATTAGCCCTAAATCCAAATTGCATAGAGTGTAGTTGAAAAGAGCTATTGTTAAGATAGTCGATAATTTGTTTGTTAATCAGTTTTTCTGATATTTTCGATACTATAGGTACAATACTGATGGGCCTGTAGTTTGAAGTCAGCAAAGGATCACCGCCTTTGAATATAGGGGCCACAACAGCAGGCTTCCATGAATTAGGAAACCTTCCTTGAGCCAGTGAAATGTTAATTATGTGTGTTAATGGGGTAACTATAGAAGAATTTATCTCTTTCAACATAAGTGAATCCATCCCATACACATCCTTAGCCCTAGAGGATTTGAGAGATGTGACTGTTTTTACAACCTCATTCTCAGATACCGGTCTTAATGTTAATGCTGGCTCTCTAATATTAACTGGAAGTGCATCATTTTGTTGTACTGTAAAACATTGGGCAATAGTATCTACTGACTCAACAAAGTATTGGTTAAAGGCCTTTGCCACATCAGTTGGATTCTTCAATATTGTGTCATTCACTTTTAGTACAATTGGCTTAGTTATACTAATGTTTTGACCAGTTAATTTCTGAATCTGACTCCATATGGCTTTTGAGTTACCATTAGAATTTTCAGCAATTATAATGAAAAAGTCCGCCTTTGCTTTCCTCAATTCTCTGGTTACAGTATTTCTTAGCTTAACGAATTTAAACCTATCAGTTGACATCTTTGAATTTGTCGATATTTTTAAAGCATTGTCCCGCTCCTTCATTAATTTTAGAATTTTCTCGTTCATCCAGGGAAGACTCTGTTTCTTGTTTTTACATTTAATTCTAATTGAAAATTCATGAATTGTTGATTGTAATTTTTCTGTTAAAATTTGACTGCTGATTTCTAAATCATTTTCAAGAAGTATCTCATCCCATTTTATGTTATTAATGGCCACCTTAAATGCCTCATGCTTATTTTTCGGGATGCCAAAGAATTCTTTATTGCCAGCATTCATAACCCGCCTGCAAGTTAGTTTTCTTGATATAAGCACCATATTATGATCGGAGAGCCCAGTTATCATATTGAATGATTTTGAAATCCTATCCGGCCTATTACTGAATATAAGGTCAATTTGGGTACGGGTACTGTTTGTTATTCTTGTTGGGCCTTTAACAAGTTGGACCAGATTAAAACCGTCCAAAATAAGCTTGAGCTTCATTCTTGAGGACTTATCTTCCCAATTCAAGTTAAAGTCACCCATTATGATTATTTCTTTTTTAAAATCCAGTTGACATAAAAGAGTCTTAAATTTTTTATAAAAACTAATATTTGACGAAGGTGGTCGATAGATTACAACAAGGGTGTAAGACATCTGAGGCGAAATAATCATATTCAAGGCAACAAATTCTAAGTCACTTGGATTTTGCAACTGAATCTCATTACAGTGAATATTGTTTCTTACATATATCATAACTCCACCCCCTTTTGCGACAATGCGATCCCTGCGGTAAATATCATAACCCGGGACTATTATAGCAGCCGACGAAGAGTTATCATGTAGCCAAGTTTCCGTTAAACAGAGGAAGTCTAAATTAGACTCTAGTAATATATGATTTATTTGATCACTTTTAGATTTTAGACTCCGTATGTTTTGATGGCCGCCTAATATGCCCTTAGGCTTAGCTTTCGGATCCCAAATAACCCTCGAGTTGTTTACGGTTGGAAAAACTTTCCACTTCCGGTTCTTACGGATTGCTCTGTTTACTTCGCCACGGATGTTTTTCTTGCACACATGTTTGTCTGATGGATTCCTGCGGTGCTTGTCACTTGGTTGGACATTTAATGTACTCACGAGCGTATGGTCACCGCCGATACTCATAGGGAGAGTTGGAGATGTACTCAGTAAAGCTGGAGATGCACTCAGTACAGCTGAAGATGCACTCAGTAGGCCCACAGCAAGTCTCCCCAGTGGTGATGACTTTACCGCCGGCGAGTTAAACGATGGACGATCATCCACCGGGAACCGGACGGGTGTCTTATCCTCCGGTGAGTTCAGATGGCCAGAAGCGGAACACCGGACTTCCCTCGCGGTCATCTGCAGACACTCACCAGGACCGGTGTCCTCAGGGTGCGCCAGAGATTCAATAGAACACCGCTGAAAACTCACTGGATCTTCCATGGTGCTCGGGGAGAGTGCACATCGGAAAAGGTAAGTTTGCTGTGCGGATTTGGAGCATGAGTAGTTTCTAACAATACTACATACCTGAGCTGAGGTAGAGTTGCTTGAAGAAACGTCAGAAATACTTGCTCCATTTGTGGTTGGACCGGGACACTGATGAATGTCCCCCGACAAAAGCAAACATATGGCTATTATCACAGCCTGACTGGATTGTCGTTTACATGTTGTTTTTATCCTTTTCACCCTGCGGTTGTGTCGAGTTGGGGTTACAAGGAGGATGACCAAGGTGTACTCCCCATACCTAAGAACGCCATGGATCTTGTTTGTTTGTTTATGCCGAGAGATCCTGAGAGCAATTAATTCGTAATTGTTGCGAATAATATTCGCATAATTGTTGTTAAGAGATTGTATAGGTGGATAGTTGTTTGTCGGTTGTATAAACTTCAGAAGTATTGTGTAAATTAGCAAAGCGACTACCGCGCCAGACCGACCTCCGGCCATGTTTTCCCCGATCAATCCCCACCGGTTTTCAGGGTTAGGGTTAGACCCCTGTGTTTAACATACACAATGAAAAGAGTGAATCTCACCTGGTTTTCCAGGATCTCCATATAGACCCTCAGGGCCTGTTAGGCCTTTGTTACCCTTGAGCCCTTTTGGTCCCAAGCGACTTTTGACTTCTGGGGATGCAGGAGAGGAGCACACAAACAGTGTCATGTCAAACAGTCATGCACAACAGACAAGCTTGGTTAATCGAATAAACTGAAGATGGCAGTCTTTGACAAAGTTACGTGGAGTTCCTGGAGGTCCAGGTTCACCAGGGGGTCCTCGTTCCCCTGGTTGGCCGTCACGTCCTTTGGGTCCTCTGATGTCAGGTGCAGGTTCTCCTTTTTCCCCTTTCACACCTCTAAACCCTGGGGCACCTCGTTTTCCATTAGGTCCTGTTATGGCAGTCCCTGACATATTTGAGCAAAGAGAAAGTTAACATTTGTGTATTATGTATATTTTTGTGCGTGTAAAAACGAGAGAGATACATCAATTACCTGGAGGACCTGGAGGTCCAGGAAAACCATTGAAACCTTTAAAAAAGATACCAGAGATAACATCAGTTGGTTATCTACTTTGGCTCAATAAAATAAGAATAATTATTATTAATTATTACATATAATGTCATTCGAAAGTTCAGAGTTTTATTTGTAAAGGAGCCGTATGCAAGATTGTGGCCAAAAATGGTACTGCAATCATTTTCAAATTACTGTAGAGCGTTGTCTCCCCCTACCCCTTATTATTTCAAATACCAGTTTTCTATTTTAATATATTTAAAATGTATTTCATTCCTGATGTCAAAGCTGAGTTTTCAGCATCTTTAATCCAGTCTTCAGTGTCACATGATCCTTCAGAAATCATTCTGATATGCTAATTTGCGGCCCAAGAAACATTTATTATTATTATTATTATTATTATCAATGATGGAAACAGTTGTGCTGCTTAAAATTTTTGTGAACAAAATAAAATAAAAATAAAATTATATAACATTATACATGTCTTTACTGCCACTTTTGATCAATGAAAGAAAACCAGTTCATTGCATATTTAGCTGGTTTTGTTGGTTGTCTTTGAATGATAGTAGTTTTAATTAATTTGATTACCAACCTTCACTACCTTGTAGACCAGGAGGTCCTGGTGGCCCAGGAAAACCTTTTTGACCTTTGATCTCCGTATCAATTATAACGAACTAAAATACAAATTTAAATCACACTTCATCAATAAGTTACAAAAATATTCATTCCTTTTTAAATTTAAAGAGAGATTTTATTATTACTTCATCAGCTAATGAAGTAGAATAAAGAGTTTTACTGCCACAGGCAATATGACCTGATTAAGGAGAGATTAAACATCTAGAGATTGCCATAAGTGAAAGTTTCACTACCTCTCCATGGACACCAGGGGCACCGGGGTCACCCTTCAGACCCTGAAGACACACACAAAGAAACAGATTGTTGAATTCAAGTATAAAGATTTTAAAGAAAGATTGAGATTCCGTTTAAAAAGTCCACTCATTAGAGGGCACTGTTCAACTGCACTTAAAATAGCCAACTATATATTTTTGTCAGTTTGGCTTGCCAACCAAAGTAAGACCAAACTCTGCATGGTATGTTGCACATGACTGCACAAGAACAGACAGACAGATAGATACCATTTCTCCTGCTATCCCAGTAACTCCTTGATATCCTGCATCTCCAGGCACTCCCTAGGAAGAAAAAGAAAAAATCTATGTGTACTTACATTTACAAGTCATTAAATCATGTTTAATTTGGACTTCTCTGTGCATGCTCTTTGAGGTGGTGACCATAGACCTGCATTATATGACTGACAGACAAGAACAGTTTAACCTAAAAATATCAAAATTGAAAAAAATTGAAATACTGTGTAAACAAAGACACCTGCATAGTAAAGCCCTTGAGGTAAGCTAAAACACATCAAAAAATTAATTTCAAAAAGAACTATCCCTTTAAGTAAAAATCGGGCGGGACTTTATTTTTGTCCATCTGAAATTTAATTGTGATTAGCTATTGCTGTGATCTCATGTGAGAGACAGGTTGTCGCTGGAAGGAGGGGATGTTTTTTGATTAAAGAATATGATTATTCATTTTAAAAAGAGATTATGTAAAAAAGAAATTTATAATAAAAGCTGCAATACTCCATAAAAAATATTAAGAAAAGAATAATAAGAATTGTCAGATTTCATGGTGACTTTAATGGACAAGATCTGTCTATACAAAAGCAAATAGAATGTGTTATAATCAATGTCACTGTTTGGACTGGATACAGTACAGATGCCCATTCAATTTCTGACATACTCCACTTCACACAACAACTGGACAAAGAGGAAAAATAATGCTAGCTTTGACGCATCTTGTTTAAGCAGATAGTCAATCTTAACAGGGGCCATTTACTGACAATCCTTAAAGAAGCTTGTCCTTTAAAAACTGATCATTTGAGACAGAGTGTCAAAATGAAGGTTGAAAATAATCATTTTCCTGCATATTAGTTTTTTTTTTTAGTAGAGAAAACCCCCCTCAAATTTCTAAACCTCAACCTAAAATTGAACCTCAAAGAACATATTAAGATCCAAGAAAGAATCCATGTCATGACCCATTTAAAAACCAAAAACTGCCTGTTTTTTTTTTTTTTTTTTTTTTTTTTTGATGGGCCGCTGTAAAATACTTCTTGCTTACCTTAGGGCCTAACTCTCCTTGCAGCCCCTCCTTTCCAGGTTTCCCCTAAAAAAATCAATACATAATTAAAATATATTCGTCAATATATATTTGTCATATATATATATATATATATATATTATATATATTATTACTATATATTAAGTTTAGGGACAAATTGGGAGAGAATGAGTCTTCATTGTCTCACTTTCTATCTTTATTTAATTATTTACCAGAGCCCCAGGCTCTCCGGTTTCCCCTTTCTTCCCCTTAGGACCAGGACGACCACGAAGACCCTGCAGAATACAGCAGTCGGGCTTTATGAATGATGAAGTAACTTAAAGCAATCCCAATGAAATAAATGATTTAAACAGCAGAAGAACAAAAATAACTTTAATTTAAAAACACTCACATTTGACCCAGGGCATCCAATGTCTCCAAAATCCCCACTGTCACCCTGAAACCAAAAAGAGAGTGATTTTTCACAAAAAAATCCAATCATTCATTTGTATTACAGTGTAAAATTCGACTTTGAAATACATAAATAAATAAAACTCCAATGAATTACTTGATAACAAACCCTCGTGTTGGAAATGTTACCTTAGGCTCCTTTTGTCCTGACACAAATAACTTTACACCTCTTGGTCCTGGTACACCAGGTGGTCCTCTCTCCCCCTACATAAGAGCCCCACAATGCATTTTAGAGCTTATATAATTAGTTTATAGCATTATTCAATTTAAATCAGATTATTCATCTGGCTTACCCTACACAATCACATACCGTAAGTGTCAGACATTACAACAAACTCATTGTAAGAGTCGGCAAAAGCTTAAAAGTAACAATGAAAATACTGACCTTTTGACCTATGGGCCCAGGTATTCCCATGATTCGACCCTCTCGACCCTATATATGTAATGTAAAAATGTTACACATACAAACATACATACTAAAGCATGTAGCGGACCAGCGGTTTCATCAGCGATGGACGTTCGTACACACAGTCCGACCGCGCGGATGGTGCGCATACTACATAGCATGTGCGAGTAAATTGAGCACTTGAAAACAAAGTCCACTAAACATTCTGCACGCGCTCATGGCGAAAGAAGTATACTTCGAAAGGCTTACACACTCTTCTTGACATTGGCCTGACATTTTATCATAAGCAAATCAGAACTAACCTTCTCTCCTTGAAATCCAGGAATGCCTTCAATTCCCTAAAAATAATTAAAGAGTTAAATCGGTAACACTTTACAATAAGGTTCATTAGTTAACATTAGTTAATGTATTAACTAACATGCACTAACCATGAGCAATACATTTGTTACGGCATTTGTTCATCTTTGTTAATGTTAGTTCATGAAAATACAGCTGTTCATTGTTTGTTCATGTTAGTTCACGGTGCATTAACTAATGTTAACAAGATTTTAATCAAGTATTAGTAAATGTTGAAAATAACATTAATAAAGATTAACAAATGCTGTATATGTGCTATTCATTATTAGTTCATATTAACTAATGCAGTTAACTAATGTTAACTAACGGACCTTATTGTAAAGTGTTACCGTTAAATCAATACGACAATAATGTAATCATGATATTAATCATAATGAGAGGATATAAAAGCACTGGACAACTTACTGGTGGACCTCTAGGCCCCTCTGGTCCCACTGGTCCAGGAAATCCTGGCAATCCTAGTGGACCCTGTAATTCCATAACCACAGAATCTCAGTCAAAAAATTGACACAGAATACAACAATATGGAATTACATTAAAGATACATAAAGTAATAAACAAAATGTTCAATCTGAATTTTTCACTTTTGTGAATTTACTTACTTTATCTCCATCTCTGCCTCGAGGACCACGCATTCCTTTCACTTGTTCGGAGGGTGGGAAGACATAGCAATCTCCCTAAATAATTAAAGTCATCATAATATTATAATACGGTACATGTGTGAGCATTTTTATATTAAATGAGCAATGAAGTTAATCGAATACAACACACCTTAGGTCCTTGGATTCCTGGTCCTCCCTAAATACAACAACAATAACAACAACAAATTTGTGGTTTAAATTAGCAGCCTTAATCAGAGTAAGGCTCAAATGAGACTTAAGCATTGCAGAAAAACAAGAGCATTTACGTTTTTTATTTCCCACAGCACCCACATTTTCATTTTTGATGAATGAAAATATAAACAATGAAAACATCTTTATAATCATTCCATGGCATTTTATAAGAGGTTGTAAAATTTGGGAATTATATTTTGTGCATTTGAATGTTATGATTAAAACATAAATATGACACAAAAATGCACACATATATTGATTGCATCTTCATATAAGTACCAGCAGATGGCAGCCTCATTGTCACCATTCTCTGTTATCCCCAGGCTTCATTTCCACACATTATTTGTTTACCTGTTTCATCTGTGTCTTGTTTTCTTAGTTCATTACCCTGTCTATTTAAATGCCTTTCACCCGCATTCATTATGAAGTCTTGTTTTGGTTCATGCTCTCTGTCAGCGTTTTCTTTGTTAAATTTATTGCTTCCTGAGTCATGGATTGCTTGTTCCTGTTTGCCCTTCATGGATTATATTCTGCTTGGATTCTGAAGTGTGCATTCAAAGACTTTTATAACGCTTGCGAAGTAAGTTCAATTCAAATGTATTACCTACTCAGACAGTGTGAGATGTTAAACTTATGTGTTTTGTATCCTCATTCCCACCTCAAACAACTTTTGTTCTTATTTCCCAAAATAAAGCACTCCAACTGGGTTAACTTTGCCGACGTTATATTAATATTATCTCATATTATACTCCTTTTCAGAACACACCTGCCGTCCAGGAAGTCCCATCGGGCCTAAAAAGCCTGGGGGACCATGCTCACCCTGAAAAAAATAAAATAAAAATAATAATAATAATAATGTGCCACTGACCTTTAGTATGGTGATAGTTTAGTGTGGTTAAAGTAATTAATAAATTCTGGATTACCTTTGTTCCATTGCATCCTGGGAGACCAGGAAGCCCCCTCGGCCCCTCTTTTCCAGGGAACCCCTAAAAGAGGAAAACATGATACTCACAAAATTATATTCTCTGTAAATATTAGCAAAGCAGCAATGATGGCGTTACAAAGTAGTTTTTATGACATACTGTAAGTAGCACCTGGTTTCCTCTAAGCATTTTGGCCAGAAACGGATATATACACTCTAATGCAAGTAATTAAGCAATACGTTTTCAAAACTTACTGGTAGTCCCGGTGGGCCAAAGAATCCTGGCGTCCCTGAAGGTCCCTTATTGAGAGAATAAGAACGGGAGAGAGATTTGCCAATGTTCAATTATACTGCAAGTGTCACCGGAAATACATTTAGCACACTCACACACTCCGTACCCTAGAACCTTTATGTCCGTGCATGCCTGTGTTTCCCATGTATCCCTGTGTGATAAAAAAATAATAATAATTAAACATTTTATTAACATTAATCAGTGCTCGAATACAGAGTCTATACAGCAATCAATCTGTTTATATGTTGTTGAATATCGAAAAGAGACTCTCAATCTCAGTATAAGAATATGGCAACATGTTATAATGTAAAGTCAAGCTAATTTTAGTTTTATAGCAAATTTCACATGGACGTACACAAAAATATTGCAGTAACAATGTCTCAAATTATGTAAGCAAAATAAAGAAGTGTGAAGTCCGCACACTGAAAGTTACTGCTCCAAAAATTTATTAAAAAGCAACGTTTCGACCCTCAGGTCTTCATCAGGCACCTGAGGGTCGAAACGTTGCTTTTTAATACATTTTTGGAGCAGTACCTTTCAGTGTGCGGACTTAACACTTCTTTATTTTATTTATAACACTCAGTTGTCCTGCACCTGAGCCCAATTTGGGTGTTTGGGATGTGCACACCAGCTTTGTATTTTTTGACTCAAATTATATAAGGTCACCATTTAACAGTTATGCCTTAATATATTTGTCTACGTAAATGGCAAAGAACAAAAAACTCCATAAGCACCAGATAGGAAATAGAGGAAAGTCTATTTTGTTCCTTTAAAAGCATGTGTAAGATTTAAAACGTTATATTTTATACATTTGAAACTGTGTGCTTGTAATGTTACATACAATTGGACCAGGAAGTCCAGGAGGGCCTTCCTTTCCTCGATGCCCCTGAACTCCCATTACACCATCCAAACCAGGAAACCCCATCTGACCCTGAGAGGAAGACAGATAAAGCAACAGTCGCTTTAAACAAAAAATCAATTAAGTGATTGAGATTGTAACAAATGATTTGATAAAAACGTAACTTTTAGGAAAAAAAGTAAGCACCCCTAACGGTCAGTACTTCTCCCACTTGAACTGTGTCCTTAGATCCCCATCATACCATACCCCCAAAACTCTTCACTGGGTTCTCCGAAACTGATGGCATTGCCTCACCATTAATGAAGAATGAATTCCATAGTATGGGGAATGAGATCAAACAGATCTCATTCCCCATTGACTTGGAAGTCAATGGGGAATGAGATCTGTTTGATTAAAACATTCTTCCAAACATCTTCCTTTGTGTTCAGCAGAACAAATAAATTGCCATGGTAAAGCCAGTGGGAGAAATGGTACATCCTGCCATTATTCCAACCTCTAAGCATTGCCATGTAGTGCTGAATTCTGGAGTTGAGAAACTAAACGGCAAATCTCCAAAATAGGCTTTCACTAAACTTATTGACATTGGTACTCTGAAAAAAATCAAATGCAGCCCAAAGAAGCTCATGTGGCACTGGACCATATGCATTAGCCAAATCCAGGAATGTCACATAAAGCTCCTTCCTCTCCTTTTTAGCTGACTGAATTCGTTGCCAGATAACATTGTGTTTCAAGCATCAAGAGATCCCTGAAAGTGATCCAAGAAAGCCATTCTTTAATAGGTAGGTGGAGAATCTCTGGGCAATAATGCTGAAGAAAATCTTACCTTACACATTTAATAGTGAAATAGAATCTTTTTCTTTACGACTCTACCTGCTCTGCGCCATGCTCTACAGTAGGTACAACCTGTTTTTCCCATACCACTTTGATGGCACTTGATTCTGTCGACAAGAGGACAAGTGAAAGAGTGATTCGGCTCGTTTGTGTCTCTGTACAGACTTCAGAAGGATCCCAGCGTCAGGAACAAGTGGATGGTTTATTGTAATGGTGTCCCGCATCACATCGGAGGATTATGTTTATTCTGAGCATTTGTTTTGTAAATGAGGCAAATTCCAATGAGTTCACAAAGAATCTTTTGAAGAATGAAGCAGTCAGCTGTATAGGATCTTACAGCAGCTGAATCATAAACTTTTACAATGCTTTGTCTGTAAATGATGGATTTATATGGCTTTCAAAACATTTACTCATATGCAAAAGCTAATGGGCATTGATACTGTTTCCTATGCAGTGACATTAGCCAATCATAACAGTGGCCATTTACTGACAGGCCTTAAAGTCCCCGTGAAATCAAAATTGAACCTATTTACTTTGTTAGCGCATATTACTAGTTTATTCTTGTGGTGAACAATTAATCCGTGCAAGTAAAAATATATTTAAAAAATGTTTTACCTTGGTAATCTTTAATCAAAATCTGAAAAGTTACTTCCAGTCTGGAACTGTTTCTTTCTCTGATGACGTAGGTTTCACAGTTTGGGTATGGAAACGCTTAACCACTCCCCTCAAACCGTTAGTTTGCTATGAGCGAGAGATGGAGAGGAGGAGCGCTAGAGTAAAACCCTGTCCTCTGTTCAATATTCCGTTTCACTTGGAAATACGTCACAGCACTGGAGAAAAATCGTTTGCAACTTCCGGTTCACGGGGACTTTAAAGGAGCCCTTAAAAACATATCATTTCAGACAGATGGTCACAATGAAGGTTGAAAATAATAGTTTTTTTCGCATATACTGTATATTTATTTGGTTTTTTTGTGGGGAAGAAAAAACCTCCCAGCAAACAAATTTAGGTTCTGGGGAGGTTTCCAGAATGTTCCTAGAACTTTCCCTTAAGGTTAAGGGAACGTTCCCTGAACATTCTACTTACGTTATAAAAATGGAACCTAAAAATAACCTACATGGAACGTTCCTATAACGTTCTTGTTTGGTTCCCAAAAATATAACCCCATGGGACCATTCGGGAACGTTAGGAGAATGTTCTGTGTTTGCTTGGCTTATACATGTCATGACCCCTTCAAAATCTGTTTCCCTCCAGTGTTGAATTTTCTGTTGTAGACACGAGGGTTTATTATCAAATTGTTAAAGATGGTAGTAAACATGTCATCAGAGAGGGGAGGGGGAATTAATTTGATTAAATTTTACAAGGGTATGTGACTTAAAATAAAAGAAAAATTATGATATGCAATTGACAATAATAATTATTGCAATATTCTATTACAAAACATATTAGAATTGTCAGTTTGGATTTAAAGGAGAGTGTTTTACATATTCAGTTCAACACTATCTCACGACCAATTTGTACGAATTCGACGCATGATTAAAAAGTGTCTAATTCGTACTACCTCACTCGTACTAATTCGTACGATTTGTCTAAACCGACGTGACGGTTAGGTTTAGGGGCGGGGTAAGGGGTAGGTCATTCGTACGAATTCATACGAATTGGCCAATTCGTAAAATATGTACGATTTAGCAAAATCGTATTAATTCGTACGAGTGAGGTCATATGAATTGTTACGAATTAGCCACTTTTTAATCATTCGTCGAATTCGTAAGACTTGGTCGTGAGATCGGGTTGATTCAGTTACGTTTGCTCTTATATTTGCTTTCAAAGACTTCTAGTGTATTTTGACATTAATTTATCATCACAGACGTTAAACATTAATTTACTCATTTGCACTGTATTTAAGTTGGTCTCACCCTTCAGTTGTCGGTTCTTACCTGTGTTACTGCCTTCCTGTTTAATAAACCTTGTTTTTATTTTTATATCCAGGCGTCGGACAGTGACTTAAAAATAGGTGCATGATGCCCTTAACTTACACAAATGGGACGGAGGAGAACTTCATCAAAGCTCAACTGGGTAAATTTGCAACTTTTTGAAGCATATTTTCAATATTATTTGCAATCATCAACAATGTAGAGACCATAAAAAAGAGGAACGTCTGCAAAATAGATCCATGGACATATCTTTTAGGAATTAACATACCATGACAGTTATGCCAAACTGATGTGTATAGAGAGAAGTGGGACTCTAACACAGGTAGACGCATACAGAGGAGCAGATGCGTGACTTATAATGCTGATAAGTTTTCTGTAGCGTTGGGCATCAATAGTGTAGCACAGCTCATCTGATACGGACACCTGGGTGGCCAATACATCTGTCAAGTCACCTCGAAATAGTCATGAGGCCACCCACCACCACCAGACATATTTTTCTTCTTTCTCTTTTGAACCTGGTGACCCAATCTGAAGATTCAAAATTCAAACGTTTTATTTCTACACCAGTTATTGTTTATCATGAACGACTCCTCCACCTCTTGTTTTACCAGACTCTTCTATTCTATCCATGCGGTAGACAGAGAAGTGTTCGGCCGGAGTAACCGCTGTGTCCGGTCCGGCTGTTGTCGTTGTCCTCGATGCCACGATGGAGAGTCGGATAAAAGGTCAGTAAAACTGCTTGTTTGCAGCATTTTTATGCGAAAAAGTGCATCTCTGTTATATTGTAACATGTCCAGAAAAGTATACAGAAAAGAAAAAAGTACAAATAAATAAAACACAGTCATACTGGAGCAGTCACAGCGGTCTCTGAACACAGTCGCACCACCAGCCAATCTTCAGAATTCCCGATCTCATGCCTCAATGTGCCATGCAAAGTGTAGGGATCAAATAGAAGTTGCGATAGTCTTTTCTTACTACTGTGACAAATCTGAGCAAAAAAGCTTCTTGAACAAGTAAAGTCATTACAGGAGGACACATAAATTTAAAAAAAAATAATAATAGTAATAACAAAAAATTATAATATATTGCACTGAATTATTCCATAAAAACAGAGGTTCCACTTTATAGTAGGTGTCTTCAACTATGTTCTAACATTTAAATTAGTAATTCGATACAATACACTTACTGTATACATACATGATTTTACACTGTACTTGTTCACTTAAAAAAAAAATACTTGCATGTAATTACAGCTGTAATTAATTTCTGTAATTAAAATCTATAATTACAAATTTGAGTCTTTCATTACACCTTAACCCAACCTTAAACCTAACCATACCACCAAACCTAACTTGCGCCTAACCCTGGTGGGTCCGTATCCCACCTCAATAGCAGCAAATGTTTTGCAATACAATATTAACACAATGAGTATGTTGTACTGTGTTTTTTATATATAGATATAAATATACAAGCACATAGTAGTTAAAGGCACCTAATATAAGGTGTATAAAGTGTGAAAAAAAATGAGAATTGTCAATTTTGATTTCATGGTAACTTTAACTGCAGTGTTTAGGACATCCTCCTAGGACATTACTTAAAATGCAACTATAAGGTATGAAGATATTGAAATATAATAAACATTAGCATGATTATCTGTAAAAAAAAAACAAAAAACAAACAAAAAAAAACACGTGTATTGTAAAAAACGATTTATAAATAAATTTGGCATGATTCCACTATTAAAGAGTAACTAAACACATAACCAACTTTTTTTAGTTAATGATCTGTAAGAATGGATCTTTATTAATACCAGTCATTGATTCGAGTAACTTTTTTGGCATTTGTTTATAAAGTGTTCTATTTCTACAATATATGGTGTAAAAACGTCTTAGTGCTGCCCTCTTCAGGTTGAACGGTGACTACTGCAGTTGAATTTTCCTATTGGATGTTTGCGGTGGTATGTGACACAGCGGTTGTTGGTGACGTAGGCAAGTTCCATACAAAGAGATGCGTCTCAGGTGCACGCCCCCCTCCGCTGGGCTCTGCCCAGTGGGTGGAGTCAGGCTCTGACCAGGGGTTTAATTACCCTTTAAAGGGACAGTTCACACACAAAAAAAAAAAAAAAAAAAAAAAAAAAAAAAAATCCATTATCATTTACTCATCCTCTTTCTTCTGTTGAACACAAAAGAAGATATTTTGAAGAATGTAATAGAAAAGTTGATGGTAGCCATAGTATTTTCCCCCCACTTTGCAAGACAGTGTGCCATCAACTGTCTAGGTATAAACGATCTTCAAAATATTTTCTTTTGTGTTCAACAGAAGAAAGAAACTCGTTCAGGTTTGGAACAACTTAAGGGTGATAAAGTAATGACAACATTTTCATTTTATTGTGAACTATCCCTTTAAGTGGCAAATATGGAAACTTCAGCACCAGTAGTAAAAAAGAAACCAGAAGGGGGCAGCATTTACATTTCAATGTAAATATGAACATCCTTAGATGTTTAACTTGAGGAACTCTAGATAATTTATCACTAGCTCTGCTGATGTTTGGAACGCACTACAAGAATAATGGCGATCACTTAGCAATGTGTTTTGTGACATAATATAACATTGTCATCTGTTGTGTGGATATGATGTTTGTTTGCATGTTCTGTTACCTTTTGTCCTTTAATTCCTTGACAACCACATTCAGATTTCCCACTGCAAACACACCCCTGAGGGGAAAAACACAAGCAAAACAACACTATGACTGCATGATAACAATAACAATAATAATTGCTCTCATTCAATAATTCTTCTCCCTTTCATTGAAAAGAATAGAAGGCCACCTAAAAGCGGGGAGGTGAAAAAACATAATCTAGTCTAAATCTAGTTGTTTTATAGCATCTTAATATTAGGATTTCTGAGTTAATTGACTGAAGGCATGAATATGCCCAAACAGACACACACAATTTAAATGGAATCACATAATCAAGCAATGCATAAAATGCGTGGCTTTAAGGAATGCCAGGAGTTTAACCAGCTCTCTGCATGAACTTGCATTGTAACAGATGAACGACAAGGATGTGTTCATGGCATCTTGCCGTACGAGATCTTAGACTCCTATATCTCTTTGAAAGGTATATGCTGAATGGTAATGCTTCTTTTGACAACAACAGAAATTGAGAAATGGGTGTTTCTTAATTGAAAAAAAAAGTTAATGTATCTGTTTACCAATGAGACAACAGTGTGTGTGAAGACCACACTTGAGATAAAATATCATGATCTGTGAAAACATAAAAATAAAACAAAATAGGCTATATATTACTTTTTTTCCCCAAATTATGCAAAAAGAGTGAAAATAATTTAACCTTCATCCTTCCCTCGCATCTCAAAGCCAGTCAAAATGACCTGAAACACAATTATACTAATTTGTAATATCATAATATTTTTTATAATATATGTTTTTAGAGCAATTTTGGGAAATTTTTTTAAATCTTTAAATTTCTAAATGAAAAGTAATATAATCTAAGCACATTCTTAAATTCAAAATAACTCTCCAATATATGCATTAACCATCTCAAAGTACAAATCTCACATTGGTTTAATGGAAAAAAATAATAATACAACATATTTCATGACTCTTTCCACTAAATGGCCTTATAGCTCTACAGTATATGGAACAAATGAGCTGTTACGCTCCTAAAGTCAATTATATTCTCTTTACGCATTCAGATATCCGTGTAGACATTTAAAAAATAATAATTCTTTGGTAAAGTTTATAATTTGTATGATTAAAAAATGTATGTACTGTATACTCAAGCATTCCTTGCATTGCATTCATTCCTAAGGGGGTAAATTTGATGCTCAAGGGAAGGATTTGTTACTTTTTGTATTGCAACCACATAAACTCCTCGAATCCAGTAAATTTTGTGTGTATATTTGTGGTTCAAGTGCGAAAAAAGTCCTAACGTCCTAGACCACCCCGATAGTCAAAATGGCCAGGCGATGGAATGAAGGTGTGTATTTTTATCCAGTGCATGAAGCCTTAACAAGACAAAAGAGAATTTTATTTCAATGTTAATGTATGAAGAGTTCAGATGCAAAAGCCTCTAAATGCCATTTGAAATTTTCTTCTTTAATGATGATTTTTATCAAACTTGTATATTTAAGTTCAGTAATTTCACTTGCAATTTAAGTGAAATTACTGAACTTAAATATACAAGTTTGATAAAAATCATCATTAAAGAAGAAAATTTCAAATGGCATTTAGAGGCTTTTGCATCTGAACTCTTCGTATGTTCCAAAACATAATGCCATTAAGCACAACAGTACATCCTTTGAAAGATGTGGTTGAAATGTTAATGACTTTCAGAATAACAAGAAGTGTCCATGCATTGTTTATAAAAATACAAAAACATCTGATTGTAGATTTGATCAGATACACACGGAGGACCTGTCTGTCTCACGTTCCTTGAACTCACAAAGACACAACATGTCTCCTGATGCTCTCAGATCAGAAAAACTATTTGTCGTTGGGGCAGCCTGTTTTTCAGATTGTAACCAAATCTGTCTGGCATTGTGTGCATTGTCTATCTGTGGTTCTGAAGAATGGGAAATATGGTTTATATGTATTTGGTGTGTATGGGTTCAAGTATAGGCCTGTATGATCCGTATCAGTCTAGAATGGATCTGAATGTGCTGTGATGCCCCTGAAACAGATGCCATAGCACAGATACCATCAGGACAGGCTAGGTTCAGATTCAGACATCCATTCCATTTTCTCCTGCAGAAAGAGAGAGAGATGAAGACTAGGAGACGAGGAAGATTTTTCCCCCTAGTTTTACAAACAAGGTTTAAGCTAGTCTAAATCCAGATTAAAATGCATGTTTGAGCTGAAAGCCACTTACAAATGTGTCAGTGCCATTGTTTAGTCTCAAGATATACACCAGTGATGTGTCTTTATAAGGCACAACTGAACTAAGGCCTAATCCTGGCTTAACCCAAGCCCTGTCTGTGAAACCGGGCCTTCATCTCTTTGTGTTTCTGATCTTAGTGCCTGAACTATGACATTTTCAAAGCAGTTTCTGTAATTTGGGTTGCTATCATTCATTATTATTTTTTTCTGTGAGAGAAAGCGTATAATAACAGGCAACTAACAAAGGCCTTGTTTACACGAGTAATGCTCGTATTAAGATGAGTTTTGGTCGATCGGATAACAAGTGGACGAGGGAGACACTTTCCCGTTTACACGCGGTATTTAATCCATCTCTTTTGTCCACTTTCAAAAACCCATATGTTGATTTATTTCATGGGAGGGTCCATGCACTCAAAAAAAGAATATGTTGGCTTTAATTAATTTTAATTTGTCAACAGGTTCCACATAACTGGGTTACGTTAAACAAACATCATTTGTTTATGTACTTCAACATAATGGAATTGTGTCATTTTAAATTACCCGATTTAAGTAGTCTCAACGTGAATTTTTAAAGGCTTCCTGACATGATTCAAAGGCATTTCATTTTATTCATTCATCCATTTATATTTAATTTGATTCAGTGACATTTAATTATATTAATAGACTTTAGCTAGCTATTAGCTAGCAGGAGCACATATTAGCATCTTGAATGCTAAGATTTACATGCTCCTTTATTCAAAGCAATAGAAAATAATGAAATCAGTCGACAGGCTAACAAAATGCTCGACTCTTCTCCACAATGGTAACCCACTGTAATTTAAATGGTTTAATAATTCCAATGTAATTTAACATTAAACACTATTACACACTATCAAGTCTTCCCCTTTTCTAAATTAAAAAAAAAATAAATAAATAACACTTAATTTTAACATTTATTCTCTCTTAATTCAACCATATGCAAAGCATGCTGGGAACTAAAAGCACTGTCCAGTTTCAGTTGAGGCAACACAAATCAATCATGTAATCCAACATAAACGGATTAAGTAAACTTAAGTTGTCCGTAGATTTAAGCAGATTGAACACAATAAAATTAAGTTCGTGCAAAATGGCAGTCAGCTCGCACTATACTGCCACCCTCTGTATGTACAATTTTTTTTTTTTTTACTTAACTTAAATGGTTTGTGTTTAGACAACACATTAGGATTTTGTACTGTTAAGTTGAGACACAATTACATAGACCTTAATAGAAAAAAAACATTTAAAGTAAAAAAAATAATTATTATAAGTAAACTATATATAAATATATTATGTAAAGTGCACAATCTCCCTAGTTAATTTTTTTGAGTGTGGGCTGGTAAATATATGGGCCTTTTTTTTTTAGATATTTCAATAAAATGGACAAAATAACCTCAAGCTAATATGAACTTGACCAGAGACGTCTGACAAAGTTTAAATCCCATCTGACTAGAGCGCTTCCCAGAATGTCAGTATGCAGATATAAAAATGAATATTATAATTAAAATAATAAATATAATATTAACAAATGTATAATATTATTTCACAATGTTATTGTTTTATTGTATTTTTAATCAAATAAACGTAGCCTTGGTGAGTATAAGATACTTCTAAATGGTACATCAAAGATTACGACCTGAAAAACGTTACTTTTTTTGTAATTGAAATCTAAACGTAAATTAAACCTAAATTATGATTCTGAACTACTGTCAATTTTAACAGTTTTTTTTTTGCCTGTCTGTATTAAAACAAATCGAAAGCTCTGCATATAAGATATGACACAACACAGACTTCAATACACAGAGACACGTGCAAAGAACTATGTGGCCTACTGAAACATCTAAACATGATTGAGAACGTCCTGATGTACTATAGGGGCCTCAAGATGCTTCAAAAGGTTCTGCAGAATGAGATTATTTGTGTGCGCTCACATATGCACTGCCTCTATGCAGGTGTGCTCAGGTTCAGTCACGTTCCAACAGGTACTGTAAACACAGAGCGCACACACCAACATACTCAAAATATTTGTACAAAACACGTCTCGCATTAAAAAGACATCCATCAACCATTTGTAAAATAATTTTATGTGGCAAAAAGCAAGGGCCAAATGATTTCGTATAGGCCTAAAAGACGAGACTGGACAAGACTAAGAAGGGGAAAAAAGAGAGGAAAAGAGAACAAAGGCAGTGATGAGATGAGAAGATGTGAAAAGATGAGATTAAAAGTGATGAGAGGAGTAGAAACTAAAGGAGAGAGGAGAAAACAAGAACATAATTGATGAAAATAAGAATTTGTTGGATAAGAACAGAACAGGTAAAAAGTGATGAGAACTACTTTAGACTGAAAAGACTGAAAAAAGTGTGAAATGTGAGCAAATAGGTTTTAAATAGTTGAACCATTTCCAGAATTAAGAGCAGCGTAGCGAAGAATGAGGAATATTCATAAACACCCTCCTAGTCTGTGGGTTTACATTTAGTCAAATTCACTGGCAGACTGTCAGTAATACTATTACATGCCCTTGGAAGCTGACTGACAGTCTTACAAAACAATTACACTCGACACAAAATAATGGAAACCCATCAGGAAACGCTGTCAGAATACATGTAAAGAGGAGTACAAATCATTGGATATCTCTTAGTACACATTCATTCTACAGGATTTTCCTGATAAATTACATTTTTACATTTTATTTATTGAATATATATATATTTCTGCTTGATTGGGATGAGTTTTATTCGAGGCTTTGAAAGACCTTGAAAAGAAACAGAAAGCAGCTTGGTCTGAAATTGACTTCTGTGAGTGGTGTCTCATTATCTCTATGGACAATGGACTTTTTTTAATGCCAAATTTTGCTGATGTGAAAATTCAGCTTTGCCATCACAGGAATAAATGACATTCAAATGTATTAAAATAGAAAATAAGTTAAAATAATAATAATAAAAAAATGTAATACAATATTACTTTTCCATTCTTTCAAAAACATTAAAAAATCATACCGAAACCAAACTTTTGAATGGTTGTGTAGGCCTATATCTGGTTGATATGTGGTATCAATATAGACACTTATGAGTTGGTTAAGCTTCCTGCTTCAAGTCTGTAGAATGTCATCCATTTTATTCTCCATCTCCAACAGCTAAAATTGTTTGTTAATGTGAAAGACTCCAATTCCTGATCAATGGCATATTCCCAACATCCATCAGACCATACACTAGTACTCTGACTTCAATGGAGCTAGAATTGTGTCTTTATTACATGTGAGAAAATAGAAAACTAGAAAATTTGTGGGATTTTATTCATCTGTTGCAGAAAAGCAACAAGAACAACTAAAAAAAAATAGAAATGATTTACAGGCCAGACCCAGATAGCAAACTGACATTGAATCAACGTGGAAATATGACATCGAAACAACGTTGATCTGACATTGTTTTGCTCATCGAATTAACGTTGAACCAACGTCAGACGCGTCATTCTTTCAAAACTAACCGAAAATCAACTTGAAATCAACGCGTTGTTTCAACGTTATGAAAGCAAACCAATTTTCGATTTCATTTAGCTTTGAAGAATGCCGCGTCTGACGTTGGTTCAACATTAATTCGATGAGCAAATCAACGTTGTTTCAATGTCATGAGAGACGTCGTTTCCACGTTGATTCAATGTCAGTTTGCTGTCTGGGGAGTTTATTTTCATAACATGTTTGCAGCGTTGAGCATAGCCAATCACAGACATAATTATGTATTGATTTGTTGAACTCAATGGCCAATCAGAAACTTATACGATAGACTCCCCTCCCCGCTCAAAACTGAATTTTTGTTCAGTGCTGAATTCTGTATGCTGCGAGTCCTCTAATTATAACAAACAAAGTGTGGATATTACGAAAGATTCAGTGATAATATAGAGATGTGTAAGATCACGATGAACCGTCAGCTTTTTAGGAATTATTAAGGGAGCGCACTTTGCACACATTCAGTCATGTCAAACCATGCACACAGCTGCTTGTTTTTATGTTATAACAGTGGTTTGTGTGTTAATGCTTTAATAACAAATAATTTATCAGGAGCATTTATGCTGATGTGTATGATGGCCACACGTAGAATTACTTGAAAGTCTTTGGATGTACATAAAAAAATTTTATTTGCGGGCGGGAGCGGGACAAAACATAAATGTTGCGGGCGGGAGAACGTAATATAGAAAGTAGTTGAGAACATCAGTTAAAATAATGACCCACGTATTGATAAATGGTCGTGTTTAAATCTGGTTTTAATATGTCGGGCCGGGCTCGGACACAATGGGCTGGGGTTTTGAGTTTTGGGCCCGATCTAAGCTCTAAGTTGAACATGGACACTCCAATGTTTGGGTAAGATGATGACACACACAACTCGATGAGGTACAGTAGCTGGCTGAGCAAGTTCAGCATCACTGAAGATTAAACATAAAAAATTGCACTCATATTCATTTAATAATTGTGTATTATATTGTTAGCTTGCTAATCGGCCATCATGCTAGGTAAACTTGAGTTTTATTGCTTAATCTTCAGTGATGCTAAACTTGCTCAGCCAGCTACCCATCGAGTTGTGTGTCATCATCTTACCCAAACATTGGAGTGTCCGTGCTCAACTAAAGCCTAGTTCACACTACATGATTTTAAAACGTTGGGCTAAACTGTGCGGTTCACACTACATGACTTGCTCTCTGTGAAATCAGGAGTGTTCAAGTTGTTGAGCTATTCACACCACGACACAACATGATTGATCGGCAACAGGAGGTAACACACTATACGAGTTAACAACAACTCTGTCACCCAACGATTCAAACTTGTCTACAAACCACGTTTTGTCAACGTAACCGGAAATGAAGTGAAACAGCATGCGCGCCAATACCCAGCGAAGAAGACGAAGAACATAACGCGAATATGGTCGTCAGACAGAAACTAGTGCTACAAACTGTGTTGCGCAATGATTTCCTCTAAGAAAAAAAATGCAAAAAAAGAAAAAATAAGATTTACCCGGTGACCACAACCCATGCCTTGCTCTGATTGGCTGTAGCTCATAACATCACGTGAGGTTGAGTCGTGCGACAGCTCTGGATCTCTAGCATGCTAGATATTTTTCTGGGCTCGGCGATGCGTCTGCGAGCAGCTTTGATTCGTTGTTGGCTCTTTTATACTAACAGATTGGCGAGCGTTCATTGCCCGGTAATCCCCCACAATTTGCACGCAATAACACCCTGACCTGTCGACAATTTGCAAATCGGGCTTAAAATCATATAGTGTGAACTAGGCTTAAGGCAGTGTAGGCATCTATCTAGGACAGGGGTGCCCAACCCTGCTCCTGCCGGTCGACTGTCCTGCACATCTCCAACCCATCAAACACACCTGCCTTTAATTTTCAAATGATTCTGAAGACCTTAATTGGTTGCTTTAGATGTGTTTGATTAGGGTTGGAGATAAACTGTGCAGGACAGTCGATCGGCAGGAGCAGGGTTGGGCACCCCTGATCTAAGAGAACCGAACAATGGTGTAATGATTCAGTTCGACTCCCAAGACAAGACGATGCACACCCGACTGGCCCCGCCCATGACACAATTTGCACAGTGAAAGCAAAATCCTGACTCGCGAGCAAGAAATTGCATCGAAAGCAAAGAAAAGAGTTTTGAGCGAAACTTTTTTTTTTTGAGAAAACGTTTTCACACTGATAGCAAAAAATATATATTTGAGATTTTTTTTCTCAGAAATAACAAAAAAAATCGAATTTATTTAGAGAAAACCCTTTTCTTAAGAGAAAGTATTTATTTGGGGTTTTTTTTTTTCAAAGTATTTTGAGAGATTTTTTTTTTTTATCTCAGAAATAATTTTAAATATTTCAAGTTAAATTTTTTCTCTATGAGAACCTTTTTAGTCTCAAATATATTTATTTTTTGCTATTGGTATGAAAACCTTTTCTCTCAAATATTTTTTTTCTCTCATGAATCAGCGTGATAACTTTTTCTCTCAAACTTTTTTTTTTCCTCTCAGATCATTTATTTTCTCACATGTAATAAAGACACAATTCTAGCTCCATAGACTTCCTGCAGCTTGGAATGGCTGAGCTCAGTCAGGCCTTCTGATTGGTCAAACACGCAGAAAGATAAACATGGCGGGGTCCGTCCTGCATCTGTAAATCCCCCGGTTGGCTACAATCGGTCCTACAGGCTTTATATGAATAGAGGGACTCTGAATCAACAGGCAGGCTGGACAATGAGCTATATCCAGGGACTAAATACACAGGTCACAGTCGGGATATGGGATTAGTTCTAGCAGTGGAGAGGAGAGAAGAGAGAAGCTTCTTATGTTTCCCTCTGCTCTTCTTTCTGTCCTCCATGGTATCTTCATCACCCTCAGGGCTGAGGTTATTGACTTATATTATTCCTGGCATTTCCCGGTTTATTCCCACATTTCCACCCAAAAAAAAAAAAAAAAAAAAAATACATATCTCGGACTTTCTCCGTATTACTTTGAACACAAACATGTTGCTCTCTGTAGCTTCCTAGAATCATGTTTTGACAAACTCTCTCCTGTGAGACAACGTAATTGACACAACATGGAAATCCCGAAGCATGTGGCTTAAATCTCTAACAGCACAAACAGTAACAGACTTAACCAAAACCTCTGACTTTTTTTAAATAAATGAATTGACAGCAAAGTTTACCTTTCAAATGTTTAATTTAGTTGTGTTGATGACTATATGTGTGTACCTCAGAGAGAGAGAGAGAGAGACAGACAGAGAGAGACAGAGAAAAGACAGAGCCTGCATAAACAGATAACGACAACCACCAACAAGAACCAGGTGCTGGTTTAAATCTAGAGCTAGTGCCGAGTGTTCGGAGTTGGTTCGACTGACGAGGTTTCAAAGAACCGGCTTGCCTTTCCACCGGCTAGAGAGCTATCACAGAGCCAGATCTTACATCACTATACAGTATGCATCTCATGTTGCCCAGCAACGCTAGCGCGGCACACACAAACACACCAGGCTTGTTCGAAATGGTTCCGCACTGCGAATCTCAAACTGTGAGAACAATCCAAAAGCAGGAGTTGAATGCTCTCCATGCTCTCCTGCAGCTCTGATCAGTCCACGTGGCACCGATGCATCTCGAACAAGCCTTCCATCAACAATGGCAGTTGTTGCGTTACTATTTATGCTCATGGCTTTGCAAGCCTACATCGGTAGCCATAACTTGCATTAACGGAGATTACAATCAAGCTGCTATTAGCATGATTAGCTGCTATTTCAAAAATGCCGGTCACAAGTTTCTGGTGGTCACAAGCATTAACGGGGATTACAATCAAGCTGCTATTAGCATGATTAGCTGCTATTTCAAAAGTGGCGGTCACAAGTTTCTGTTTGTCTTGTTGGTCACGGAAACCCCGCCCCCAGCCACTGACGTAAGCGGTTCTTACTTCTAGACCAGCAATGATTTGGTGCTACTTAAGAACCAATTTTTCTGGTTCGGAGCTGGTGCTTTGGTGGTGGAAAAACAAAGAATCGATTTGAAACTAGGCCCTGGCTCCGAACCAGCACCAGCTCTGCCTTGGTGGAAAAGGGGTAATAGAATCACACTGACCCCACACTCACAATACAGAAAAACACAGACAAATCTGCATATCTAACGTACTCTGTTACTAACGTAACCTCGGTTCTCTCTAGAAGAGGGAGCGAGTACTGTGTCATTTCTTAGGCTAGGGGAAAATCTCTTTTCTACGAGATGTTGAAGCCAAAAAAATGATCCTTAAAGGGGGGGTTGACTGCGATTTTCACTTTTTTCATTTTAAATAGTGTGTAATGTTGCTGTTGGTGCATGAACAGTATCTGCAAAGTTGCAGCGCTGAAAGTTCAATGTAAGCAGAGATATTGTCTTTTAAAAACCAGGAAGTATAATTGCCTACAAAAACGACTCGATTGGGACTACAGCTGGGTTATGGTACGTCACTAACCCGCAAATTTGCATCAACCACTCCCTCAGAATATGCAGAAAATGGCATGCACATATTTCTGAGGCACGTCGACTCGTCGAGTGTGTTGTTCACGCAACTGTCAGGTCTTCTGTGTTTATACTTCCTCAACAATGGATACTATTTATGTTTGATTATGTTCCTGGAAATGACGATCGTAATCTAGCTCTCTGTGCTGCGCATTTTACGGAAGACAGCTTCCAGAATCTCCACGAGTTCAACTTCAGATTCAACAAGAAACTAAAACATGAAGCAGTTCCGACTTTAAAACAAGAGGCAGCAGTTGTTGGGCCACAATCTGTAAGTAGGCTAAGACTTCATCAATTTAAATGTATTTGCATGTAATTCCAGACGTAACGTTAGCCTTGTGTTTTATTTTTTTTTTCAAATGCCAGCGCTGGCTTTATAGCCACTACTAGTTAGCCTATGCTATTTTGTGTCCACGACAAACTCATACAAAGATTATGGATCTTAATTGTCTATAAGTACTAATGTTTTAAACGTATTTTTCATGTATATATGCTTTATGACGTTATTTTCGATTTGATCAAGAGCGTAAACATGCCAACGCTGTTTGAGTATGACATTAGTAGCCAGTCAGTTGCTATTGTTGCCAGTCAGATGCTATTGTGTAAAACAAACGTGTATAAAGTTAAAAAATGTAGCAAATTATAATTCAGAAACGTTTAGTAAGAGCCGTGTGTGGTGAGGTTCTGTTTGACTCTCTTCATCGCGGGTTTCTCGGTCTGATTCTGCCTCACTGATACTGCAGTTCGACACATATTTACATCTGGACCGGAGCTCACGTTCCGCCCGTAAAGGTAATGGGCGTTAAACCTTCCGGACAACGTGAGTGAAAGTTTAGCCAATCACAACACACCGGGCCAAACTAACCAATCTGAGCCCACAACGTGTTTCTGAGGGAGTGTTTTCATAGAATCAGGAAGTCAACCGCTCGTTCAGGGGACAGAGGAGAGCGCGGCTGACAATAAAGCTGAAGTTTATGAAAAATAAGACTTTTAAAAAAAGAAAAAACTCGAATACATGTTATATTGCACCCCATAAATACAAAAAATGCAGTCAACCCCCCCTTTAATTTTGATTTAATGTAAAACGCATTGTGGCAGCATGCAGACATAGGCAAGGCGGCTTAGCGTGCCTATTGGCTGTCCTGCGGTAACTGCAACATCCTATCGAGAGAGGCCCTTTGGTGATGGTCCAACTTAGCGCCAATTGCATCACACTCCCGCTGAAGCGGGCGTGGCCTAGCCCTATAAATATAGTTGCTGATGAGTGGCTGATATCACTGGTTTTTCATTGGCGAAATAAACCAGAACGTGTTGCAGGCACGGCAAGATACGCAGTACTCGTCCCCTCTTCTAGAGAGAACCGAGGTTACGTTAGTAACCGAGTACGTTCTCTTAGGAGAGGTTCTCTCATACTGTGTAATATCTTACGCTAGGGGAACACAATGTAAAACGCTGTGCGTGCAGGGATTTAACACCAAAGTCCCAAAGGGTAAGTGCCCGGGGCTCATATAGTGCAAAATCACCATGGACTCACAGAAAGTCTGAGAAGAGAGGCTAGCAGCATAATTCCCAATAAGTTAGCAACCAAAGGGACTAATCACTGTAACTGTCACACACAGTCAGAGTGAAGAGAAAGTTCGGCCTGAACTGAGTAACAGTATGGGTATTATTTTGCCCTTGGGGAAAAACTCAATCGGTCAGCGAGCGGTGCTCAAGCGATTGTAGTAGTCTGTGCCGAAGCAGCGAGGCAGACATTCCTTGATTTTAAACCAATAGTAGTTTAGCCTGCAAATCGGGATCTTTAAGGTTATAAAACCTTATAAATGTAGACGGAGGCCCAGCCTGCCGCCATACAGATATCTTGTAATGTAAACCCACTAGAACATGCCCACGATGAGGCCATGCCTCTAGTGGAGTGCGCTCTAACACACTAAAGTCCCTTTGTCGTGTATGCCAGTGCTATGGCATCAACTATCCATCTGGATAGGCTCTGTTTCGATGTGGCTAGGCCCTTAGCACGACCGCTGAACGAAACGAAAAGTTGCTCAGTCTGTCTAAATATGGACGAGCGAGACACATAGGCTCTTAATGCCTTGACTGGGCAAAAGAGGCTCGCGTCTTTCTCCTCATTATGAACCGGTAGGGCACACAGGGAAATAACCTGGGCCCTAAGCTGTGTGTTGAGGGATTTAGGCACATATCCGTGTCTGGGTTTGAGTATGACCTTCGAGTCATTAGGCCCAAATTCCAGAAAAGTTGTGCTTACTGAGAGTGCTTAGATCCCCTATGCGCTTTACTGAAGCGAGAGCCATGAGAAACACTGTTTTGAACGACAGGTATTTCATATCCGGCATCTGGATGGGCTCAAATGGGGCACCTTTCATGGCTTCCAGAACCGTGGGGAGGTCCCACATGGGGATAGATGGGGGTCTGGGAGGATTCAGCCTCTTAGCTCCTTTTAGAAAACGGATGACCAGATAATTTTTCCCCAGTGACAGACCAGTCGCGGGTTTCGTAAACGCTGCTGTGGCCGCCACATAAACTTAGAGCGTGGATGGGGTTCTGCCCTTATCCATCAGCTCTTGAAGGAAGGAGAGCACTTCCGTTACCCCGCTGTCTATGGGTGAAAAGCCTTGGGCTTTGCACCAGCCAACAAACACTGACCAATTTGTGGCACAGAGTCGTCTAGTAGACGGCGCTCTAGCCTGCGTGATTGGGTTCAACACTCCCTCGGGGAGGTTTGCGGGTACCCGTTGATGGCCCATGCATGCAGGGCCCACTGTTCCGGGTGAGGATGCCAAATTGAGCCCTTGGCCTGAGAGAGGAGGTCTTTCCTCTTCGGAATTGGCCATGGGGCAGTGCCCGTCAGCTGCATTAGGACTGGGAACTAGGTTCGTCCCACAGAAGGCTTTTTCGACGGCACGGCTTCTCACTGGTGAAGCTTCTCACGCTGGATGCAGCGATGTGTGAGCTTTGCTGAAGAGATGATATATCAGTGATATCAGCCTATCAAGCTATATTTATAGGGAGTGTGTGGCAGGAGTGTGATGCAATGGGCGCAAAGTGCCGCCATTGGACAGTCACCAAAGGGCCTCTCTCGATAGGCTGCTGCAGTTGCCGCAGGAAAGCCAATAGGCACGCTAAGCCGCCTCGCCTATGTCTGCATGCTGTTGCAACGTGTTCTACGTACATTAAATCAAAATTGAGGCAAATTTTTTGTCTTCAATATCTCGTGGAAAATTTCCCCCTCTTGTTAAGAGAGAACCTCTTGTTAGAGAACTGCATATGATACATGCTCTAGGACAGGGGTTTTGTAAACTGGGGTCTGGGGGCTGCAAGAGGGTGCAATGGGGTCTGTGGAAATGTCTAAAGAAAAACAGTGTAAAAAAATCTGATCAAATTAAATTAAATAAATAACATATCTACAGTAAAGAACAGTAATAGACTAGTGAGTAGAAAAAAATGTTCTAAACACAATTGAATGGATATTTATAGTTTTTAAGTCTTAATTTAATCTTTAGCCTATATAAAAATCTATAGCTGCCTTTTAAATTTTAGGACTAACGTTAGTAGCCTACAATGCTGAGAAATACTCTTACAAATAAATAAATAAAAAAGTATTGCCACAGTAGCTACCATAATGGTAGCAAATTGCAACCGACACACACTCTTTCACACACACACACACACACACACACACGGGGCTAAATTTTGAATCGCATTTTCCCAAAAAAAGATGAGGTAACGGGAAAAAACATTCATCAGAAGTGACGCCCATACTGTCACATGATACAGTAGTCTACTACAGCTCAAGATCTTTGAAGTTTGATTGATTGGAGCTTAACGTCACAATTGAGCGCCCCTACTGGAGTCAAATGTACTAGCCTAATATGATTTCAAGTAACGTTAGGATGGTCGACTCGAATTCCTTTCAATTGAACGACATTTTTGTCCAAGACACAATCTCCGTCTCGCGTACTAGCCGAATACTCCAGCTCATCTTAAAGGCATTCCTAAACAAAGTGTTGTCATATGTGTATTAAAACGATAAACAATGGGCTATATGTACGCATAAGTTCCGCATTTGACGCAAGGATGCTCGTCCATTTCCAGTTGTGGAGATTTAAGCGGAGGAGAACCGAGGAAAACGGGATTATGGCAGAGTCTTCAAAATTTACTGTCCTCCCGTCTTTGAAACGAAATGTACGTTTAGATGTAATTTTATATATAGGCTAGTTATGTTTATTTAATATAATTTTAAAAAAGAAGCATAAACACAACGAGGGGTGTTTTTTGTGACTAACGTTTCTTTATTATAACCATGGAGTATAAAATTCAATATACATTCTCGGTATTGCATTGGACTCTACGATTGGCGGAAGTTATCGAGCATCCTTACACCTTCACCGGAAATACCGCCGTGCATAGAGTCCATTATGCCGCCCGATATGCAAGCAACGGAAAGAGTTCGAGTAGCCTACTGTTGCTATGGTTACCATCCCAAGTAAACGCAACTTCTTTGCGCGAGTGTCTTTTGAGAAAACGCCAGCCTGTGTAAATAGCTAAGCCTAACGTTACTGGTCTTCCACATAATTCACACCATTGATAAAAGAACATGTTTTCAATATTTGATAACGTTAGTTCCTTTCAGTGCATGTCTGAACGATCTGCTATACAGCCTAATCAATAACATCCGCAGATGGAGATATGAATAAAATAATTCAGCACCCTCTCCTCATATTCTTCGTTAAATAATTCGTAGGCTACTTCAAAAATATATGTTGGAGATCATTTAAGAGTAGAACGTTTTATAAGACACTGATCACTGAATATTAAACTCACCCCTTTAGTTCGTGCCGGTGATAGAAGTCCCAGCAACATCAGCCCGAAAAGCGTCGCTCTCAATATTAAGCAAGAATCCATTTTCTCACAGACAACGAAAGAACCCGCAAACAATTTCCACCGGTCCAGCCCGCAACAATCTCAGAATCACACGTTATTCCGGAGTCCAGAGTGGAACTGCAGGATGAGCTCCAAATCTACCTGCCAACCCACCTGCAGCACTGGGAACATCTCAGAAATAAAGCATAAACTTATTCTACTTAAATGACTTGTCAACGAAATTACTATTTTTTGGACTGTCGGTGTATCCCCAAGAATATCAAAACAGCGCAACAGTGAAGTGTGTTTGGTGTATTATCCCCGTTGGGATTGGGATAGGGATAGGGAAACCGACTCATGACGTCACAGCAAATTCTGATTGTGTTGACGGCAGCGGAGAAGCGCGCACCCATGTTAACTTTACCCACTCTTTTGCGCGTTTCTGAAAAAGTTTTCGGCGTGCACCTCTCTGTATGGTATTGTATTTTACGCCTTAATGTAAACCCGCGGTGCTGCTGGAAACTACGGGAGCAGGTGAGGATGTTTACTTGATGTCGCCTAGTTGGTTGTTTTGTGAAGTTCTTGCACTTGTGCGTATTTGTTTCCAAATACTGGAGACTGGTTTTGTTTAGTGCGATTCTTTAGAAAAGGAGACCATAGCGTATTGTCAATATAGCTTATGGTCAAATCAAATGTAATGCAATGAATTTTAGCAATTAGAAATGAATAACGGGTTCAAATCACATGACCACCACCTTCCTGAGGTGACAGAAGTAAGTTAGGCTACGTCTCTGGGTGAAAATATTATGTTGGAACTTCTGGGCAACACAGTTTTAAAGCATTACATGATGCCTGCTTTTATTTATTTGGGATGTTATTGATTGTTAATGGCAGAACTGATCTGCTTATTGTTTTATTTGATATACCTCCACACAAGTTTGTCATCTCCATTAAAAAAATAAAAAAATAAACGGGCTGTGCAGTTGGGGAAGGTTGTAACACTTTTTTTTTTAATGTATACTACTGGTCCCATAAAGATTGTACAAAATGGGTCATTGTGCATGGACCAAATTTGCTACTCTTGTGACCAACACTCATATTATAGTTTTAGAATCGTCTTAGCCTTTTTTATGTGCTATATTTGATTCCTATTTTATTTCATATAATACATTAAGTTCCATTCTCTATATGTCAATAATGGCATATTATTATTAATGGCATTATAATTATTGTGATCCATAGAAGGACCATAGTAAATCTAGGCACAACATTTAAAATATCCCACAACTCATCGGTATGATTTAATGTAGTGAGGTAGGTTAGTAACAGAATCGCTCTTTGTACTTGACTTTGACTTATACAATTTTGTGACCAGCTGCCGTTTTCAAAACGATTTACTGCTTGTTAGCAATACTTACATTTATTATCAAATCAGGTCAGAAAGTGGTATGAGAAATATTATGCCATGGACATTAAACTAATGTCTAGTAAACTCAATTATGATGAGGGCTTTAACCATCATGGCTATGAGGTTAATGTCATATGGATATGCATCGGTCTGCAATGTGTAGTTTGATGTGGCCATTGTCAGTGAGTTGGCTTTACAATCTTTGCCAGTCTTGACTTGTGTGTCATGGAAAAGAAGCCATCCGGAAAGATTAACTTTGTCCAAGTTCCATCTATTGTATTGATTCAGCCTGTCTCTTTCCTTCTCACCCCCACCTCTCACATCACCACCTCTGCCATATTGTCAGCCATTGGGGATGTCATTGAAGGAGAGAGAATCTGCCTTTACCCAACTGTCAATTCCATGCATAATTTTTTGTTTGCCCATATTCTACAGTGATTTACCCATTCATCCATCTCTTCATCTTTCCCTCAGGTGGGTGAGTTGTCCGACGGGACGTCAGGAGTCATATCTACATCACTGACCACATCATTCTGAGGCAGTGGAGAAAGGTCAACAGGTAGCACATGCCCTGAGTGGCGGCTGAGATGACACCCCCCCGCCGGATCGCCTCGACCAGCCTCCTTTTCTGGTAAGAGACCCCATTGTCCTAATATTTCCATCATCATTGTTTGCATGTCTTATGACATTTATTATGATTAATTCTAGATCAAACAGAACCTAATTAGATGATTAGATCCCTACATTGATAATAATAAGAGATGTTTCTTGAGCAGCAAATCATAATAGATTATTTCTGATTTGATTTCTGAAAGATCAAGTGATACTGGAGCAATGATGCTGAAATTAAGCTTTCACATCACATGAATGCAAAAAAAAAAACAAAAAAAAAAAACATTAAAATATGCAAAACAAGAGATGAGCATAAGAGACATCTTAAAAACACACACACACACACACAAACACACACACATCTTACTGACCCCAAACTGTTGCATGGTAGTTTATGTGCCTTAAAGAGGCATCTAACTTCTTTACTTATGACTTTTTCATAATTGTCTTATTTGTTTGTTTTTCCAGCACAAGGCTTTTATTGGCACTTATGACGATACACACTGCTTTGGGGGTGAGTTGTTTTAATGTTTCACAATCTCCATATGATGCTGGCTGAGTCAAATGGCAATAAAAGTCTCTTTGCCTGTGTAATTCAGGTAAAAGCTGTGTTTGTATGTGCAGCTTATTTTATGCTTATTCGAGTTTTGCACAATTAGCTTAGCAATATGTTTATGGGGTAGTTCATGTTGTCATTAACACCCTCATGTCGTTACAAGCCATGCTGACATTGTTAACATGAACAATTTGCGAAAAAAGTATATTTTGCACAGTTTTGCGTGATATGATAAATTATAAGCGATTGGTAGATTCATTTAATCAGTGCGATTTACAGCAATGTCAGAACCAGAACCAAAGTGGATGTTTCTGGTGAAAATTCGTATGTTGGTCATACTTCCAAAAACAATAATCTGTGATTTCTGAATGCCAGTATCATCGGCGCGGTGACTGACAGCTACACACTCTCCTCAAACATTGTGTTCATCCGCGCTGTGCCGTGTTGAAGTACAACTCACGTAATGTTGATAATTCTGCAAATAATGCAATTGCAGATTTTGAACAGAGATGGCGACAAAGAGGTAAAACAGGCGGACTGCAGCTTTAATCTCTATTGAAATCAAAAGTGCATTCGAGTTGCTGATGTATGTAGAGCATATTTTGTTCTTTGATGGGTATGCTGACCTCACATTACCGATATTTCAACTAAATTTCTAAGAATAAAAAGGTCCATTGTCAACAGTGTAGCGCAGTCACGTGGTTCCCTAACTTTTTCTGCTGGGCCCCCCTTTTTTGGAGAATAACATTTTCAAGTCAAAAATCCTTGCAAGTAGGCGAGTAATAAGAGGGACAATTTTGCAGTGGGGACTTGTATCCCCCTGAAGAAGTTTATTTGCTTACTGCATCTGCTGACTGCTATCTCTTAGCCATACTGCAACCCCCTTTTTAGATCTCCAGGCCCCCCAGTTTTGGAACCACTGGTGTAGCGACGAATGAACACAAGAAGTACATTTTAAAACCAAGCAGCTTTCTTTGGTCAATGTGACAAATTTGCTTAACCAACTAGAACATGAATTGAAATGAGTAACAACTCCCGAACATGTGGATTCCCATTGAAATGCGGAGCCCCTATCTGCCAGTGTATAGGCGGTGAAGCAGTTCACTAGGTTTAGTCTAACGTCGGGTGTGACCACCTCTTTAGCTGGATTGATGTATTGGTCCTCTATGGGTGTTTCATTGAGCTATTTTGAAAGAGATCTTAACTAGAGAACCAATATTTTGTTTTACATGCACTCATCTTGTGATTTCAATGGCATGAAGCGGCTTTTGAAGTAAAGCGTCACATGATCCAAAGGGGCTATGATGGCATGAGGGATCCAGCAATGTCTTTCATCAACTGCCCATGAAAAAAAATAGTGTTGTGGGTGAAAAGTGTTTTAGGAATATATATTTATTGTCAGAAGAAACAGAGGATCCAAGTACAAAAGAAAGTTCTTGCAATAGTCTTTAATTAAGAACATAGGCAGTCTGACAGAGAACTGGAATAAACTTAAAGTCAGTGTACTCTATAGTCTGCAGAAACGGAAGACTCTTGTCTTCTTGACAGTTTGCGGAGCTGGTAATTCACATTAGCCAGTAACACAGTCCTTGTAATAGGCCACAAAGCCACAGAGAGTAGACTGGTAGGTCACAAGCAGCAGGGTTACAGGGCAGAGAAAGCACACAAGACAAGCACAACTCGTCTAGACTAGACAAGATAAGATAAGACAGGACAAGACAACACAACACAAGGTAGAAAACATATAGCACAGGCATGACTCACGTACACGCGTAATAATCCGACAAAGAACAAGGGGAACAGTAATGAGACTAGAATGAGAACAGGTGTTATAGAGAAGCAGCGCAAACGCTAGTTGCAATGATGAACAGGTGGAAAAATAGAGGGAGAGAGAGAGAGAGGGGATTAACACTTTTATTTTAACTACAATTATAAACAAACATACTTGTTCTCAAAAATATGATGATGATAACAATCAACCTTGTACATTGCATAAACAAATGAAAGAGATTCAATCTCTCCACAAAAAGACAACTCACACTAACACTAGGATCAAGATGCAACACCATGTTTGTTCAACGCATTCTCATCCTAGGGTGTCATAGTAACGCTTTTGAAATTGCGTCTAAATCCGGTGGACATGGCACCCTTTAGCGTCACTATAACACGCTTCGGTTATGGGTAGGTTTAGATCTGGGGTAGGGTTAGGGTTAGACCACTAGGAGGCGCCGTCTGGCCCATATATATCTGCGTCTCGTATTAGCGCTAGAGGGTGCCGTGTGCGTCGGATGTATACGCATTGTCAAAATATATGACGCCTTGGGATGAGACTGGGCTGGTTTGTTTTTAGCTATAGATCCGTGTACAATCCTCCACTGGAGGTCACCAGTCTGCTGGTCGATTGGACGTTTTTATAGGATATGCCAACTATCTTTAGGGGAAGAGTCAGTACCAAAAACGTCTGTTCATTCCCACTGACTCAAATCAGTTCTGAATGACTGTAGACCTTTCCTCTCTTCCTGCCAGTCCCCTACAGCAGCTCTTACAGTCAGAAGGGGAAAACAATACTCACATCCACTTCTCCATTCATCTATTAAAGCTGGATTGTCCAAGAAAGATCTCATTGAGTTAAAATCCTAGCCTGGGAAATTTAGAATGCTCTGAAAGTTAGTCTGACAAAGAGTTCATTCAAGCCCATTTCCAATCCGTCGAAATCGCAGCACCAATCAGAAACGTTGGGGCGGGCTTTACACGATGACGACAGCACTGGGATTTTGAAGCAGATGCTGTAGGCTACATTACAAAGATGGATGCCGCCGTCGAACATCACTCGTTCGAATCAGCTATCGCGTCCATAGCTGTCAACCCTCCCGTTTTTTCCGGGTTTTTCACGTATTTTAGCTCTTTTCCCGCTGTCTTCCCGTTTGAGTATTTTCCCGTAAAATATACCGTATTTTTACTGATTGTGTGAGACGTACGGGCTCGGACAGATTCGGCTTGAAGTCGTTTATCCTCGGATGCGGTGCCGCGCGCGCTGGCCGGAGACACATGGCTGCGTGGCGTGTCCGTTTTTATTGCACGCTGCCTGCGTGACACGCGCGTCTCCAGAAAACGCGTGCATGCTAGAAATAGAACTGACGCCTATTTTTCACGCGACAGGCAAGCGTGTTTCTTTGCCTGGAATTTCTTTGCGTTTCCAGGCAAAAAAATAAATAAAAAATAGGAAACCATGTTTAGGCTAGCTGAATGTAATTTTGTACTCGAATACATAGGCTACATTACATTTTGATGTTTGAAAGTCTAGGTTTTTACATAAATTCAGATATCAATGTAATTTAAACAAATAATAATAATTATAAATAGATTTTCAAATATATGAATAAAATATATTTTCTTTTTTTCCATTTGTTTCTTAAGCTCTTAACAATGTTATTACATGAAGAAGAAAAAAAAACTTGAAAAAAAAACGTTCTGGGCCTATAGGAGGATATAAAGATAGGATAGTGTGTCTTCTGAGTGATGGTCCACCATCAGGCTAAATAGGCTCTTTAAAGCTACACAAAATGTGTAAATGTAATTAAAATAAACAGACAGCCCACTTCCCTATTTTGCGGATTTTGGAAGATGTGTGATGGGCTAAATGTTGAAATTGTTGTCCAAATGCTAGAGCAACACACGCTAATCCAAATGTAGATTTTTTTCCCTTTAAATGACACTGTCTCTTTCTCTCTCACATAGGCTAGTTATGAACACCTTAGACTTTTAAGGATTGTGCTTTATTTTTAAAGTTTGTGGGTGAGAATCGTGCAAAAAAAAAAATCCCTTATTTTGGGGATGGATTCCGGGAAAACTCCCTTATTTTCAATGTTCAATGTTGACAGCTATGATCGCGTCTGTTTCTCCGCCGGCCGCCGCTCTTCATATCTCCTTCATCGCTCTGATTGGTTTTAGGTAACCCCCTTGACGTCCGTTGGAGACGCCCCTCTGGATTTGTCTATGACGCTTTTCCAGAGCATAACTCGGTTACAACTGAGAATAGTCTGGTTTTAACCAGGCTATTAAAATCCAGTTCTCCAATCACCTCTGCTGGGAGCTTTTGTAATATTCGTATTGACTTAACTCCAGCTTTCTTGCTCAAGGATTCCAGACTGGTGTGAGTAAATGACCCAGCTTTGTGCACCCAGCAGACAGTAAATGTGGTGAACGCAGAAAGGCTGAGGACAAAAGTCTCGAAGGCAGGAAAGAGTTAAGATACGAAGGTTCCTCCAAAAGCCACATCCCGGCAGGTGATCTTGAAAATGCTAAAACTTTCCAGCCTTCCAGAACAGATTTGTAGAAAGGTGTAAGATCTTTAAGCTCTCTTCTAGCTTCATCAAAAACAAATGTTCATCAAGTCCCATTCCACCAGCTCTTCTCAAAAGTGCCATTGCGGTGTCAAACCAAGTACTGTCATTGTTGTATAATAGTCTCTTAGCAGTTTGTAAACGAAATGTCATAAGCCTGATATCCACCAAACTGTGGCCTCCTTGTATCGGAAGAAACAGTACAGAGGAACGCACCCAATATTGTCTGGACCAGAAAAAGGTCACCAACTTTCTCTGCACTTCTTGCACTAGTTCAGCAGGTGGTTGTAGCACAGGGAATCTGTGCCATTATGTGGAAGCAACCAATTTATTGAAAATCAAGACATCGTTTGGGTAGCAACCAGGTCCAGTGAGATAATCGGGTGTGTACTTTTCCATTACACCCACCCAATTTAACTTCTGAGAGTCATTTGAACCAAAATCTCCCAATATAACCTTTTCCCCAAATAAGCTTTCTTGGCAGTGATGGTAGACAACATAGAGTATCTTGACCTGCCCAAAAAGCATATAAATTTACTTTTGCTGATGAAGCCTTCTTATATAAATGAAGGACTTCAGACAGCATTAACATCCTGTCCACCACTAACCAACACAGTCACATCATCAGCATAAGCAGTAATAGAAACATTTGCATTCTGAATCACATTTGGTATTGGAAATCCACATAAAGTCTTTCTTAAAATAAAAAGTAGAGGTCCAATGGCAATACTACAACTCAAACAACATATAACATTTGAAAAAAATGATTTTGCTGGAAGGTGCATAAAGTGGAGTAACCCGTGCAATATTATCACGTATGACAATACCATTTGCAATCAATCTGCTAGCAGTGTTCTTTTCTCTTTTTCAAATACAACAACCGATTTATTCATTCGGGAGGCACAAATAATATAAGGCCTGCTTTCAGGCATCATCTAAGTGGCTAGAATCCAAAGGCGCAGCTGGATACAGAACATTACTTATGAGGGCAGATGGATGGAGATTGCCTTCATACCTTCACACTGAACAAAAAAGTGAGATAGTGCGGTACAATCGCTGAGAAGATAAGAAAACATCGTCGACATTGATGCCCATCCCTGCTTTTACGTAAGAAGAGAGGAATGCAGACATATTTCTAATGTAAACAATCCACCTAAATTGGGTTGTTCACTCACAAAATTATATCGTTTATTCACCTTTATTTTGTTCCAAACATATTCTTTCCTCCATGAAATAAAAGTTTTAAAAAGTTTCTGAAGTGAAACTGAAGCATTCAAACTTCAAAGCGGTATAAAAAGTCATACGATTGCTTTTTTGTGATGAACCTTACAAATTTAAGTTACTATTTACTAATTATCCTTTCCTCTAGACCTGAAAATTGAGGGCTGTTTTTTTAAAAGCATTGTGTGCTACGTTTATCATAGAGACCATTGGTGGTGCCTAACCTTTTGTGTTCCGTTGAAAAGAGAAAGCCGTACAGATTTAGAACAACACAAGGGTGAGTAAATAATGACAGAATTAGATTTTTAAGTTGAAAGAATTAGGGAAAGTGAGAGTGTTTTATTGACGGTACATTGTGGTTCCTGCACATATATAAGTCGTTTTGCCTAAGGCATTCTGTTTGATTTTGTGTGAAGGTTGTAAACCTGAAAAAAATGACCAGGTGTCACAAAGCAGGTGCTGCCTCACACACACACACACACACACTATGAATGACATGTACATTTTCTGTCTCACTCCATCAGTGAGCGACTTCCAACCTGACGATTTACAGTACCAGCTAGACAAACTTGATTTGATTGTTTCACATGATCTTTCAAACCTAAAAATTGAAAATGGGTTGCCAGATATTGATGTTTCCAGATTTTGATGATTACATGTTTGATTAAATCTTTTGGCCTCTAAATCAAGGTTTATCATTCTATGGCCTTCGAGGTCTATTTAGTTTAGCTCCAACCTTGATCAAACTCACCTGCCAGTAACTTTAGAATAATGTTGAAGACATTGCTTAGCCCTTTCAGTTGGAGATAATTTTTGCAGGAAAGTCGACCCTGGGACCAGTGTTGAGAACCCCTGCTGGGAAGAGAGTAAGGCCCCATTTACACTGCATGGTTCAAGTGACCCAAATCCGATTTTTTCCTCTCATGTGGCACAGATCGGATATGACCGGTGAACGTGTAAGCAGGAAAAAAAACGCATGGATTCCGATTTTCTCAGATCAGATTCAGGCCTCACTCATATGTGGTAATAAATCGGATATGAATCGGAAACATGCATTTGCGTGTCCCATGTAAGCAGACAAATCAGATATTAAATGTGAGTCGTACGTCAAAGTGACGTCAACTCAGACGGACACCACCAACTGAGATGACATGACTTAATATAGGCACGATGGTGGACGAAGGATGCAGATAGTGGAGCAATTTTGGAGGTTTCATGTCTTTTGAGTGTTTGAGGCGAAGAGTCCTGGCAAAAATGCAGTGTTGTTACAGAAATAAATCCGTGTTTGAAGACATTTCACGAGATACGGTTTTAAGCGCTCGTGAGTCGTGGCTATAAGGGTTCCCATCTTTTTCTCCGCTGAACGAGACCAATGTTGCTGACTTTTAAAAATATTGTGAAAAGCAAAACACTGCGTAATTTTATTTGTATCTGCATCCATTGCATTTCATGCTGTTTTACTCCCTTTTCCGGGTCAGAATGTCTACATTTGGTACGGATACGGGTCACTTGTAGCCCTCAAGCGGGTCTTGGGGTCTATACGACCCCAATTGACTTTTAATTAATAAAAAAAGAGGTTCCTTTCATCTCAGTGGAATAAGATTCATACATTATCTATCGACACACACACACACACACACACACACACACACACACACACACACAAAACTGGGCTTGATTCGGTTGTTCTGAAGGTATGTAAAAAAATGTTTTTACACTTCTGGTCTTCGGGGTCAATATGACCCCATATTGAAATAAATGGGAAATGTGAAAAAAAAAAAAAAAAAAAAAAAACTAAATATACATTTCCTTGTACTAGTATATAGGCCTTGTACTAGAGCATAAATGCAATCATACAAAAATAATATTTCACTTGCAAGCTGATGGTTTAGTTGAGGGATTGTGTGGTATATGGATACAAAAGTACTTTATATCTCCAAAAATACAGCATTAATTAATAGATGAGAAGTAAACAAAAAAATAATAATATATTATTTATATGATTAAAAATTTATATTTTTAGTACAATTACTCAATCAATTGTTGGGGTCGTATATAAAAGCCGTCGTATAAAAAGCCCTGAAGCCCAGAAGTTTAAACAGGAAACGAAGACCATTTGAAGGTTAAAATATAGTCCGAAAAATATATAGGATATTGGGATATAGTCAGAAAATCGGATTTGGGCCTGAAGACCTGGAGTGTTAATGCAACCTAAGTGTAGAGGGAGATCTGGATAGAGTGTAAGTAAAAGAGATTTATCTGTTGCAGTTTCTCTGATTGGCTGTCTGGTCAACATCCTGTTGGAGGTGAAGCACCTCCTACAGGTATGGAGAAGAGCAGATATATGGGGGAAAGAAAGAGCAAGATTTAAACACAACCAGATGTCCCAATACATAAGTTATTACCTTGGTGACATACTGTGACTGAACTCATGTTCAAATAAAGCAAGAATGAAAGAAATGGGAAGGAGTCCAAGAACGGATATCCAGACCTTGAAAAGTCATGCACTTGAGAAATGAAAATGAAAAAGGAAATGAACATTGTGCAGTGTGTATTTTCATTTTTGTAGCTTTGCTTTGCTCTAAAATACACTACTGTTCAGAATGTTTCATGTTTTTGATAGAACCCTCTTAAGCTCACCGAGGCCACATGTATTTGATAATGGTTTGTAGACAACCTACATGAACCACTGAGCCACCCACTGCCGCCCCAGTAATAACAATAATACAGTAAAAACACATTATTTCTAATAAATGAATTATTAGATATTACAATTTGTATGTATACAATTAGGTTTTCTTATTGTAATATATTTTAAAATGTAATTTATTCCTGTGTTCAGGGTCACATGATCCTTCAGAAATCATTCTGAAAGCAGTTGTTCTGCTTAAACAATTTCTTTTGAACTTGGTTTAAATGAAAATATTAATTTATTTGAAAAACGAGTTTGAATTTGTTTGAAAAATCTTAATGACTTGCCTGTCGGACTGTATTTTTATTTTATTTTTTGCAATGAAATAACTGTAAGTGGTTTTGGAATGTGGCTTTGGCGTGGCTTTTACTTAATTTTAATACTGTTGATTTGCTGGTTTAAAACTAGCATTGTTACATTGTTAACTTACTGTTACATTGAGGAGAAAATATGACAAAGAGTTATCTTAAGCTATAGTTCCTTAAAAAAATAAATAAATAAACATCTAAAACTGGTTTTATCGGGCAGGTGAGGCTAATCCCAGTGTTTTGAGTTGGTTACAAATTGTAGATATTTTAATAATCTGTCCTGTGTAATGCCATGCCACCAAACATCCATTAAGACAAAACCAAACTCAACAAAAAAACAGGATTTAACTCAGTCTCAGATAATTGCGCAATACAGGTTACATGAGGTAAAGAGGAATGGAAAAAGAGTGAGCAAGACAGAAAAAGTGTGGGAATAAGCGAAGCGTGTCTCTCTGTCATGCAGCAACCATCTTACCCTATCTCTGTAATCTCACACAATCTGACTTGGAGTGAAGCGTGCGGTTATGCTCATCATCCAGTCAGCACGGACCATCTCAAACCCTGAGATGATGTCATAACGCAGCACTTAACCATTAACTCTTGCGTAATTCACAGCCCCTGTTATGTGTGCACACACACAAACACACACATGAAGCAAATAGTTAAGATCAGAAAAAATATGAGCAAAGAAGGCTGTGAAAATAAATCTTTGTTATTTGCACCCTTAGAAAATCTAATGAGGAAAATAACTCTGCAGTATTTTCCCAGTATATTCACATTGTCCCACAAGTTTAACAGGAGGATAAATGAGGTAACATACTGTACAATCACTCTCTCTCTTCTCCTGAATTACTTTGTGAAATATTGTACGTGCTTGCAGGAGTTACGGCTTGTTGCATGCATAATCATTGTGTGCCATTCAGACTCTTGACTTTAGTTTATGTTGTGATAGATTGGCCTTTTGCACTTGGTTTAAATTTAACACACTATGTGTTCCCTTGCCAAAATGAGGAAAAGTTTGTTTTGTTTTTTTAAGCCTGGTTAAAGTGTTCTGTGGAAAAAAGTTTTCTGTGTACTTTAAATGGACTTCTAGAGGCAAATGTTTTAAATGGGATTTTCTCATTTTCATTTTTCTTCCAAAGCAGCCTACAAATTAGAAATCTGGCAACGCTATTCATCTTAAAGGAATAGTTCACTTTGAAATTAATTTTTGATATGTTTTAGCTTACCTCGAGGGCATCCAAGATGTAGGTGTCTTTGTTTCCTCAGTATTTTAAATTTTGATATTTTTAGGTCAAACCGTTCTTGTCTGTCAGTCATATAATGCAGGTCTATGGTCACCACCTCAAAGAGCATGCACAGAGAAGTCCAAATTAAACATGATTTAATGACTCGTAAATGTAAGTACACATTGATGGCCAAAGACACGAAACGAGCGGTTTGTGTGAGAAAACGAACAGTATTTATATCATTTTACGTCTTGTAACCACAGCCACGTCCAAGTGATCTGAGGGCGTGGGCGCTTCGGTCTGCGCATGCGTAGGAAAGTGCCCAGAAGTGATCTCTCGCACGTGTACGTCACTCATTGTTTACAGAGAGATTTCAGTTACCCTTCACTCTGAAGATCTAAACATATTTAGATATACAGGAAACTGCAATGGAAGACTTCGATACATCAACAGACAACGTTGAATTTTTTTTTTCGCAAACGCACACTTCCAGTGCTTTCCGCCGCATGCGCAGTTGAGACACCCCATGGTCTGAGAAGATTCTCGGTGTCCCACACCCATTCCCATTCTAAAATTAGCTACCATTTGTTCAGGATGTGATCAACCCAAATAATCAAGAAACAATATAACTTCTCTTCCTTCATCTGTTTGATAATTAAGCCATTTTGGGGATGAGCTCATTCTGAAATATATTTTGGAGTAGAATCTGAGTCAAGGCAGACTACAATTTCTTACAATACAGTAGTCTTTATCCACACATAATAACAAAAAATAAATAAAAATAAATAAAAAGGACTGCAAAAAATAAAATAAAAAATTGTATAGCAGTCTTTGTCCTTTAACAGTTTGCATTCTTTCTGGCATTGTTTTTATGTACCGTACTTTCCCACAGTGAGAAAATGTACAGTACTTTCCAAGTATTTTACAGTCAAGTCCAGACTTTGACTTTACACACACTGGTGGATTAACCATTACAGATACCATTAATCATAATGTTAGTTTATATAAGTGTTGGTGATTGTGTGTGTGTGTGTGTATAAAATAGGCCTATAAATAAAATAACAGTAGAAATTGATGTATTGGAATTAGAAGCTATAATGCAGCACAAGAAATGTACATCTAGTTCATGCTATAAAGCCAATAAAATGTCACTTATTCATATAATGAATCAATTATATATGATGATGATGAGGTAAGTCAGAGGTTTAGTTTACTTGTAGGGCTATTTCATTTAAATTAAATAGTGCAACACTTATTAGGTGTCAGATACTCTTTTTATTTGGCCTAGTAATTAATCTTTTAGCAACACCACATGCTAAAAACTATTCAGAATACATGCAAAGATATAGCAACTCTGTGGAAACCACCCAGAAGGCATTAGCATTGGGATAGCATGCGAAGCTTCCCACATGCGAACACCTCTCAACAATAAGTGTAATATAAGGAAAACACTAAACGCAAGCAATGAATATTTTCTTCTGAACCTTCAAAATATAGAATTTGTATACAATAGTTAAAGGTAGAGTTTCCATTTTGAATAGCTAGTGTATGAGTCTGTGTGTTTTACTCCATTCTTGACACTATATTTCTGTGTTTTAGGGGGACAAGACAGAAGAGTGCGGGGGTCGAGACTGCAGCGTCTGCCAGTGTTTCCCTCCAAAAGGAGCGAGGGTAGGTCTTTTTTTCAATTACATTGTTTAGACTTTGTGGACATTATGACATCATAGACACTGTGTAATATAATGTCTTCATTTTGACACCATGCAACATTGTGACATCACAAAAAGATGCTAGACTAGTGTCTGTTTTCAAAGTTGTCCAGAAAAAAAAAAGTTGTCCCGGAAGGCCGGGTTGTGAGACACAGGGTGTTTTTGTTTGTGTGGCGAGGCAGGATGTCTTCTCCTGTTACAGGAGCTCTTTAATCTCATTAATGGCTCACCATTATCCTAATTATTCAGTTTTTCACACAACATTTAGCACATGTTCACTGCACTCACACATGCACTGGCACACTGACCTAGTTTTTTTTTTTTTTTGTCAGTTTTACATGCCTGTACTTGAGCTGCTCCATCCAGGTGTTGGCATAATGCAGTTCTTGGCATGTGGGGAAAAAGATTAAACACGTTAATGAGTATTTCAGAGGCACGAAGGCTTCACCTCAATTAAGTGCAGTTTTACAATGGAATGTTGCTGTGTGTGTGTGTGTGTGTCCACGTGTGTGTGCGTTTCAGGTGTGCTCTTAGTTTTAAGCAATGTCATTATGCTGTCAGTTCATATGTTGTCAGCCAACCAGCTATCCTTATCCTCCTCCCTTAACTACTAACAATAAATAACAGCTTTTGATTGGCTGTGGTGTTCAACACCAAGGCTCCATTTATTTGATAAAAAATGCGGCAAAAACTGTAATATTGTGAAATATTTTTACGGTTTAAAAGAACAGGTTTCAATTTGAATACATTTGAAAATGTAATTTATTCCTTTGATGTCAAAGCTTAATTTTCAGCATCATTACTGCAGTCTTTAGTGACACATGATCCTTCAGAAATCATTGTAATGTGATGATTCTATGATTTAGAAATTGTCGAAATATATATATATATATATATAATATCATGATATCATGTCAGGGTGTCAGTGAGAGGGACTATCATTAGTATCAACATTACAGCAAAATCCAGACACAGTGTTTTGGTACCAAACAGATGTTGTTTGATATTTAAATGGTGGATAAAATATCAGGCTCCACAATTCATTACTCAAAGTTAATTCACGTTAGCTAAGCCACCAGCAATATTTATAGCTGCCTGAAAAACAATGTCCAGATTCTGGCAATTAATTGTTTATTAATTTTTAGGTTCACACTTCATTTAAAAACTGCAGTGGCAACTTCAGACTCTTATTTCTCACCACTTTGGCAGAAAAAAAATATCACCATGTCACTTTCACAAATGCACTGCATGCACGGATGTACAATTTAAAAACATGCAGAGAAAGTAGGTATCTGGCATAATATTTATTGTACAGAGATTTGGGAGAGCCCCTTCAATTTTTAACTTACAAAGTTGGACAAATATTATGTGAAGGAGGATGAAGAGTTAATGTGGGTGTGTGAGTGAACGAATAAACCAAAATGTATGGTATGTGATGCATTTGAATGATAGGCAGAGAAGGAGCACAGAAAGTATGTAAGGATCATGTATAGATGTGTGTGTCTGTGTGGAAGAGAGAGAAAGTGAATGTGTCCTTGCAGAAGGGTTTAAAATAACAGTCTTTAGGACAAGAGCGACAAATTTATGGCAGCCTCGTAAAGCCCAGCAGCCCAATTACAGTTCAGAGCGCAGTTACAAGAGTGTGCACAGCTGCTTGCAGACCCTTCTAGAGCACACACACTAACAGATAAATTATGTCACTTATCCGTATTGAAAATATTTGTCATAACTGTCATTTTTTGTCTTTTTTGAACCCATCCACAACAACCCAAATAACCCTGTAATATTTCATGAAAGAAAGTAGTTTGTATTTACAAATTAAGCAAAAGAAAAAGAGGGGTATCAGATTCAGAAGGGGTTCTTGTCATAACAACATAATCAGTCCCCTTATTTTAAACTAAATGAAAAGAAAACAAGAGTACAGCAAAATAAGCTAACTCCCTTGCTAACATAAACAGGAGAAAAAGTCAAAGGACGTGACAATTTTGGACTGGAACACAGAAAGGGAGATAGAGAGAACCAGCAAAGCTTGTGCACACACAAACAAAACCTTATTCAGCTTAGTGAAAGAGTCAGTGCACGAGAATAAAAGCAAAACAGCAAGCAAAGAAGTCAAAACGGTAAAGATAGAAGGCTGTTCTTATGTTACGTCATCTTACCTGAGTGTTCCTTGGCCAATATTTCAATATTAACATGAGCGGAGTAGAATAATGAAAGCGTTTAGCAGGATTGATATTCAAAACAGTAAGCACATGCTGCTTTGTTTACATTATGTGTATCTGCAGCCGACGGCATCGGTTTTGACAACTATAGTCAAATATCTTGGTTGCGTCTATTATAACTAATATAGCGTCTAATATAACTATTATAGCGTCGGTTGAATGACAACTATAGACTAATATATCTGCAGAAATAGACAGTTGGCTCATTACATGCAGGCACAGAACACACATTATAGCTGAGAGTCGCCTGTAGTTCTCTCGGTGTGTTCAAGTGCATATTTTTACCACGACAAGAGCAACACAGTCGGCTTTCATGAGCGAAAGTTTGTTGGCGACGGCTTGGTTTGTTCCGAGCTTAATAACAGGAATTCTTAAAAGAGAGAAATTCACTTTTTTGATTGACCAATCAATTGTCATACGCCATGTAAAAACGCTGTTTGTAGTTATTCGTTTTTTTGTTTTTGTTTTTTGATGAGGGAACAAGGAAGATTCAGATCAGGTTTTGGAAACTGGTACAGATCTTCTCGAACACAGACGACCACATGCTAGAGAGGGAGCCACTGGGGAATGAGTTTGTGCCAAGATGATGAAGTCATTCACTGATGCAGGTGTTCCACTCAAAAATATGTGTGGTTTGGGTTAGATGGCTGCAACACAATGATTGGGAAACATAACACTGTCTCCAGCCGCCTCAGAAATGATCTTCCAGGAATCACAGTGCAGCGCTGCGTGTGCCATTCACTCCACCTTTGCTCTAGCTCGCAGGTGTGAGGATTTACCAAGAGACATTTATGGGTACTTCAGAAACAGCACAAAACGCATTGCGCAACTCCAAGATTTTTGCCTTGTTGAGCCCCACCAAATGCTCAAGCCATCACAGACTAGATGTCTGTCACTGAATGACGTTGTAAAACGTGTGTCAGCGCAATGGGATGCTCTTCGTCTTTTTTTTTTCACAGATCAGTGGCTCTACTCTATTGACCCGCCTTGTATGCAACAGATGCACGAGTTGACCAAAGCCCCTTTCACACAGAGATTCCGGAAAATACATGGATATTGTGACCCGGCATTTGTTCCGGGTTTGTTTGATTTCGATTCATTCACACTGCCAGTGATTTGCCGGGATCTGTGAGTGTGTTCACACACAACCCGTAAAAATCCCGGGAAGACACATGACGTCAGGATGAGACGTGTAACGCACGCGTCGAAAACATGTGAACGACTGTGAAAAACTGGTGAACGATCTCAGCTTCAGCACGGATAGTGAGGAGCTCCTGGTCTCTGCTTCGTTCCAGTTCGCAGACATTTGTTCATCCTTTCTTTGTTGATGACGAACACAAACTTTCTTCTAAGAACAACAGTAGCCATGTTTCCATCCACTTGTCAATCGAATTATCTGAAATTCGGTTAAAAAACTCATGCGGATAAAGCTGGTGAAAGTGTGTTTCCATCCAACGGCTTTAAAGCGAATAAAAACCTGTACGTAATGACGTCACATGCTGTTTTGCGATCAAATTGGTATATCGAATTGATTTGAGACATTTTAAGGTGTTTCCATTTATTTTCGCACTAAATCGAACAACATTCAAGCAAACTTTTGCGAACAAAGTTTTGTTAGACAAAACGGATCGCGCCATCTACCAAAAAATGATCAATATTTCAGAAGTTGAAGGCTAATAATGCTTATGTGCCAGCTGATAGCGACATATTGTATTCGCTATAACAACCGCCTCGCTATATTATCCTGCTTATTACATATAAATCAACCAAATAAATAAATAAATCAATAATTTGACACAAAATATTGACTTAAAAACGAGTTTATTGATTTAGAAACGAGTATTGCTTCTGCTAAAGAAAATAGTCTGTTCCGTCTCTGAACTGCGTCCATAGCAACGGTGTGTTATACTAGCAGCGCCGCAGTCTGTTAACTAGAAATAACAAACCACATTCTACATTAGAATTCAACCAAGCCACGTAAAAACAAGCAAAACTAACCTAAGAAAACAATGACGCTATAAACATTGCTATGATGATGACGATGCACATATGCCCGACGACAGCGGAGGTGACTGTGGTGTGGGAACGAGCGCTCCATCAGTTCTGGGAGATCGTGGTTTACGGAAACCCTTTGGTTGAAGCATCTTTTTGCTTTGTCCACTTACATCTGTCTTTGCTGACATCCGCCATGTGTGTGCAAACAGACTGGCCGGAAATGAACTCGTCTTCTGACGTGTTGCAACCATAAAAGGGCATAAAACTTAATCGCAATTCATTATTTATTCGGCAAATAACGTTTCCATCAGCTTTTATCGCATTAGCCGTATATCGATCAAGAGAAAATTCGATGAGACCGAACGTATTTCATTTGAGTCGATTTTCATGAAATTTCATCTAATTTTACTGTTTCCATAAGGCTTTTTTCATTCGATATCACTCAATTCGGATAAAAACGTGTCGATGGAAACATGGCTAGAGTAGCGTGATGGCACGAGCGTCATCACCATGACACACCCCTTACGGTATTGGTCCTGGCTTTTGTTCACACAGCGTGCATTCCGGGACTGATCCCGGCAATATTACTAGGTCCCCAACCCAGCATCATTTCTCGGCAATTTCCCGGGATCAATGCGCTGTGTGAAAGGGGCTCAACCGTCTCTGCTCCCCGTCATGGAACAAATGCCATGGCTGATTGACATGTCAGACACAGTCTCCAAGTCATTGATGACCAGAGGAGGCGATTGCCTCTCATGGCCTTAAGTGAAGACATGAAAGAAATGGATGTTGATGAATTTTGACATCATATTTCTACGTTGGAGGATTTCCAGGGGATAGCCGTGTTCAGCGAACTGCGAGCACGTACTGGGAATCGGGGATGCGATGTTGACAGAGTTTTAAGGAGTGTATCCTTGAAGTGTCATTACCTGTGCTCTAAGTTAAGTAGAAAGCACTTTAGGCACATACCCCCGTCTGCGCTGTAGTCTGACCATACAATCATCTGTATCAAACTCCATACAAGCAGCGTTTTTAGACAGGGCATGCAAATCACCCACCCTCTTACCACACACTAAACCGACCAATAGCACCTTCTTGAATGAGACCACTTTCAACTATGTTGCATGCAGTGGTTCAAAGGGTCAAAATGTGCCATTTTAAATGAGCGCCAAGCAGTGTTGGGGAAGCTACTCTGAAACTGTAGTTTGACAAGCTACAAGCTACTTGTAAGTTAAAGTAGTTAAACTACAGTCAAGTTACCCTTTTGGAAAAGTAGTTAGCTACACTACAAGTTACTATCAAAAAGTAGCTAGCTACGTTGAAACTACTTTTGCTTTTTGAACAACATATTATAACTATTATATTACATATTATTATTATAACATGCTATAAATTATATATTATAAATAACTGAATAAGTGTCTGATGAATGTTTTAATAATTAAAATATTTAGTGTTTAAAACAATGCAATACAATTATGATTTCATAAAGTATTGTTTTATTACACACAACACTCAAATATCTCAGACTGTTTGTCAAAAGTGCAAAATTGCAACAAATAGCCTAAAACATTGCAAGAACAAAATATACATTCAACATAAATTGCATTTTGAACATTTTCTCAAAAATACCGATTGAACTTGGACAAATAAGGCCATGGGTAATTAATGTTAGTTGTTTCTCCATCATCCAAATCTGCCGTCAACTCTTGCTCCATCATGGATAATCATAATATGGGTGTGTCACTGTCAACCCACTTCTTTAGGTCAGTGAAGCGTTAGCCGCAAGACGCGTGATTAAACAACAGGTGGCGGTAATGGCAAAACAATTAGTTTGTAATCTAACGAGAAGAAGAATATCCTTGCATCGCGCTGATTCGCGCAGGCTCGACAAACGCAATGTAGCTTTTGCTCGCGCTACACCGCTACTTGCTGCAAAAAGTAGTTAGCTACTGGAAAAGCTACACTGTTTAAAAAGCAACTGAGCTACTGCCAAGCTACTGAAAAATGTAGTTAAGTTAGTAGCGTCGCTACTTGTAGTTAACTACTCCCCAACACTGGCGCCAAGCAAAGACTGTGTGCACTCGTGAGAAAGACAGGCTCTCATTGCTCACAAGTCCAAGTTCATTGGGACGAAGCATGCTCTTTTTTTCACATTGATTGACAGCCTAAAGGCCCGTACACACTGGGACGAATATCAGCGCGCGTTATTCGTCAGCGTTTTTTAACACGTTTTTTGTGTTCACACCCAAGCGATTTTCGCTGACGATGAGCCGAGTGAACATGCAAATTCATTCCCTGACATTAGATGGCGCCCATTTGCCATTGAAATACCACTCCATAACAGTTCTCTTTGCCTATACTTGGCCTATATCTTCTTTTGTGTTTGAGCGCCCCCCCTCCCAAGTTGTGTTTTACTGTAACTTCATAAGCTCCAAACACGTGAGCAAAAGCGCCAATCTCATTGGTCGGATAGTTTTTGATGCGGTGCGTCAAACTAAAAAAAGCGAACCTGAGGCGTTTTTAAAAAATGACGCTTTTACTCGTTGGTGTGAACACTCATATTGGCGCCCTTTGTTTAGTCACGAGGCGTTAAACGTCTGCGAATAACGCACACGAAATTCATCCTGGTGTGAACAGGCCTTGAAACTCTTCAGATGGTAGAAGCTAACTCTTGTGGCTTTCTAGCACGTCCTGAGACTGGGCTATAATAAGCCAATTATCAAGATAATTCAGAATGCATATTCCACTTTACCTGAGAGGGGAAAGATTTCGTAAAGGTTCTTGCGGGCCAACGCCAGCCCGAATGGGAGAACCTTTAATTGATATACTCTGCCTTCGAACGTAAATTTCAGAAATCGCTTGTGACGAGGATATCTGGATATCCAGGATATCTATCTGGATATGAAAATAGGGGTCTTTAGTTCCACCGAGATAAACCAATCTCCATGCTGAATGCAAGAGGATCTGTTTAACAGTTATCAGTTTGAATTTGTGCTTCGCCATCACGATTCAGCTGCCTCAGTTTTGGGGACTAGGAAATAGCGACTGTACAGGCCTCTTTCCTAGCCTGGATTACCCCCGGCCACAACATTTGAGGTTGGGAAGATCGATCTGGACTTGTTCTGTTCGATCTGAACAAGAGCTGTTCGGACCAATCAAATTGTCAGGGTGGGCTTTATACAATGATGGACAGATGATCAACAGTAAAGTAATAATCCACGTCACCAAAGTGCGCTTGGGTTGAATTTGTTTTCAACAAAGGTGGCTGCCACTGGAGAATTGAGATGTGTAGATTCCGCTACACTAGTGACACTAATTTGAAAACAAATCTATGTGCACAGCCTCACATTTTATATATATAAATGTGAGGCCGTGCACATGTTAGTTTTGTTTTCAAATTGGTGCTAATTTAGGCCACAACAACAAAACAGTACTGCTCCGCATGACTGTGCAATTACGAATGCACACATTTTATGTTTTGCCTTAGCAATTTAAAAGCCCCCACCGGTGATAGCGGTGTTGTCGCACGTCAATTAAGCGGTGGGAAGATATCCTCACAGTCACATCCCTTGTTTGGTGCAAACTGAAAATAAAATATACCCCATGCCAATGGTTAAATATACTGCTGGATCTTTAATGTTGTGGGCCTGTTTTTCTGCTGGAAGTCACATCATGACATGGCATAATTTTCTTTCAAATACTAACAGATAAAAGTCAAAACCTGACCGCCTCTGCTAGACTTATTATAATTGGCCATGGTTGAATCTTCCACCAGGACGATCAACACAAAAATGTGTCACTAAGCACAAAACTTCTGCAATGACTACCCCGATCCGCTGACCTGAGCCTTATAGAAAATGAGTTGGCTGAACTGAAGAGAAGCATCAACATGGATCTGGGAATCTGAAGGATTTGGAGAGATTCTGTATGGAGGAAATGTCTCTGATCTCTTGTCGGATGTTCTCCAAACTTATCAGGCATTATAGAAGAAAACTCAAGAGTTGTTATCTTGGCAAAAAGAGGTTTTGAGGAAGCGGTGCCATTAATTGTGGCTAATGTGTATTAGAGAAAACATTTCATAATGAGATTTTCCTTCCATTTTCAATATTTTTGCTTCAATAAAAGGTTGGATTTTTGTCTTTCTTTTTAAATGATCAAAAGGATTAACTATGCAGATTTATTTTCACAGGATTCTTCGTTCATATACCAGGGATGCAAATAATTTAACACATATATACATACGTTTAAAAGTTTAGGCTCTGTAAGAGTTGAAAATAAGAATTAAGAATTTGAAAGAAATGAATGCTTTTATTTATTTAGCATTAAATTGATCAAACGTCAAAATAGAGGAATTTATAATATCACACAAGATTTATATTTCATATAAATTCTGTTATTTTAAACTTTCTCTTCATCAAAGAATGAAGAGAAAGCCCCCCCCCCCCCCCCAAAAAAAAAAAAAAATCAAATTAGACTGATTTCTGAAGGATCACTTGACTCTGAAGAAGACTGGAGAAATAATGCTGAAAATACAGCTTTTCCATCAAAGGAATAAAACACATTTTGAATTAAAGTAAAATAGAGAACTGTTATTTTACATTATAATAATATTTCGCAAAATTGCTTAAGGAAATGCAGTCGCATAAGAGACTTTTCAGAAATATTTAAAAAATCTAACCCTAAACCTTTGCCATGACATGTTGCTTACTGCTTCACACAATATTTTTGAAAGATTATTCAGTATGTAGTAAACTAGTGTTCCATGTTGACCATATCCACATACTGAGTCTTAGTGATGTCATAAGCAGTAATCTGCATGGAATAAGCCTTATAACCTATAACAATGGACCCAGTTGTATTACTTTGTCTCTCATGTCTTAGTTCTGTTGTTTCTGTTTTTTTCAAAATGAGGCCCGTTGCCACAAGTTCACATGCCTCAGGCCACATGCCTGCTAGTCTAGTCTCTGACCTCTGAACTATTAAGGTATAGCTCAGCGTCTGTGCATTTGTGTGAGAGTGCGAGTCACTTTCTCTGGCTCCCATCATCACAAAGTCTGTTGATTTGGAGATGCTAACAGCTTGTTTTTTCTTTAATGAGAGGTGTGTGTGTGTGTGTGTCCTTGCATGTGCCAATGGGTTTTTTTTTCAGTGTGTTTTACTATAAATAATAATACTATCTATCATGTCGCCTATCTTTCTCTGAGAGTTCACTGCTGGGACACAGAGGGCATAGCTGCTAAGTATTCAAGTACATCTAATTGAATTAAATGGTCTACCTCAGCTTTTTTGAATTCTAACTTTGTACTTTGGTCGGTGTGTCACGCGTGTTGGTCTAGCGGAAGTCTTAAATAGGAGATTATGGGAGGATTTTGAGGACATTTGCGTGGCTGTCATTAGAACGGTGGAATGTTTGCATGAAGGGGATTATGGGGTCTTGTAAAAGCAGGCATTCGTTCACCGGAAATATCCCCTTTTTTCTATCCAAAGTGACTTGCATTAAATGCAAGGTATACATTTTATCAGTCCATGCTCTCCTTGGGAATCGAACCCATGACCTTATGTCAAGTCACCATTGTAGTCCATATATTTTTTTATAGAAAGCGATACTTTCATCCTGCAATACTATTGATCAAAATGGGTTTAATTGAAATATTTTTATTTTTGTTCATCAAAGAACCTTAAATTAGGATTTCCACAAAACTATTAAACTACACAACTGTTTTCAACATTGATTATAATAAGAAAGGTTTCACTTCCAGTGTTTAGTATTACAACCTGAACAGCTCTATTGATCTTAAATGAGTTTAACTTGTGAATACATGTCTGTATGGTTCAGGAGTCGTGTGTTATGGTGTGGACAGCTGTATTTTGCTGTGTAAGGCCTATCGTAAAGTAGAGATGTATGGATATCTGTGTATGTGTGTGCGTGAGTGTGTGTTGCTAGGGGAATCCATTGAGTCTTTAGTAATTATCACAGTCAGTGCTTTTACTGAAAGACTGTGAACACCCTCATCACACACTGATCTAGCTCTGTCACAACCACTGAGTGCATGCTGTTTAACACACACATATTCTCATACTTGTTTAACATCACAAAGTCAAGCAGAATAGGGTCCAATGTATCTCTTTCTCTCCTTTTTTTATTTTTACATTTAAAACGTTTGTTTTGTTGGAAGATAAATATTGCACCTACACACTGCGTACTAATTGTTTAAAAGTTCAAAAGGAGTCGATTATGATCACAAAGTAGCATTTATTTTATAAAAAAAAAATACAGTAATTGTGAAATATTATTACAATTTTAAATAGCTTATAATTTTAAGTTACATTTTAAAATGTTATTTATTTCAGTCTTCTGCATTGTTAGGGGTAATGCATTGCAAGTAGGCCTAACGTCCGTTACGTGATCATTTTTTTTTTCAAGTAACTAAAGTAATGGATTACTTTTACTTTTAAAATATCTGAGTTACTTTTTAAAAAAAAAATAAGTAATGCATGTTTCTTTGTTTTTACATTTATTGACTGACTTTGCATTTTCTTCAGCCTGAGGCTTATTCATTTTACTTTTTTTGATAACATGTAATGCTAAACCTTATAATTGATAGGCCCATGATTACCTCATTTTTAGAAGCATTAAGTCAGCAGATAAATCTGTACATAAGATTCGGTAACACAGCTTTATATGTGTTAACTCCCACACTTACAAACTTAATAAAATTGTCATTGCATCATTGTAAGCCTCTGTAAACTAAATAACTTGTTTTAATAACTAGTCCACAAATGAGCAGTAGGATACAGTTTTGTACAGTATGCTTTAAGCAGTGATGTCTTAACTTTATCTGAACAAAAACCAAACTTATGCAAGAGTAAAGCCTGCATATACAACATGTGATGTTGCCGTTAATGTCCTCATCCTCTGTCATGTCCTCAGTTATAAAATGACCAAGCTATTTCACTTTCGCAATCATAGCAAGATCCTTATCAGACAATAAGAAAATGGAAGATGTAAACTCCTGTCCTCCTTCGTTCTGCAAACCAACACAACACTCTTACTAGCAGTATATACAATATCATGCTCAGGACCATAAACAGAACAAATGTTAAGTAACTTTTCCCAACACTATACCTCAGCTTCACATGATCCGTCCGAAATCATTAATATGCTTTACTGCTCAGGAAACATTTATTGTTATTATCAATGTTGAAAACAGTTCCGCTGCTTCATATACATATTTTTTGGAAACCATGACACATTTTCTTTAGGTTTTTTTAATAAAGACAAAGTTCTTTGTTAACGTTATGAAAGTCTTTACTGTTGCTTTTGATGAGTTTAAAGCAGTCATGCTGAATAAAACTATCAATATCTTCTAAAAAAATAAAATCTTACAGACCTCAAACCCTTTGAACGGTAGTGTATGTGACATAATTACATAAGATTTACACTTTCCTTTGCATCGTTGTTCTAGCAACATTAAATATATGCAAAGTAGAGAATGATAATGTGTAAATGCTTTGAGCAATAAGTACACACATATTTGGTTTAGTTTAGTTTAGATTTTTACTTATTGACTTATTGACTTTTTTACTCACTGCCAGTGCTGTGCCATTGTCTCTGATCAAAGTAAAATCCAGTGCCTTTCAGGCCAAAACGGGTCATAAAATATGCTTGTTTATGAGTGTGTGTTTGCATTAATAGAGAGGATGAAACTGTTTGGCTTTGTCAGCTCAAGATGTTGACTGGAGGAAGAGAAAGAGAGAAAACGTTCCTGGTATTTTAATTTAAAGTGCTGAAACTGTCACAAACCAGCTGTGGGAAGAACCTACAATTAGCGTCCTTTCCTCCAATTCAGGGAGGCTGTGTGCGTGCACCGCTTTCAGTCAAATATTTGAGACATGTGCCAGGACATTTTTTGGTTGATTGTATATTTGGGGTGGGAATCTTTAGGCACCATCAACTTGCATTAGGCAGCATTTTTTCTCGAATTATTTAATATGTTTGCCAACTTGAAATTCTCAAAATCTATTTATTTTTATCTATAAATTTTGCATATGTAATATTAAAGGGGTGATGAACTGAGAAATCAAATTTTCCTTGAGCTTTTGAAATCTAAGAGGTCATCATTATAAGAAAATCCTGTAAGTTTCAGAACTGAAAACCTCCTTGTTAGTCCAATAAAAGCTTTTATTGACACCAGCCTCAGCAAACGACTCATTTTTCAAAGTGGGGAACTATGACGTTAAAGAGGATAAAGCACCACCCCCCCAGAAGATCATCGCCTTCTTTACCACGGCCGGTTTAGCCCCGCCCACCGATTCGCGCATTACATGAATAGCTAAATAACGTAGATTCCTACCTCGTGATGACAAACCGGATCGAGCTACCGAGCAATACAAAATATTTACCTGTGCCTGGTTGTGGAAGAAGACTGTCGCTGCATATGCTTCCTCTTGGATTCCAGTAGGACTGCATTGATAAACTTTATTTTTAATGACGTTCCACTACAGCTGATGAGGTAAAGCATTGTACGTCTGTTCGCTTCATTTCACTGAGGATTGTTTTGTAAACAAGACTGGATTTTCAGTGTATTGTGCAATATAAGGACTCTGGTTCGAACATGTATGGGAGAATCATTCCGGTTGCCATTTTACAACATTGGACTATTTCAAAACAATTTCCCCCAAGTGCATCGACGGGTGAAACTCATTATAATATGTAAAACTGTTATCCACTCACAGCAGTGGGCATTTACTTCCAAGTCTTCAGTGCGAGACGCCCATAAAAACCGAGCGTTTTTCAGCTAGGCTCAAAACTAGGGTACAAAATTTTGATGTTTTTGAATGCAAAAACCAAGAGAACGTCATAAGCTGACCTCAGACAACTTTTTAAAAGAGTCACAAATTACACAATTTAAGTAAATTAATTGTATGTTAAGAATTTTAAATATAGAATTAAGCTTCAAAACAAAAGCAAATAATAAATAACTAAGAGGAATCATGCACTAAACAAAGAATGCTTTCAGTAAGGCCTATATAAGAGTATCTGAACGTGATTTTTGTGAGTGATTTTTCTGTTTGATTATTACTGTGGACATCATAGACTGCGGGAGAGTGCATGGAACAGATTCTGATCCACAGACCTCAGAGCACGCACAGGGTTATAACGCTGAATCAGGGGGTGCCTGACCATGCAATGCTCTGAAAACTAAAATCACTAATATAGGGGGGTGCCTGATCATGCAAAGCTCTGAAAACTAAAATTAAAATTTTAAAATGTATCCTATAAGACACTGGTAGCCCATGGTCCCACCTTTGTTGCAGGATGGAAACCGGGGAAACACCACTCGACAAATAGGTTCCACTTCAAGGCGCATGCAGGTCTAGTAGACAATGCCGCGCTCAAGTATTGATCTTAAGTAAGTCACCTAGAACCTCCGTAGAACCAAACATGGAGTTTTCAGAGGTCCGGATGTGGGTGCCACAGAATGCCCCGTCTCTGAGAAAGAAGGTCTTTCCTCATAGGAATGGGCCAGGGAGGGGCTGTCACGAGGAGCATAAATTCTGGGAACCACGTCCGGGTGGGCCAATAGGGGGCCACCAGCAGGACCTGCTCCTCGTCCTCCCTGACTTTGTACAGGGTCTGTGGCTCACTGGGGAATTGCATATTTGCGCAGTGGGAGGTCTCCGGAGAGGCAAACAGGTCTACCTGAGCCTTCCCAGTGCCGCACTCTCTCCAGATCAGCTACACTGCCTGGGGGTTGAGTCACTGCTCTCCCGGAAGCACAGCATTTAATGATAGCTCGTCGGCAACACAGTTGAGCACATCTGGGGACCCGAATGGTCCGAAGCCACCTCAGATGCTTATGACTCCAGAGGAGATGGCGAGTGAGTTGCGACATGCGACTGGAGCGTAGACCACTATGCCGCTTGATGTTGATGTAATGGTCGCAGTGTTGTCCGTACAGACCAGTATGTCCCTGCCCTGTAGCGGCCTCCTTAAGCGTTTCAAAGCGAGACATACTGCAAGTAACTCAAGGCAGTTGATGTCCACAGCCTTGACACTGCACGCCCGTTGTATGTGGCACTCCAGCCGGTAGCAGAGGCATTCGTTAACACCACAGCATTGCTGGACACCTGTTCCAATGGCACTCCTGCCCACAGAAACAAGGGGTCTGACCATGGGCTGAAGGTCTGGTGGCATGCCAGTGAGTCACCCGGTGAGTGCCGCATTGCTGCGCCCATCTCGGGACTCTACCGTGAAGACGAGCTGCGTTACTGCCGCTGCCATATGCCCCAGGAGCCACCGAAAAATGTTCAGTTGGAACACTGTCCTGACTTTGAAAATATTCAAGCAGTTCAGCACAGACAGAGTGTGCTCCCCTGTGCGAACAATCCACCTCCATACCGAGAATCCAGAGATCCTCTGCTCTGAGTTTGCTCTTTTCCAAGTTGACCTGAAGATCCAACTATCTGAAGTGACTGAGCACCAGGTCTCTGTATTTGCATAACTGATCTTGAGAGTGTGCCTGTATTAGCCAGTTGTCAAGGTAGTTGAGGATGTGAACGCCCTGTTCTCTCATGGGTACAAGGGCCTCCTCCGTGATTTTCATGAAGATGCTGGGAGACAGGGGCCGGGACAGGCTGCAGGGCCGGAGAAAACGAGACTTGAAAGTACGCGTCCTTCAGGTCGATTGCTGCAAACTCATCTCAGGGACAGACGCATTAGAAAATGTGTTTCAGCGTGAGCATTTTGAACGATACCTTGAGTAGACTCCAAGATCAGTTGTAACCCACGGCTTTTCTTGGGTACAATGAAGTAGGGGCTGTAAAACCCTGACCTCATATCGGCTGGAGGGACCAGCCCCATCGCGTCCTTCCCCAGTAGGACTCTGATCTCTGGTCGCAAGACATGGGCATTGGCTGCTCTCTCACTGAAGTGGAGTAGTTGGCCCGAAACTTAGGGGGCAAGGGGCGAACTGAATCGCATAACTGAGCCTGAGCCAGCGAGGCTGACTGGGGAGTGCTAGCCAGGCTTGCAGAGACCGTACAAGTGGGACCAAAGGGACTGCAGGTGTACCCGCAGTGGGGCAGTGAGGTGGAACTCAGGGACATGGCTCGGCGGGGTCTCTTTGCGAGCCAGCCCGTAGCGGGTTCTGAGTGTGCTGTGCAACACTTACCTGGTTCCACAGGGCAGGGGCACAGGAGAAGGCTTGGTTGCGTTCTCAAACTGCATGCTGCTACCAGCTGGTGATTGAAGAGGTGAATAAGAGTACTGAAGATTGTCTCCACCCAGTGCTCTCTGGGCCCTCTTCGGACCCAGAGATCCGATGTCAATCGGACATCGGATCTCTGGGTCCGGATGTCGATGAGATGTTGGTACATTTAACTACTTACACAGAGTCGCGCACAGTCGCATGCGTGAGTGCTCTTCACAAAGCGCAAACATTTGAAATTGAAAGCAGCCTTCTGATAGTGAGTTGCATATTTTTAATAAGCCCACACCATTCCAATCGACATAAATTATCCTTCGTAGACCATTTGTAAGAAAAATATCGATGGGCGATGAAGCCAGTGAATGCCCTTGTAATTCGCTTAAACATTTCCAAACTTTATGAAACGCCCTCTTCAGACCCAGAGATCGAAGAAACTGCTCTTTTATTGAACCCAAATTTACTTTGATTTGGGCACCGCTGGTTTTGATGCCAGCGGCGGATCACAAATAAAACAAAAAACAGAAGATTTTCCACCCAGCCCTTATCCAGGGGATAAAGTGGTGCAGTCACTATCTCCTGAAGAGCAGTCCCCACCATCTCTGGGTCGCCCGTCCTAGGGCCTGTTGTCTTTGGCTTTGCCGCCCCTCTTGGCGGGGTCTGCGGTCACTTTCATTGCTCAAAGCGTGAGGTCCGTCACAGCAAAAAGTTCCTGGAGAACTTGAGGGTCATGACAAACCTCGTGCTGGTCCTTCATTGCCTTGGCCCGATGGACCTGCAGCAATGCCATGGCATGTAAGGCAGATGCGGCTTCTCCACAGGCCCGGTAAGCCTTGCCAGTTAATTTCGAAGAACACCACACAGCTGAATCATCATCCCTAGAGAAGTCTGACTCATCCTCCAATGCAGCGATCGACATCCGGTCATCGGGGGAGCACTGAAAGAAACGGCTGGTACACACCTTGTGGATGGTCCAACACGCCCTCTTGGCGGCTCAACTGGCTGTGGAGAGCTGGAGGGATGTAGTTCCTAGGGTGTTGGTTCCCTGAAGGAAGCACGCTCACCATGATCCTCAGGTCACCCGCACCACTGTCTGAAGTAACCCTCTGAGGAGGGTTTCCTATGCAGTCGGATCACTCCGATGTGGTGACGAACATGACCAATTGAAAGGGAACTGACGATTTACATAAATTTTGCTAAAGTGCATTTTGAGATGTTAGTATATTTAACCACTTACACAGAGTCGCGCACAGTCGCATGCGTGAGTTCTCTTCACAACGCGCACACATTTGAAATTGAAAGCAGCCTTCTTCTGCTATTTTTAATAAGCCCACACCATTCCAATCGACATAAAAGATCTTTCGTAGAGCATTTGTAAGAAAAATACCAGCCGGCGATGAAGCCAGTGAATGCCCTTATAATTCGCTTAAACATTTCCAAACTTTATGAAAGATTATTTTATGGAAGGTTTGAGTGGTGTGTGTGTGTGAGAGAGAGAGAGAGAGAGAGAGAGAGAGAGAGAGAGAGAGAGAGAGAGAGAGAAATTGGAAGCGAAAAGAATATGGGTGTTTCTAAAGTGTACTTTCTTCACATATCTGCGGTTAAAAACTAAGCACAAAATTTTGTCAGAATCGATCCAGAATCATTGGAGAAAGAACCGCGACGCATCTACTTGTGTCATACACCCCTGTTGTACATACAGTGCTCCATTGCTTTTCCCGTATGTGTGTGTGCGTGGTCTCAGTTCCCGTCAGTGTGTGTTTTGTTTCAGTCAGAGCTCTTTTGGATGGTCAGTCATTCATGAAATTCACTAATGCATTCTCACGCAACAGCCATCACTATTTATTTTTGAAGTAAAAGCATTTTTACACACTGAGAGCACTTTAAAACCATCATACTCAAGCACAACACACCTGACATCACTGACCAATCGCACTCCATCCTAAAACAAATAGGTATTGGTGACACACAGCAGTGCTGTGCAGATACCATAGTGTGTTCTTTATGTTTTGTCACACCCTTGTGGTGATTTTGTAAAAACACACTTCCGTTCAAAAGTTTAGGTTTGAAAGAATTCTCTTATGCTCAACAAAGCTTAATTGATGCATTCATTTCATAAACATATTTTGGTATATTATGAAAGTTAAAATATAATGGTTTTCAATACATTGAAATAATGTTTTTTAATTTTGATTTAATCATTTCTGTGAGACACATTTTCAGCATCTTTTGAACGGAAGTGTACATTGCAATATAGAAAATTTAGAATGGATTTAGTTACAATATATTGTCACTAATGGTAATAACAATTAACTATAATAAACTATATTTTCTTAAACAAGAATTTTGAATTTCCATGGTAGAGTTGCAGTAGATATTACTATAATAGCATTGCATTATATTTATTTTCCCTCTCTTGCTTTCCAGGGAAATCCTGGTATCTTAGGTCGGCAGGGCCCCATTGGCCCCCAAGGTTTGCCTGGCACCCCAGGACATCCCGGTGAGAAGGGTGTACGTGGTATCATAGGATTCCCTGGGGAGTCTGGCTCACCAGGAGAGCAGGTACACAGGCACACACACACACACACAGTTCTCATACAAATCAATACAAAAGACCTTAATTCTGTTGCACTCTTTTGTAATAGGGTGTTCGAGGAGAGAGCGGTCATGCTGGGTCAGATGGAGTGCCTGTAAGTGATATCTGCAAATATTCATCAATAGAAATGCAACCTAAATTCTATGTAACTATTGATCAATTTGTAGTTAACAATACATACATGTGCTACTAGAAATCACGAGTGCAAATGGTTAAAGTTTTGTGTGTATATATATATATATGAAGAGTTCAGATGCAAAAGCCTCTAAGTGCCATTTGAAATTTTCTTCTAGAATGATCATTTTTATCAAGCTTGTATATTTAAGTTCAGTGATTTCACTTAAATGGCAATGATAATTACCTATTAATTGTTATTTAAGTGAAATTACTGAACTTAAATATACAAGTTTGATAAAAATCATCATTAAAGAAGAAAATTTCAAATGGCATTTAGAGGCTTTTGCATCTGAACTCTTCATATATATATTACGTTACATTACAGTAAATGACATCATATCATATCGTACTGAACTGTATTAATACAATCGTTTTGATTAGTAATTTACCTGCATATATATGGACCCTGCACCCTATATGGACTTATACCACCTAATGTTGGTCATCTTCCAGGGTCATCCGGGGCCTGGTGGTCCTCCTGGGCTTCCAGGGAAGGATGGATGTAATGGAACCAGAGGGGAACCTGGGCTGGGTGGTGAGATGGGACGACCCGGCCTGCCAGGAACCATGGTAAGACATAGGTTTAGCAAGCATCCCCAAATGAAATAGTTCTTGGAGTCAACATGAACCCATTTTATTTTCATAGTCTGATTTATTGAAATAGCATTTTTGACAAGAAAAATTGTAGGGTGAGATTGGTTTTATCCATAGGGATTTGGGAATCAATTGGATAGTGAAAAGTGGTCTGGAAGAGAGGGGTTAAAAAGAAATATTAGAAAAAAATCCTGGAGTAACAGAGTAAATCGCATACAATTAGAACAGGAGCGTGTAATAAGAAATCAATGTCATTTTGAATTCCCGTTGACTGGGTTTACTCGGTTTAACCATTTCCTCTGGTTCTCAAAACAGCAATAACATAGCTGTCTCCAGCTTTTATGATTTTTGACTGTTTTTACAATTGTTTTAACATTTTAATTCCAGACCAAGGCAGATCTTCACAGCTAAGGCTCTAGCATTATTTCTGGTTCTGGAAAATATTGAGAAGGGAAAACTTTTCTTGTCTTGTCTTCAAGCACTTGAATCCTAAACACTGACCAGCCCATAATTTTCAAAATATTAACTAAATTAGATCTTCTGTAGAAGGAAAACTTCAATATCAACTTTTGCTGGGTCCCAGAAAACACTTTTATTCAGAAACATGATGACATGGAATATTTCAGAATGTATCACCTACATTATTTACATGACTCCCTTCTTTTTTACTTTCATATGTGTTTTAGGGACTACCTGGGTTAAAAGGTATCAAAGGGGACACCTCTTATAGGATAACTTACATTCCTGGAACACCTGTACGTATAATGCCATAAATTCTTCATATTTTAGTACTGCTGAATGTATTGAAAGTAAGCAGTGCCAAACTCATTTATGTGAAATTTTTACAAAAATGTATCTTTTTATACCTAACAAATCTGTAAACTTGTGACGTTCATTCACAGGGTGTTGGTGGATTACAAGGAGTACGTGGACCACAAGTATGTACTAAGAGCAAAAAAGAAGATATTATATGAACATATAATAGATTAAATTGGTGCAATTTTGCAGTAAATATGTTATTGCAGTTTTATTTATTACTTAGGTTTGCTTTGTTTGTCTGTGTTTGCATGTGCACAAAGGGATTTAGAGGGGATTTTGGTCCTCAAGGTCCACCAGGACAAGTAGGACCTGTGGGAAGTATGGTAAGGGAAGCATTCTCTACATTGTTTACAAGCACTACATCTGTACAATATGTAGTATATGTTTTTTTCTTGTTCCCTGTTTTTTTTTTCTGTATTTTTTTTCAACAGTTTTTGTGTATATATATATATATATATAAAGTTGTAATCAAAATTATTCAACCCCCATTGCAAATCAGGTTTATTGCCAACATACGTTCAGCTGTTTGCAATGAACAAATCAAACAAAAGTAATTGAAAAACTGTAGCTTAACACAACAACTGTTTCAAGTGATTTCCCCAAATTCAACTGAAAAATTATTACAACTGTGTGTGTATATAAATAGTTTGCGGTGTGTATATATATACAGTATATATATAGGGGTGGTTCAGGCTTCATTTCCAAGTTAGCCTTAGTGTTATTAATCATTTTCAAAAAGTTTCATCCAGTCGTTCCAGTTGCATAGTTCGCCGGTTCTAGGCTAGCGCGAGTCAACGGTAGCTGCTAGCCTGCCATTAAAAACAGTTTTACCCAGTTTTTAAACAGTTTTTATTTTTAACTTAGTTTTAAGATAGTCTGGTGTTATAATTTATTTGCTTTTGCTGTAATGTGGAGTGGGTAAAACTGTTCTGTTTTAATGGAAGACTAGCAGTTACCGTTGACTCGCGTTAGCCTAGCACCGGCAAACTATGCAACTGGAACGACTGGATGAAAAGTTTGTAAAACTGTCTCCACTGATAAATAACACTAAGGCTAACTTGGAAATGAGGCCCGATGTCTAGAATCCTGAACCACCCCTTTAAGCTCAGCTGGATGATCTCTTTTATCTAAATTTTTCTAAATTCTTTCATTTTGATTTCCGGTATTTTTCCTTTTCCTTTGCTTATCCTAGGGCATACAGGGTTCACCAGGTCCGAAAGGCCAACCGGTGAGTTTTGCATACATGCCTATGAGAATGAATATTCTCTGAAATGCCTGAAGTTAAAGGTACACTATTGTTTTGGTTGTGCTTTGGCTCTGCATGACTTAGCAGATGAATATGATTATCCTACTGCTCATAAAACATTCACTGCTAGGATTAAGAGAAATAATAATAATGCAAATAAATCTTTTTAGATGGAGAGGATCTCAAGCTGACTAGCTGAAGATGTTACTGTAGCTTTACCCATTAATAGACCGTACTTCTAAACTCCAGCACAGTGCTACATCAACCATAATGCAATTACCCTTCACAATAGATAATGCTTTACAATCAACTCTGTTAGAGAGATACGTATGGCAATTTATATCTTCAGTAAAATACTTTACTCACATGTTGAGGGAAAAAAAAACACCAACTCCATGTCCCTTTGACAACATTTCACATCCCTCAGTTCTCGCCATCTCTGAAAAACCAAGCTAATGTTGGTTCTTGTTTTATTACAAGCTCTGTCACGTTCTCTCAGATGCTCCTCTGTTCAGTGTTTGTTTTAAACGGCTGATTCCCCTGAGTTTTGAGATTTAACTGCTTCATGTCAGCCTTTCTCTCGCATTATAACAACTAACTTCTGACACTCCCACACCATACATGCGTCAAAGCGGCAGGTGCAACTTTTTTTTATTTACGGATATGATGAGAAACGAGTGATGCATGTATGTAATTTCCCACAAAGACCATCAGGTCTGTTCAAAAATATAAACACTTATTATAGGCTTACCATAGTGCATCAGGATTAGACAAAACACTTTTTGGAAGATGGATTGATTATGTATTGACAAAAAAAGTTACATATTGTACCTTTAATTTGACATGACCTTTTGCTTGTTCTCTGACTGCCATCTGTGAGTAATATGGAATCATTTAGATTATTGTAATTCAATTTTGTCATGTTTTCCTGTAGGGAGACTCGGGAAGATCACTGCCTGGACCAAAAGGAGATGAAGTAAATGACACACATGGTACTGAATTTATAGAATTAAAGTGAAGATGTGATTATTGATGTCATCTTGATTCTCTTACAGGGGGATCAAGGTCCTCAGGGGGATCCAGGTCCATTTGAATATGTGGAGCCCAACCTAGAAGACTATGTGAAAGGCGATAAGGTAAAATGAGTGAAATATGAAATGTGTTTTCAGTTGCTAAGCTTTTATAAGGATACCAGATAGTAAATGATGGTGTATTTTTTTTTTTTTTAAATACTTAAAACTTTGTTTGCAGGGGGAAAAGGGACAAAAAGGAATTTGTGGAAGTCCTGGCCTTGACGTAAGTATTGCAAATTTAATAAGTTCTGAAATAACATAGTATGAGATCTACATAAGTTCAAGCAATAATGTGGTTTTACATTAATTTATGTGTTTCTCAGGGTCCGGAAGGGCCTCCAGCAGAAAAAGGAGAGAAAGGCATAATTGGGTTACCTGGACCCAGAGTAAGACTATTTACCCATTTCCATAAGTTAATCCACAACAAGCCAACTGTGTAATTGCATAATCCCTCAAACCAACCATTCTAACACTCTAACCAACCAATAACACCACAAACCATCTAATTAATAAAATTCAACCATTCCCAACCAACCATCCTTTGTGTACTTTTTCAGTCGTATAGATGTTGTTGTACTAGATCTTAATATAGTTTATTCTTTTAAATAATCATAGGGCCCTCCTGGATTTCCAGGCCGGACAGGTTTTCAAGGACCCAAGGTACATGTGTTAATAATTCTTCATTTATATTAACATATAACAGCTTTTTTGAATTACTGTTTGTCTCTTCTGTTATGTTTTTAACATATACAGGGGAGACTTGGAGAAAACGGTCTCCCTGGCCTATTTGGCAATCCAGGACTAAAGGTCAGACACACATTCTGATTTCTGAATAGACTTTTCTTTTGCATTTTAAATATCGCTCAGTTGCATTGTATGGACTTTGAAAGGTACAGATTTAGTAAGAGATATTTAAACGTGTGGTGTATTGCCATTTATTCACTGATGCTGTGAATGTGTGACAGGGCTTCCCAGGTGACCCAGGACCTAAAGGAAAGCCACAGTACAATTATAACTATATGACAGGTAATAGAGTTTACATTAGTACACAGCCACATTGTAAACATGTGAAAACTGTACAATTAGTGTTTCACTTCTTGGCTTGCTTAAATTTACTGTGCAAACTGTAATTAATGCTTCAGTGAAGTTAAAGGTACACTAGACACATTTTTTTTGTTCAATATTTCAATTTAAAAGAGTCAATACATCATCAATCCTTCTTCCAAAATGTGTCTTTGTCTTACCCTTGTTCCCTATGGTAAGCCTATTTTAAGAGTTTATATTTTAGACCTGACGGGATGTTTTTTTTGTGGGAAAAATATGTACATACGACACTTGTCCATGTCTCATCATATAGACCATTTCACAAGATGTAAACAACACTGGTCCAGAAGCACTTCCTGTTTCAGTTTGTAACTGTTTTCTTTATTTCACATGTAAATAAAACATCTTAAAGATGTTTGTTTAACTTTTTGATTCAGTTTTAAATGTTCTGTTGGTTGTATTTTATCCCAGCTTTTATGTAGTGTTAAAAATCTGAAACAGGAAGTGCTTCTGGACCAGTGTTGTTTACATCTTGTGAAATGGTCTATATGTAATTAGAGAAAAGTCAATGGGTCTTTCTCAGTCAGCAGTCAGTCACTATTTGCGGTTATAGAAATGAATAAGAAGTGCTGTAAAATGCTGCAAAATTGTCTCTGACTTTTTAAAAACATAATCTTCGATTAAAAATCCCATCATCTTCCTTCCATCATCATCTCTTTATTAACTCAAGGAAGCCAAACAACCCTCTGACGTCACAGGTTGTAGTAATGCAAGATGGCTTTGCCCTTGCTTCAAAAGCTATAACATAACCTTTGTTTTATTCTTTTAAATATTTATATTTATTGTGTTTGTAATATAATTCTTGATTAGAGTGGAAGTCTTGATTTACTAGATAATATTAACCACTTTAAGGGCAAATAAGTTGAAGTTTAGCCAATAGTCTGTCGATTTCCTAAAAGGGATACTCCACTCAAAAATGAAAATTCTGTAATAATTTACTCACCCTTAAGTTGTTCCAACACCTGTATGATGTTCCATAGACCTGTGTATACTGTATATATCTATAATGATAAATGTATAATTTGATTTAAAAGTGTGTTCAAATAAATTGTCCTTTTATTTTAAAAATGATGTTATATTAACGTGCTTTAGGACCACCTGGAGATCCTGGGCTCCCTGGTGCCGCCGGGCCACCTGGGGATAGAGGGATGATAGGTATACCTGGTCCCCTTGGTGATTCGGGAGTCTCTGTAACAGGTGTGAAAAATCATAAATATATTCTTCTATGGCATTTGTATATCAAAATCATAGTTATGGTCTTAGGCTCAAACCTTCTGCCAGTTTCTCTTTCATTTTTCGACTCTCCTTCTAACTCTGCTCTGCTCTCAGGTGCAATGGGTGAATCTGGTCTCCAGGGTCTCAATGGACAGGAAGGAGAAAAGGGTGACCCAGGAAGAACATATGGGTCACTCTTAAGCTACGGTAATATTTCAGATTTTTTCCCCCATATTTTGGCCGACCATAATAATATTCAGTAAACATTTTATTAGACATTGTAATATTTGAAAGAATATTATGTATGTGACTGACATGATAAGGACAATTCACATATACCAATACTATGACTCTCCGAATAACAATCCTGGTGAATGGATGCTACATAAGACGTAAAATATATTTATACTACTACTAACAAAAGTTTGGCATTTGTTTAGATTAAGTGTTTTTTAAAGAAGTCTGTTATTCTCACTTAGTCTGCATTTATTTGATCAAAAATACTGTAATATTGTGTAATAATATTGCAGTTTAAAATAACTGTTCTCTAGTTTTATATTTTCTAAAATGTAATTTATTCCTGTGATGTCAAAGCTGGATTTACGGCATCATTACTCCAGTCTTCACATGATCTAACATCACATAAATAAACAGGAAAACTGGTCTCAGTGCATGCATTTATCGGAAAAAGTGGTAATGGCAATACGAACTGACAGCGATTGCTATGGACGTTTCAGGTAATCAGCTAGTTCTTTTATATTGTTGGTGTTTTATTCAGTTAAAAATCTAAAGTGAGAAGTGAGAAGAAAAATAAAATAACTTTTAGATATCACTCTGCATATGTGATGGGCATCAGTTTTGCTCATCTTTGCTCGCTTTTTTGAAGCTAAATTAAATAAAACAGCTATATATTTAAAGGGCACCTATTATGCCCCTTTTTACAAGATGTAATATTGGTCTCAGGTGTCCCCAGAATGTATTTGTGAAGTTTCAGTACAAAATACCTCACAGTTAATTTATTATAACCATTTGAAAAGTAATTTGTGGGGCCTGTTTTAAAAAGAGCTGTTTTGGTGTGTACGACCTTAAATGCAAATGAGCTGCACATCCCCGCCCTGCCTTTGGATGAGGGCGTCACTTGCAGTCGGTCTAAGCAGAAGGGCTGAGAGTGAGAGACCCACTGTTTTGAATGTCATTCAGCCGTACATGTTTGAATCGGAATATATAAATAGTCTCTGATCAGACCCAGATGACGAAGAGACTCCGGCAGAATAAACACAAATGAGAATGGACCAGGACGTCTCGGTATGGTTATTTGATATATTTATGTACTTATAGAGTTGTAATCACGTCCTCATGGATGTGCAACACACACAGTCACACACAAACATTAACGTTGGCGCAATTTTTTAAAACTACAAACACATACTGTGATAAAGTTCGCTACGTACAAGCGAAATTACATTTATGCGAGGGACCTGTTGCATCATGTTTACTTGTCATACAGGTGCTTCTGTAGCAAATGTGAGATGGCTAACTTACAGAACAAGAACATATATGCAGTTTTTAATACAATATCTTTAAAAAAAAAAATATATATATATATATATATATATATATTTATAAACATGTGGTTACACACTATACAAACAAGGTTTAAATTATATACACAGACATCCTACAACGACGATGGCAACAACTTTTGACGCATTTGTTGTTGAATTGGCTGACGACTGAAATGACTATTTGCTCAAAAATCTTAAAATACACTTACTGTTACTGGAGGTGTTTTTGGATCGCAAACAGTAGACGACGATCCACACTCGAGGACTAACTTTGAGGCAAGACCTGCTTTGAATTAACCCTCGTTCACAAGACAGTCAGTCAGAAAATGATTCGCTCAAACATAAACTTATTTACGAAGGAAAGGCGCCACTTAAACTTCCAAAATACAATACATCCACTGTGTTTTGAGTGGCTCTGATGTCGGAAGTAAGTGAAAACTACTATGTATGTCATTATTACATCCCATCCCACAATAGAACACTTTCCAAGAGACATTACCGGCTGTCGTTGAAACAATGGAGGATGGTGTACAGATCACCGAGGGCGGGGTCTATGCCACAACCACACTGTTAATCAAACCCCTTGCTCACTTTCTACATCACAAAGCGCTGAATTAAGAACAGCTCGTTCTGAGACATATGAGTGCGTATGATGTATTGAGATTGTAAAATAACCACTGGGTGGATTTTTATCATTCTAGGATGGTTTTGCTCACACACTGCCAACACACATGTATGTTCAAAGTGAATTTTGCATAATAGGTGCCCTTTAAAGAAGCATACAAAAAACCTGAACCGGAAGTGTTGCATCCTGTTATACAGAATACAGAAGTTTGTTGCTCATAACCCGTATTGTGCTGCTTAACATTTTTTCTCAAGGATTCTTTGATGAATAATAAAAAAAAAAAGTTTAATAGAACAGTATTTATTTAAAATAGAAATCTTTTGTAACATTATAGATGTCTTTACTGTCAATTTTGGTCAATTTAATGTGTCTAATGCATATAAATGTATTTCAATGAGAAATATCTGAAAATGTTAGTCGGTAGCTCTATGGCACACGGCACGCTGCACGGCTCTCAACGCAGTCTCAACACGCTTAAGCCGAGGCATGTGAAACAGTGATTGGGGGCAGGAAACAACCTCATCCAGAAACGCACGGTTTGAATGACATCTTGAAAAAGACGCAGTGTCAAACCGTGTTCCTCTTTCAGGAAACTGCTCTCTCTGCCACTGAAGCATCCAGGGATGACCGCAGCTACACAAACAGGATGATAGTCCAAGCCTGATGTGAGCATTCACGTTCTCATTGAAGGCGTAACATCCTGAGCTGTGAAAACAGCTGTTTTGCTCTCTGTGAGATTGCGCCCAGCGCTGTCTGTGCTGTAACGCCAACACCAGCTTGAAGAGGCGTTCTCCTGAGGAAGCAGACTTGTCTTTTGAAGTTAAAACACTCTAAGATCACACCTGCTTGCTCATTATATGCTCACGTTGCGATGCTCAGAAGCTGGTGCATTTTTCACATGGCAATGTGCAATGGCTCGTTTAGTTTACACTCAAGCGAGATCCCCATTTTGTCATTTATCACGTACATCATACTGAACTGACGAAGGGGAACCTCACTGACATTACTAAACGTTACTAACCTCATACGGTAGCGTATTGTTATCGTACTCTTTCCATTTAAGAGAGAAAAGACAGAAAAGAAAACAGATTTTTTTTTTTTATATACTTTGTAATGCGAGTTAGTAACATCGTGACTTTTCATCTAGGGGAACCTGGAAAACGAGGCCCTCCTGGACGTAAAGGACCTCAAGGAAATCCTGGCGTTCCTGGTGAGTGGATATGGATTTTTTTTCCTTGCATTCTTCCATTTTCCATTGTCTGTCTTAACCAGCCCTGATCACATTGTGATTCAGTCACATCAAGCTATCTGCACATACCCGCACATACATGTATAAAACGCATGTTAGAGGGAGACTCAAAGCCATTAGTCTTTGTTAAACTTTTGAGAGCATGTAACCTAGTTCCCTTAGTACATGTCGACTTTTGTGATTGTCTTTTTCATTGCATTTTCATGTCTTTTTTATACTTTGACATATTTTCATTTGATTTGTAATTAATTCAATGTAGACACACTAACATATGTCTCATTTTGTAGGTGTTATTGATAATGTACATGTGTGTGCATCATCAATGAAGTAGTTTGTCCTTCTAAAACGTTGTCATAATTTTTGTTTGCCTGCTCGCATGTTGTTTTTGTGTGCATGTCCATCCTATCATGATGTCAACATTTGTCTCGTCATGTGTTTCGAGTGAACAGTTTGCGGTGAGCACAACATTTTAACTGTCACATGCTGCATACATTTATCCAACACATTTATGCAAGTAACATCTTTCATAAATTCATAAGATGTTACACTATAGTTCAAAAGGAGTACAGCTAATACACAGTGATGAGAGTATCTGTCTGTGACGTAGGTTACTACTGCCTTCCTGGAGGACGTGGAGAATCTGGACAGGTTGGAGAGAGAGGGCCTTTTGGATTGCCAGGTGTCCAGGGGAGAAAAGGTGAGTTTTAAGACATTGACATGATTTTAAATTGATGATAATATACAAAATTAATGTTTCTTAAAGTAGTAGTTCACTTTTAAAAAAAACTTTTGCTGATAAATTACTCACCCCCCATGTCATCCAAGATGTCCATGTCTTTCTTTCTTCAGTCGAAAAGAAATTAAGGTTTTTGATGAAAACATTCTAGGATTTTTCTCCATATAATGGACTTTACTGGGAACCAAACGGTTCAAGGTCCAAAAGACAGTTTCAGTGCAAACACCAAACTGTTTAAAGGGCTTTAAACGATTCCAGACGATGAATAAGGGTCTTATCAAGTGAAACGATCGCTCATTTAAAAAAAAAAAAAAAAGTTTTAAATTTTATAAGCTCAAATGCTCTGTGTGATTCTCCTGTTCGAACTTTTTCATCAAAATGAACTAATCTTTTCTGAGTCATTTTGTTCATTTCATTCGTTGAATGAACCAAATGACTTGAAAAAAGATTAGTATAAAAAAGCTTATATAAAAAAAAAATGTGATTTTTTTTTTAATTACCCAAAACTTTTCCCAAAAAATTACTTTGAAAAGTAAAGATGGTTAAATCAGAAAGAGCAGTTATGTTTTTTGAGCTGTATATGTTTTTTACCAAGATGTTAAAAACCCTCAAAAATGTATTCTAAAATTTGTTGAAATATATAGTACATTTTGTCATTTTTATACATTTTTAGTCATACATTTTAATAATGACTTAAGTGTCCAAAAACGTTTTAGTGATACTATTTTAGTGAATATGCATTTCTGTATACTATAATCTGTGATTTATCTCATGAATAGGCCTATATCGAATATGTGAACTTTTTCGAATATGTGTTATACATATATAATGCAAATAACATCATAACCTGTCACTGTCTTTGTGTGAACTTTTTCATATTTTCTTTTTTTTTTTAAACATAGTAAAATATTTGTGAGCAGCTTGTTTGTAGCTGAAGCATTATCAAACTATACATGACAATATGAATATGAAGTAGGGTTTATGCATGTTTATGACAACTGTCATTAAGTGTCTTTCGCTCAATGAATGCAAATATGACATTGTTTAAGATGTCTTCGTTATGACATCTTGACATAAACCGTAATATCATAACCCGTCAGTGTCTTTGTCATGACAACTTGACATTAAATTAAGTTAAACTGTCATGTGGTTGGCTTTGACATTGGCTGTCATCATGAGGCCATTATAACCGTGTCATGAATATTTTTCGTGACCTCAACTACAGTGGTACATATTGAATTTGTGATTAAAAAATTATAAAGGCTTCATGACAGCCAGCGTCAAAACCAACCACCTGACAGTTTAATGTAATGTTAACCAATAAAGCTAGGTGGTTTCTCAAGTTTGATCATTAATCTGCTATGTCATGTTTATGACAGGTTGTGTCGTCTTAGTAATGTCAAGTTGTCATGACAAAGACACTGTTTGAGATGTCTTTGTTATGACACCTTGACATAAACCAATACATCAACCTGTCAATGTCATATTTGCATTAAAAATGTCATAACTGAGCGAATGACACTTAATGACACTTGTCACAAATATGCATAAAACTTGTCATGATTATGTAGGTGTCATGTTAGTCTTATGCACACCCCTTCAAGTAAAGTGTTCCCGAGCATCTTATCTGGTGCTGTCCATGGTGCTGCTCAATTCTGGTTCTTTTGTCCTAGCTGTAAAGTTGTGTGTAGTGTGTATCAGTGCCCATTAGGGGGCAGAAAAGCATATTTTCTAAGCAAAATATGAGCACCTGTGTTTCCCTATCAGGTCCTGATGGAGGATGTGCATGTGACCCGCCTGGTGATCTACCTGGCGCTCGTGGTCTCCAAGGCCCCCGGGGTGACCCTGGTGATCCCGGGCGAAAAGGGTCCCGGGGTTTCACTGGTGATATCGGACTCATCGGAGAGATGGGTGTGGGAGGTGTGACTGTATGTAAACCTGGTTGAGATTCAAAATAAGTTTGTAATGTGCTTGTATATGTTTGTGTAGCTAAGGACTTCTTTTTGTTTTTGTCTGTTGTTGTTTCTCAGGGTCCCAGAGGCATCACGGGTGTCCGAGGGATTAAAGGAGAGAAAGGAGGAGTTATGGTGTCATGCAGAAAGGGTGAAGCATATATGCAATTTATAAATTATTGGTCGATATGTTAAACAGTAATAAAGTATGAATTGGTTTGATGTTAAATGTTTGATGGTAGAATTGCAGTGCAGTTTCTTGATCCCTGAGCATTATGCCAGACTTTTGGCACAGGTTTTATATTTCTTCAGATTTTTCTCATCAAGTTTTCCATCAAATCCCTCACCTCAATTTTACATGTGAACCGACGTGCAATTATCAGAAATTGTATTGTAATTTTTGCATTATGTTAAAGGAGAGAAAGGTGACTCGGGATCTGCTGGACCATGTGGAAAGCCAGGGTATAATGGGATGAACGGGGCTGATGGGAAGATTGGCGATCCTGGAGATCCTGGATCTCCGGTACGTAGTAAAACATTCTTAAAAAAAGTTTTGCTGTGCTATACACAAACATATAAATATATAAGTCTTAGTTACATGTGTTATGAGCGATTAATATCATGTAATTGGACAGTTCATTACTGAACCTTTTCTTTATATTCATTTTGGATGATTTTTATGCGAGTAATGTACACAGACATTCATTTCTTTTTAAAAATCATTTTTCTCTTCCCAGGGAGAAAATCTTGTTGGACTGACAGGCGACAGGGGATGTCCAGGAGATGTTGGTGTGAAAGGCTTCAGAGGTCCAACTGGTCCTCCTGGACCATGTATGATGGGGTCAAATGGGCGACGAGGGCAACAAGGGGATCCTGGACCTCAAGGCCAAACAGGGCCACCTGGTCCTAAAGGAATTCAAGGTAAGAGTCGCAGTACTGAGTAAGGGTTATATTCTATGTGACTAATATCAAATATCAAAATTGGTATCAAGCTTTATATATGTAATATACAGTGTATATATATATATATATATATATATATATATATATATATATATGTGTGTGTGTGTGTGTGTGTATATATAGTATATACTGTATTAGCCTTATATACAGCTTTATATATACTGTATGTGTATGTGTGTGTGTATATATATATATATATATATATATATATATATACTGTATATATACTGTATATATAGTGTAAGTCTTATTTATTTTCTTTAGCTTTTGAATAAGTTATGTTTGTTTTGTTGTATGATTTTAATCACTTTTGTAAAGCACTTTGGGCAACGTCTGTTGTTTGAAAATGTACTATATAATTAAAGTTGCTTGCTTGCTTAAGGTAGGTAGGTAAGGTTGAGTATGGTCATTTGCATGGGTGTATAATTTAGTAGGGACGTTGGAGACATGTCCCTGCCAATCTGAAGTGACACTGATATATCTCTTGCAATAATTTCGATCAAAACTTAAAATATATTTGCTATTGTTGTCCCCGTCCCTACTGGTCATTTGTAAAGCACACATCTTGATTGTTGATGTTCTTGGTAGGGGATACACTGCCCTTTGGGCCTGGCATTATTGGAGTCCCTGGTTACAAAGGAATGCCTGGATTTAAAGGTAACATATTAAAAGATTTTCCAATGAAAGAGTGTGAAAGGAAGGTTGGAAAAAAAAGAAATGATGCAACTGTAGGAATAACAATAATGTATCTTAAAGTATAGCGTTTCCTCAAATGTTTCCCTTGTTTTTGCTCATTATTTGGTGCCAGTAATTCTGGAGCTGACATTCAGACAACCATTCTGACATAACGTTAGTACAGAATTTAACTTAATTCATGAATTACTCAGACTTAGTGACATAGTTATTGATGTTTTGTTGTAAAATGTTTTGGACTAATGAAGTTATTTTGTTGTGTAACAGTGTTGAATGTCTTCAAATTGCAGTATAAATTTGGCAGCTCAGATGACTGATTAATGAAAAAAACCTTAATTTTTCCTTCCAGGTGGGAAAGGTACACTTGGAAATCCAGGATGCAAAGGAAAGAATGGACCATATGGTCCCAAAGGAGAGAATGGAGACCCTGGCGATTTTGGGTGTAGCGGACAGAAAGGTAGAGATTATAACTATAATTTGAGAGCCAGCCACATGTTTGAGGTTTTGATGCATTTTCATTTTTGTTGAACATAATTATGCATTACTTGATTATTAATTACTCGAATTAACCTAAAATAAGCCTTTTTTGGCCACTTAAAATTTCATTATCACCGTCCATTGAGGCAATATAGACACACATCCTCTTCCTGGCAGATTCATAACATCTTAAAATGGGAAATTATTTTTTTTTTTTTAACTTCCTCATTATTGCCCTCATGGTCAAAATGGGGATTTTGCTATCATCTTACAGACACTTTATATTTAGTGAAGCTCAACAATCTTTTGATGCACATCGTAACTATATTCTATGGTTTTACTCATTGTGATGGATGATTAAGGGAATTTGGCATTTGTGTTTTCTCATATTTCTCATTTCTCATATCACTCAAGAAGTCATAGCCGTCCATAAAAAAATCTAGGGGTGCCAATAATTGTGGTCAATGTGTTTTGGAGAAAAACATTTATTTTACAATGTGATTCCCCCCTCTGAATGAAAGATCAAAAGGATAAACGATGCAGATTTATTTTTTACAGCCAGTTTTGATCATATTTACCAGGGGTGCCATTAATTCTGAGCACAACTGTATTTCAACCATAGCTGTGCACAAGGCAACCCGCGCTCGAGGTTCAGGCTTATTTGTTCATTAATGACATCATACGCGACTCGTTGAAGTGGACATGGTCAAACTCTTATTCATAAAAGGTTTATTAATTATTCTATATCCGCATGATATTTCCGAAGTATCAGCTTAGAACACATCCATTAGAAATCTTTTATCAATCTAATATCTCTGCCATATCATCCGCAGGTCCAAGTGGATATTTAGGAGATCCAGGTGACACTGGCCCCGACGGCAACGGTATAAGCGGCTTTCCTGGCAAAACTGGATTTCGTGGACCCCAGGGTCTGAAAGGGTCTTTAGGAGACTGTGTTATTGGGGCTCCAGGACCGATGGGCCAATTTGGGGTTCAGGGAAGTACGGGCCCTAAAGGTGTACCTGGACCTCCTGGACCAATTGGATTGCAAGGTACTGCATTTAAATAATATCTGGAGAACAGCAATATGATTATGATATAAAGAAAAAAAATAGTAAAGGTCACTGTTTTTTGTGATGTTTGCACAGTCTAGTTAGTTGTTTGTCATGAGTTCACAATAGTCAGGTCCATTAACTAATAATATAGTCAACATTAAATAACTTTTTTCTGCAGGTACATCAGGTGATCCTGGATGTCCTGGAAGAAAAGGGGAACAAGGAGAGGATGGTAGACAAGGGGCACCTGGTTTCCCAGGTGGGAGACCAGAACAATGTGACAAAGGACGAGCTGGTCCACCTGGCAAGACAGGACCACCAGGCGCTAGTGGACAGAGAGGTCAGTAGAGACTACTGTATCGACAGAAGCTTGTTAGGACTGTTCTAATTACAATAATGACACTTTTCTGTGTTAGGCACCCCTGGAGAGAAAGGATCTCTTGGGAATCAGGGACCTCCAGGCTTTGGAGTTAAAGGAGACCCTGGTAAGCCTGGTTTCCCAGGCATTCAGGGATACACAGGTCTTCAGGGACCTTCGGGACTCAAAGGGGACAGTGGAAATCCTGGATTTACTGGACCAAAGGGTAAAGGGTCTTGATGTGCTTTGGGGAGTTTATTCAATGAAAGCACTCTAATATGTGGCCTTATTATACAAATGCCTAACTGTGGTTTGTAACTTTTTGGTTGCCTGAAAAAACGAACTGTTAACCTGTCACCCCCCTTTTTAATAATTGACATTAAAATGCACTATACAAACTTAAATGGTTGTAATTCAAGAATGCTTTGGAATATATACCCAAGTTTGGTCTTGTTTTAACGAAAACAATCAGCAGATTATTACTGAAGTGAAAGCACTTCAAAAAATTAAAGTAAGAAAAAGTAATGGAAGTTATAATTTACAGTAAATCAAATATATTTTTTTAATATAAAATAAATATTTTACAAAATATGTTTACTATAAAATTACTATAAAATGAAAGCTATGTATCTAACCAAGCTGTGTTCCAAATTTAAAGTTGATATCCCAAATTTTGAAGTTCCCATGAGATTTTGTTTAGGCGTTATACCAAAAATAACCACTGGGTGCCATTGAATTTCATTGAATTTAATTGTATGTTTTCTGCAATAACAAATTAATAAATCTCTATCCAAATATCACTTCTGTAACAAAATATGGAACCTTGAGACTCAGACCTTTATGACAATATGTGTTTTGTCAAGATTAGAAAAGGTTTTGATAATAAATTATGAAAGATGATGCCCAAAAGGGGAGGGGCCTAATAAAAAAATACCGTTTCTATGGTAATGCAACGTCCAATTTCAAAACGGTTTTCACAGGATGAATTCTGAGTTCGTATGCTTTCAAATGATACCTAATTTATGATAACTACTAAAATGTGTTATAATAATAAAAAATTATATTTATATATAATATATTATACTTTTTAGAGGACTTAATACCTTACTGTATAAAATATAATTTTATCTTTTTTTATTGACAAATACTAATTATGTTTTATTATGAACTTTTAGCACTAAAAACCAAAGTTTCAATTATTAAAAGTCTGTGCGTTGACTTTTTGTGAAAAAGGTCAGAGAAACTCCTGTAATGACGTTGATTTTTTTTTTTTTGAGGCGCACTCTTAAAGGCGCACTCATAAATTCATATATTACTGTTCATTCATAATTTGTAAGAAAGAAATAGCGCTAAAATATCTATTTAGGAGTCTTAGACCTTTCCAACGATATATAGTTTGTCATGACTAGATTAGGATTTAATAGTAATATAGTGAAGTAAATTTAGATTATATATATATATATATATATATATATATATATCCTAGCATAAAGTAGAACTGAATTTATTTAAAATTGTAATATTTTTTAACATTATTGTCTGTCACTTTTGATCAATTTGATGCATCCAAAAAAAACTCTTGCTGACCCCAAACTTTTGAACGTTAGTGTATTACATTTATGTTGACATTAGCTTCAACACTAAAATGTGTTAGGCCAATTTCTTTGTAATATATCAAAAAAAAAAAAAAAAACCTTTTAAATGTGCGTGCTTTAGGTATTTCGGGTTAAAAAACATAGGTGTCAGTGGGACTCATGATTCTCACCTGTCATATTACATCTCAGGTTTGGCTGGATTTCCTGGTCTAGATGGCTATGCTGGCAACAGAGGGCAGACGGGCCCTTTAGGGGCTCCTGGACAAAAAGGCCTTAGGGGTCTGAATGGATATCCAGGTTTCCCAGGGGTAAATGGAAACAAGGGCCAGAAAGGTGCTTCAAAACAGTGTGAAATACCATATTGTCATACTTTAGGTCCGGTCTAATTTGATGATGGTAGTTAAAGGTACCACTTTTTTTTTTACAGGATGCATCGGGCCAACTGGGCCTCCAGGAGACATAATTTCAGTGCCAGTCAAAGGCCGGGTAGGACCACCTGGACCTCATGGGGTGAATGGTTTCTGTGGAGAGAGGGGTAAATCTGTAACATATACTCAGACCCTGTTTACACCTGGTATTAAGGTATACACCTGGACCTGGTATTATACCTGGTCAATCAGATTTACCCCCGGTGTTTTAATCCATCTCTTTTGTCCACTTTCAAACACTTCTGTCCTGATCTCTTCAAGGGGAGGGTCTGGGGATGGGTAAATGTATGCTTTTTTTTTCAGATCTTTGGATCTAATGGACAAAATAAGCTCACGCAATTTGCAAATGAACGTGACCAGAGGTGATGGGAAAACACACGGAGCAGCAGCTTTAGTTATTTCTCTGACTTTAAAACCTTATAACATGTAATGTCATGTAATTGGACAGTTCCAAATCAGGAATGGTGAGAGAACATTGTGCTTGATAGATTTTACTAAACTTGGGTCTTCAGCGGTCAAAGTTTAAAACCTGTCTGACTAGAGTGCTTTCCATAATGTTTATGCATTAAGTCAGTATGCGGAGAGTAAGCAATGTTTTGAGAGTTTGCACTATGAAAGCAATCCAGTCGAATACATTTTCGACTACCTCTGAAAATAGTCGAAAGTGGACAAGCCTGTATTTAGCATCGTCCACTTGTGATCCGATGGACCAAAACACATCTTAATACCAGGTGTAAATAATTTCTAACTTTGATAGAAAAGACCTTCAGCAGATCACATAGTTTCTACTTCCTAATTCGCAGGTCAAAAGGGTGACCCAGGTCCGCCTGGACCACCGGGGTATCCAGGACGTAATGGTCCTCCTGGCTTTGAATGTGGCGTTCGTGGACCGCCAGGCATTCCTGGGTCTCCCGGTGAGCCTGGCACAACTGGGCGACCTGGACCGAAAGGAATTGTGGGATACCCAGGGGAAAATGGTGATTCAGTGAGTGGATGGTCTTTTATTTATATGAATCTTATTTTTTCATTCTTGACACATTATTTGAGATTTGTTGTTGGTTTGATTGTCTTTGACCCAAACACAGAAAGTGTAGAGATAAACAGTTGTGTAGATAAACTGTCTGTGACCATATATGTAGGATTTAGTCATTGACATGTTTGTTTGTAGGGTGATCCTGGATTGACTGGTGTGGCAGGAACCCCTGGTTTCCCTGGGTTAGATGGTCCTAAAGGTAACATACAATGCTTGAAACCAACACTACCCTTCAAAAGTTTGGGATTGGTAAGATTTTGTTAAATGTCTTATGCTTATCTAGGCTGTAAATATTTGAATAAATTGAATTTATATATTAAAATATAATTTATTCCTGTTATCAGTGCTGGATTTTACAGCACCATTACAGTACTTTAGGCTTGATCTTTCAGAAATCGTAATAAATATGCTGTTTTGCTGCAATTTTGAAAACAGTTGTGCTTCTTAATTGTAGAAACTGAGTGAGATTCTTTGATTAGAAAGCTAAAAGCATTTATTTAAAATAGATTGCTTTTGTAACAAAGTACTGTATAAGCGTTAACTGTCAGTTTTGATCAAATAAATGCATTGTTGGTAGATAAAAGTATTTATTTTTCTCACGATATGATAAAATCGTACTGAACCCAAACCTTAGAACAGTAATGTATGTACAGTATTCAAAGCTACCACCATTACAAACACTACACAATCATCACATATTAATTCTGCACATGTGAAATGAGATCTATTGCAAAACCTCCTTGTACTGTGTTGAATAGGTGACAAAGGTGAGTCTGTTGGTGAGCCAGGACCAACAGGTGAGAGAGGGCCCTGTGGAGAAAAGGGAGTGTCAGGTATGGTTTTCTTAACCTTTACTTCATATAATTAACTCTTCTTGTAATATATGTATATAATACAGTTCTGAGCTATAGAAACATCTCTTTTCTCCCCAATAGCTCCCCCCGGAGACATAGGAGACTCTGGTGACCCTGGATCACAAGGGCCTTATGGAAACTGTGGTCCACTTGGACCACCTGGGAACCCTGGCCATTATGGATCTCCTGGTAAAATTGTTAAACAGATAAATCTGGCTGTAAAATAGTGGATACATGTTCACTTGTGATTAGGGATGTCAAGATGAGGCAATGTCCCCACTGATAAATAAACTTGTGATATTAAAGGTATTACCGATAACACAGGGGTTTAGGGGAGACAGTGACCAAATCCTCATCCACTTTAAATTGAAATCTATCTGCTTAGATTCAGAGTAGATGCTTTCAGTTTAAAATTGTAGAGTTTGTTGTCCAACTTATGAGTCTACAATGAGCCTACATCATTTCAATTCCAAAGTCATGCATCATATTAGGTTTTGCTGTGTTCTCAAATAGTGTCCTCTCTGTTTTACAGGTGTGGTTGGGCCCCCAGGTCAGTGTGGGAGACATGGTCCAGAGGGTGTCCGAGGGCTTTCAGGTCCACCAGGCCCTAAAGGAAACATAGGACACCCTGGCCTTAGAGGTTTAAATACTTATGCTATGTACAAACAAAGTGATGCTGCCATTTATTTAAAAAATAGAACAATCATGTATACATTTTAAACGTGACTTTTTTTGATAGTTAATGTTTCACTTACAGGATCTTCAGGGCTCCCAGGGCTCCATGGGCTAGATGGCTTGAAGGGTGTCAAGGGTGAGATTGGATCTCGAGGTACATGTGCAATCTTTGATGCTATCAGAAGCTTGTTTTGTTATTGCCTGCTTGCCATCCCTCTCACTCCCTCTCTCTTTCGTTGTGCTTTAGGGCTGGGTATAAAAGGTGATCGAGGCAATCGAGGACTGACTGGAGACAAGGGGGATCCAGGAGAGCCAGGGTTGTATGGGACATCAAAAAATGGCATTCAAGGTCCAAAAGGACCACCGGGATACCAAGGTACATGACACAAAATCCTATTTAACCTATTAACCGTGACAAGTTTCCACAATGAAATTAAGCCGCAAATTTATCACTGATAATAATAATAATAATAAATGTTTCTTGAGCAGCAAATCAGCATATTATGATGATTTCTGAAAGATTGTAGCTGAAGAGTGGAGTAATGATGCTGAAAATTTTTAATTTTGCTTTGCATTTCAGGAAAAAATTATTATTTTTTTAAATCATAATAATAATTGTTAAAATTAACGGTGTTATTTTTTATGAAAAAAATAGGTAACACTTTATAATGAGGTTCATTTTGTTTAAGGGGTCATGACATCTTTTGGCTCCAAAAATGACTTGTTTGGATATTATGGGATTTGTGACATCACAAATCCCGCAAGTATATATTACGTATATGAATGCCTCCAGAGCAAGACATCGACAAATAGTTGTACTCAGGGTCTAAAATTATGTTTATGCCACAACTGCCAATGGCCGGTGAATTTGTACCAGACAGAAGTATTTTTTTTTACCAACTATTTTTGCAATCATGACACCAATAATTTTAGATACCAGTGTAAATGACTTTAAACTGTTCACTGTTGTCTTTCTCCTTTTTTGAATAGGTGATCCTGGTCCAGTGGGTCCTCCTGGATTTCGTGGTGAAGAATGTAAGATTCTTAAACCTGGATTTTGTGGAGGACAGGGTTTCCCTGGGCTAGATGGACCTCCAGGTGTGTGTGTGTGGTCATTTGGAGAAGAGTTTTCACGAGAGCTAAGGTGGATGGCAGTATGTGTTTTTGTATAAGATTGTGTATTATGTGCATGGTCTGTGTTTTGCTGTTCCAGGGCCCATGGGAGAGATGGGACAGCCAGGCAATGTCTTCGCAATGAGTGGTGATTGTGGTGGCCCAGGTGTTCCTGGACCACCAGGATGTAAAGGAGAAAAAGGATGCCTTGGGCCCAATGGCCTGCAAGGGTATCAAGGCCCAGAAGGGCCAAAAGGTAAAATAGTCAGATACATACGAAACTAAATATTTTCCAGCAGTTTTGTGATTTAGGTTTTTCCATTATCATTATTGTGCAGGTGAAAGAGGGCAGTGTGGGCTTATGGGCCTTCCGGGACCCGGTGGACCCATTGGTGATTGTGGACCTTCAGGACCGTGTGGTGCAAAAGGAGAGAAAGGGGACCCAGGTCAGTGGAGCCTTCAGATCATCAAGTTGGCCATCTTATAAATCAACACATTTATAATGTATACCCCTTTCAATCTCTCTCCTTTTGTATTTGTAGGTCCAAAAGGAGAGCCTGGCGATGTCAGACGCCCTAATCCTTGTCATCCTCCTCAGGGCCTTCCTGGTGCTCGTGGTTTATCTGGCCCATATGGTGATGATGGAAAAAACGGTGATAATGGCAGTGAGGGACCGAAAGGTACAACTCATTTCAACAGCAGGTCGTATATTTGTAACCAGGATTCATTTGAACATGAAATATCTCCTATTCTTGGCAGTGTTGTTGCAAATTTGGGAAAAAGTTTTATATATGAAGAGTTCAGATGCAAAAGCCTCTAAGTGCCATTTGAAATTTTCTTCTAGAATGATCATTTTTATCAAGCTTGTATATTTAAGTTCAGTAATTTCACTTAAATTGCAATGAGGATTACCTATTAATTGTCATTTAAGTGAAATTACTGAACTTAAATATATAAGCTTGATAAAAATGACCATTTTAGAAGAAAATTTCAAATGGCACTTAAAAGCTTTTGCATCTGAACTCTTCATATATATATATATATTGTATATACCAACTATATTTTCTTGCTTTTATAAACAATCAACATCCTGATTGTACCGCAAAATCACATATGGTCACTCTAGTAGAGTTGACAGTGTAGTTTCTGCTCAGGTGCGAAGGGACCAAAGGGAGCTGATGGCTTCCCTGGACCTCCTGGGCCAGTAGGATCCGACGGACCTCCTGGAAACCCTGGAAATAAAGGCGTAAGAGGACCCACAGGCTCTCAGGGTATGTAATTGTGTATCGTTAACAACTTAGAGTGTTTACTGACTCAACTAGGCCTGACACTGTTCTATCCGATCATTCATCAACTGCATTAACATTCATTCATTTAGCAGATGTTATTATCCACAGTGACTCACATCGAACCAGTTGTCAACCCAACCATTTGTCCATCGTTTTACCTGTCTCAGGACCCCCGGGACCAGATGGTGATCAGGGTCCTCCTGGAAACAACAAGATGTTTTCCTCAGGTTTCCTTTTGGTGATGCACAGCCAGTCTGAGATTGTGCCAACTTGTCCCCTGGGCCTAACCGTGTTATGGACCGGCTACAGCCTGCAATATATGCAGGATCATAAGAGAGGACACACACAGGACCTGGGTATGTGGCTAATACACACGGTCACACTCAAAAGTGCCTGTGATTCCATTAAACGCTGATTAGGTTCTGGAACAGAGAATTATAGTTATTTTAGTATCATTGAGATTCTATTATTAAGTTTTTATTTATTTATTTTTTCATTTTAATTTTAGTCCGTTTTAGTAATTTTAGTTATTCGTTAAATGTCTATATAGACCATTTCACAAGATGTAAACAACACTGGTCCAGAAGCACTTCCTGTTTCAGTTTGTAACTGTTTTCTTTATTTCACATGTAAAGAAAACATCTTATAGATGTTTGTTTAACTTTTTGATTCAGTTTTAAATGTTCTGTTGGTTGTATTTTATCCCAGCTTTTATGTAGTGTTAAAAAACTGAAACAGGAAGTGCTTCTGGACCAGTGTTGTTTACATCTTGTGAAATGGTCTATAGTTGTATTTAGTTATTTTAGTTCAGTACATCAAAAACATTATTGCAACTAGCTGAGATTATAAGTTTGCTTTTTTTGTTTTATTTGAAACTTTTATTTTAAATTTTAGTAACAGATATTTTTTATGTTTTTATTTAACTATAAAAACCCTAATATCAACACATCATATTGATGTGAAATATTCAAACTTATTTTTGTGTGTGTGTTTTCACCAGGCCAGGCAGGTTCATGTGTACCGATGTTCAGCACCATCCCGTTCTCTTCCTGCGATATGCACTTCTGTAATTACTCAAGCCGCAACGAAAAATCCTATTGGCTGTCTACAACCGCCTCGATTTCTATGGCGCCTGTAAGAGGAATGGAAATTCGGCCACACATCAGCAGGTGTGTGGTGTGTGATGCTTCATCGCCAGCCATTGCAATACACAGTCAAGACTTGTCTACACCACTTTGTCCACCAAACTGGAGAAGCCTCTGGACTGGATATTCATTCCTTATGGTAAGAGAAGAGAAGTACAGCTCTGTTCCAAACCCTACTAAGCGACATATAAGAGCTTTTTTTCCCACTTCGAAGGCTGCCTTAGGGGTCTTTCACATGTATAAAAACGTAACCTGTCGATCATATTACGCATAATTGATCATATCATGAGGCTCTGGGTTTACATGGGTAATGCTAAGAAGGTGTAGCATTCTGTCTATTGTAAAACACTAAAAATAGTGCATGTTATATAATCAAAATCAACTTTAGATTGCGATCGGCAGTTATTACAAGTACTCAATGATGGGTTTCGAGATAAAAACGTAATAATCGTATATATTTTGACAAGTAATTTGATGCTAATTGTGGCTAATGCACCTGCTATCTAGCTGCAATTATATTTAAGATGAATTTGGTCAAAAGAGTTCTTGTAAGGTCTCATATATAGTTTTGTGTATATATATATATATATATACACTCTTATAGTTACTCTTATAGTTTGCGTTTTTGGTGTAGTGCCAAACTTTATTTTGAACTTTACTTGGTTCGTGCGTAATTTTTCTTGTGGTGTTGTTAGCATCATGCTAACATCATACTCAAAAGTTTGAGGTCAGTAGGATTTATTTTTTAAGAAATTAATCATTTTATTCAGCACAAATGTTTTAATTTGTTCAAAAGTGTCAGTAAAGATTTATATTTGTATATATTTATATTTATATAATATATTAGAATGATTTCTGAAGGATCATGTGACACTGAAGACTGGAGTAATGATGCTGAAAATTCAATATTGGTCACAGAATAAATTACATTTAAAAATATAATCAAATACAAATCAGATATTTAAAATTGTAATTATATTTCACAATATTACTTTATTTTTAATCAAATAAATGCAGCCTTTGTGAGCCTACGAGACTTTCAGAAACAAAAGAAAAATCTTACCAACCTCAAACTTTTGAGTAGTAGTGTGTACTGTATCTCTTTACATTTTAAACCAATCACATGATGCAACTTAATTTTGGTGTTACAGTATGCAGGATCAGAGAAAAAGGCAGGGGAACAGTCTCTGGCGTCAACAGGAAGCTGCTTGCAGAACTTCCACAGTCAGCCGTTCATGGAGTGCCGAGGTCCGGTTGGCACATGCCAGTATTTCACCTCCAGCTTCAGTTTTTGGCTGACAAAAGAAAACATGCAGCACTTTAACTCCAATCCTCAAAGTCCTGGACAGGAGAGTGTCAGCAAATGCAACGTCTGCATGATGAATGATCCCAACAATTGACATAAGTCATGCATGATTTCTAAAAAAAAATAATAATAATAAAATCATGTTTGATAATTTGCACACAAACATAATAGTTGCTTATGCAAGGATCCAGGGAGAACATGAATATTGGTGTATAGGAATTTGTGCAGGGATTTTGGTTTTTACAAAAAAAAAAAATAATAATAAAAGCTAGAATGCAAATAGGTCACTGAATTGGAATTGATGGAGATGCTTTTGGTCACTTTTTTATGATATAATGGACATGATTTGTGACCATTTTTTAATGACAAAAACTGAACTTTTTACTTTACTGGATTTGTTCCAACATAGCTGTCTTACATGACTTAAAAATTGTAAAAACCAAGACCGTTTTTGCACAAATTCCTATACACCAATATTCATGTTCTCCTTGGATCATTGTATCAGCAACTATTATGTTTGTGTACAAATGACCAAACATTATCAGCTTAGTATTGTAATGCTACTTTAGGTCTATATGGTGCTTATAGGTCTTTAACCTAAAAGATGAATACGAAACCTTGATAATGAATCTTGTGATCCAGTGAAATCAAATGGGAAGGTCTGTTTGCAGCCGTTGCCATTGCTAGCTGAATTGATATTGCGGTCAGAGAAAAGGCACCTTTTGTCATGTAGGTGGAGTTTTCTCTATATAGAAATTAACAAATGACTGTTAAAAAGTAATGGTTTTCTAGACTTGAATTTCTCATTTTCTTGAATTCAAACCAAGCATTTAGTGCAGCATCAAAGTGTGGTCACATTTTCCCGTTGTTCGGCACATCCAGTGGGTAAAAGCCAGTAATTTTTATAGGAATCCAAGCAATCTGGAATTTCACTTGAGGGCGAAAGATTTCCTCACACAGATTTCACAAAAGGTTTAGGTTGGTCCAACAGAAGTGTTAGCACACCAAATGCTAAAATTGTGACCACACCTTTTCCGTTTATTTTTCTAGGGATAGGGAACTAAAGGAAACCAAGGCAACATTTCTTAACTGTTCTCTTGTAGAATATTCAAGAAGATTTAAAATATTTAGTTATTTTGGGAGACAAATTAATCTCATGGCATTCAAGATATACATTATTATCTGCTATGTTTCCACACAAACACCAAGATGTGCATAAATTATAAAAATACGCGTATAAAAACGTATGCGTACAATTGAGTCGTGTATATATATATATATATATATATATATTATCCATTAAGAAGACAGGCTCTGAGGTGCAAATGACGTATGAAAAAAAAAGCCACAGTGGCTCCCCCTATGGAGTGAAACCGTCAGGTTCCAGAAGTAAAAAATCCATAGGGAAATTAATTTTGAATGATAACTTATGAATATTTTAAAGATAAACCTACTCCGAGCTATGAGGTAGTTAATCCATGTTTGTTTCTGCTGATGCCTTCAGCCTGCATTATTTCAGCTTATCTTTTACATTAATTGTGTTTAACAGCAGAAAGCATTGTGGAAAAACTACATTACCAATGATACTGTACAGAAAGTTACACCAATCAGAGTCGAAAGAAATTGAACGTGCCAAGAGTTTTTAGCTCCGCCCACTCCCATGAAGCACTTCGAATGACATAATCTTGTCGATCTCCATACGCTCTCAAAATACTTATATGTTTGTATATACAGACAGACATTTTGAAAAACTTTAAAGATGTTGTTTTTTATATATAATCAAAATTTGTAAATGTGTAGTTTTATTTTTCTAATTCGATTATGCCGTTCGCAATGCTTCATGGGATTTGTTTCCCTCAAATTCATTAGGATATTATTGCTATACTATATGAAGTGAACTGCATGGAAAAAAGAGTAATGTTATGCTCCTAGGTGGACTGGGCTCGGGGTGCAACAATGTAAGATTTATTAAAGCATAAAATAGATAACATTTAGGAGGCAAACCTCACAATGTAACTGTATATAAATATTTCAATAAACTAACTTGAGCCATTAAATGAAACTAACACCACTTTTAAGTCCCAGCAGTGAAATTTTTGATTTATGTTCAAATTTGTCTTTTGATATTTCATAAATATATTCACAGTGCAATTACACACCTTGACAAAAAATGAATTACTGATAAATGTGATTAAATATAATATTATGAAGCATTTATAGCTCAAAACACCGTTTTTGTTAATGTCCCACACCCGTGGTCTCATCATCTAAACATCATCTTTTCTGCTCTATTGTGCGTCCTTACCATTCAGCTTAATAATTGTGAATTTTGAACTACATTTAAAAAAATAATTGCATAATACTGTTGAATTCATGTATATTAAGATGCTAAGAGACAAAACTTATGTGGTAGGCCTTGCTAGCTGCCAATTAGCTAAAGTATTAGCAAAAATGGGATTTCACCAACATGTCTTTACCGCAGTAGATTTAGGTGTTGCGGTAAAGACCTTGTGTTGCGGTAGAAACAAATTCAAGGTTTACTGTATATTAAATTACAAATATTCAGTATATTATTAGTACTGAAGTATATATTAATATATAAAAATGCCATTTTTTTGTCGTGGCAGTTTAACATTGTGTCCTTTTTCGACACAAGATGTCATTACCGCAGCACTGCTCTATTTTCATTTTCATTTGCAAAAAAATGTTTTTACACTTAAGATGAGTTGAAATTGCAACATCTGTCATAAAAAGTTAAATATGTTATCTTTTGTTATCATATTTTATGGAAACATTTGACATTTAAGGTTACTGTAAATTTTACATGTACATGATGGCACAGAAAAAAAATATGAAATTCCCTATTTTGTATATTATTTTTTTAAATCAGTATTTACAAAACCGCATCAAATTTGGAAAAAGCTATTTAAATATATTAACTTTTTTAGTAGAAATTGCTTAAGAAAAATGTATAAAACGTTATTGTAATGTTGCAGTAAGGACAATTTTAAAAAAAGATAACATGAAACATAAAAAATAAACATGTTCTAGATTAAAATCTTAACAACTAGATTATATTTTGTGTACATTTTTTTATGTATATTACAGATGTGGTGGTTAAAATTTAAATTCATAGACTAGAATTTTTTAATTGGGTTACTCGAAAGTACCCGTAGTTGCAGAAACACCACTGTTGACAGAACAGCTTTGCTTTATATTTTTACTAAATGTCAAGAGTATTTATGTAGCTAGAGATTACTTTGGTGCTATTTTGGTGCTATATAATAATAATGACCTGATTTTTTTTTTTCCATTAAAATATTCCACTTTTTTATCTTTAACATAACTCACTGTACTGTATAAAAATCTAATAAATACACAACCGTTCAAAAGTTTGGGTACAGTACAATTTTTTTTATGTTTTTAAGACTCTTATTCTCACCAAGGCTGCATTTATTTGATAAAAATACAGTAAAATATATATTTTGGGGGAATATTAATACAGTTTATAATAGCTGTTTTCTAATTTAATCATATACTTTAAAAATGTAATTTATTCCTGCTGTATTTTCAGCATCATTACTGCAGTCTTCTATATGATGATTATAATATGATAATTTGACGCTCGAGAAACATTTCTGATTATCATCAGTTGAAAACGGGTTAATATTTTGTGCAAACTGCATTTTTTTTCAAGTTTCTTTGATGAATGGAAAGTTGAAAAGAACAGCATTTATTTAAAATAAAAACCATGTGTGACAATGTTAATGTCTTTACTGTGACTTTTGATGTTTAATGCATCCATGCCGAATAAACATTAATTTCTTTATTTCTTTTTTTAATCTTACTGACTAATTTTTAATTGATCTCCATCTCTTTATACTGACCCGTTTTTACTCAATATTTTATACTATACCATATGAGCAAAGAAATATCTTGGAACCAATGAACAACATGTCAGAAAAAGCATGGTTTATTGTTTGATTACAAAAAAATATACTTTCTTAAGAAACTAGTTACTAAAGAAGAAAAGTTGTTTGGAATTAATCAAGTGCAATGTGCTAGAGAAGATTCACAAACAAACTTTAGAAAGACGTATTGGCACATAGACAGTTGCGTTCAGCACTGCAAAAGGCACTCGTATCTACAACCATGTGTCATGGATGTTACACTTTTAACATAAATACATTCTGAGCAGCATTTAAAGCAAAAACAAATGCTTTTTGCTATTAAAAGTACAGGCAGCAGCCTTGGAAACATTAAAGGGGAAAGAGACTTCTCCGCTAGCTCCGATTGGTTGTTTAGTGTTGTCTTTCACGTAAACGATCTAGTGGTGTTACCCAAGCTTCTCCAAGTGCTCAGCTGGTAAACCTCTGAAGTCGTCGCCAGCGGATCTCTTCAGGCGTCGGGTTAGAGTAGGAATAAGTGCCCTGTGAAGGTCTAGCCTGCGTAGAGCCTCCTACAAAGCAAAAATAACAAAGTTGCACCTTGTAACTGGTACTAGGGCTGTCTCGCGATTAATCGCATCCAAAATAAAATGTGGGTGCACTGTGTATAATTATTTTGTATTTATATAAATACACACACACATCCATGTATATTTAAGAAGAAAAAAAATATTATTTATGTATAAAATATTTATATTTATATAAAATGTAAATTATATATAAATCGATATACAGTATACATGAAAATATTTCTTAACTATATATACAAGCATGTGTGTATTTATATATTTAAAATAATTATACACAGTGCACCCACATATATTATGTAAACACAAACTTTTATTTTGGAATCGATTAATCGTTTGACAGCCCTAGCTGGTACTATAGTATACTATGACTTTTGATCAATTTAATGCATCCTTTATGAATAAAAGTGTCAATTCTTTCAAATAAATAAACTAAATAATCTTACTAACCCCATAAAAGTACAATACTTTTACAAGCACTAAGCACTTTTAAATGGAATAACGTGGTCATTCTCAGCACATCTTGACTCACCTGTGTCGTTGAGGCTGGCCCTGATAGCGGCCTGGTACTGCTCCTCATCTGACAGTCCTGCTGTATAGGGATGCTGGGGCGGCGCAGAGGGCATGTGTGTGTCGTACGGATCCCTGTAGGGGGCGCCATACTGCCTGCGATTAAATGACTGCTGTCCATAATGTGTGTTTGGAGGATTCGGCATGCCATATCCACTGTATCCTGTGAACACACACATACAAATGATGCATCTTGACTTGAGGACTATAATGGACTAGGAAGCAGTCCTTAAAAACTTTCATCTTTAATGGCTCTCAAAGTCATAGCCATTTCTGAGGACAGATGTGATTTAGTAATAGCTGCCTTTTTAACAACTTGAATATTTCCCTATAAAACAAAAAGAGATAAATGATTCAGATTTCATATCCAGATCTGTTACTGTATACCTGATGAATTGTAGTATGTCCCTCCATGATGCCCATTTGATGTCACAAAGCCTGAAATGACATAGAGAAGACCGTTTATGTGACCGGATGCATTTATTCCCAGAGTAGGTATCCTCATGCTCTAATATTCAAACGTTTTTAAATATTTTTGAAAGACGTTTCTTATCCTCACCAAGACTGCATGTATTTGATCTAAAATAGAGTTAAAACAGTCCTGTGATCAAAGCTGTATTTTCAGTATCATTACACCAGTCTTCAGTGTCACGTGACCCTTCAGAAATCATTCTAATATGATGATCTGCTGCTCAATAAACATTTATTATTATTATCAATGTTGGAAATAGTTGAGCTGCTTAATATTGTTGTGGAAAGTGATTAAATTGATTAAGAAAAATCTGGATTTTTTTATTTATATAAAGTTAAAAAGAACAGCATTTATTTTAAATAGAAATCTTCTGTAACATTATAAATATCTTTACGGTCACTTTTGATCACTTTAACACATCTTTGACCCCAAACTTTGCACAGTAGTGTGCATATGCGTACAGTATTAACATATTTTGTTATACAATACATGCATAACACTGAAATTGTTGCGTTTACCTGCACATGTTTTCATTAATCTCTTTAGTGGTCCTTTCGTGTAAAGCAGCCCAACCAGGATCCCAGCCAGATGTCCAACAAATGACGTCCTGCAAGAGTGAAAGTGTGGTAACCCTCTGATTATCTTCATTTGTGTCTCCAGGGATCCCAGACAATAACATTTAATTTTGTAACAGAATAATATATATATTTTTTTTACAAATGTCATTTTAGTTTGTTTATTAATGTTTTTACTCAACATGTGTGCAGTTTTTGGAGGATTTTTGATATATTTTAAATTTCTATAAATTAATATTTATATTTTATATTATATATTTTTTATAAATATATATATATATATATATATATATATATTTAATATTTTTACAAAAAAACAACAACTGCATTTTATGTCAAATTTACTTTATAAAAGACCCAGATTTCTAACTTTCAATAATTGGGATAATAGCATGGATCATTTTAAATGATTTAATGTACGATTTTTGGAAAATGCAGTTTTAAAATTAAAAAAACTCGCTTGTTTTTTCGTTATTTCTGATTTTGATGATGAATTTTGTATATCCACAATGCGGGGTCTCCAGGGACCCCGAAGATAAACAAGTGTCGGCATTTTTTCACCCTAACATAAAAACAGATATCATTCCAATGTATATATATACTGTATATATATATATATATATATATATATATATATATATATATATATATATATATATATATATATATTTGGTAGATCTAGACAGTGTTAAGAGGCGTAGAAGTTTTCATACCATTTGGACAAAGAGAACTTTTTTTTAAAAATCACCAAAAGTAATTTGCGGGTCAAAAAGACCCCAAAGATAACCAAAGGGTTAATATATGCTGTGAATCAATAATAACAATAAATCAAAACTTTAGGGAAAAAAATTATGTCATATGGTCTGTAGTGTAACCACCTGGTTATTGCTCTATTACAGGATGTAGATGTGATTTTGCGGGACACGAGTGAGAGATAAATGTACTACAATTATACTACGTAAGTATTGATTTTCAATCTTTGGAAAGCCTATTTGCCATTATAATGGATAATGACCCTAAAATCCCTTAATTTACCCAGTTTTGAGTGATACAATCTCATTTACTCCATGGTATCTCATCTGTTCAGTCTGCTAAATATTATGAATAACAGGCTATTACATTAATCTTTGTGAAAAAAAAAAAACTTTTCTTTCATTAGATTATGCAAACAATAAATGCATTTTACCAGATTTAGTGCATCTTGAACTTGTATTTCTTTATTTTAACAAAAACATGGAATTGTCAAATCACAGTAAAAAAAATAATAAACAAGGGGGAAAATACCTGTCTACAAATGTGCTGGTTGGTTACTTTCCTGCTCTAGCTAGAACATGACGGCTGCACAAATGGATTTTTAAACAGCAATTAAAAAAAATAATATTGTAAAAAAAAAAAAAAACATAAATGAAATGTGGGGCACTGCATGACGAGGGGAAAAGGTCCCTATTTCGGGACTGCCCTAAGACTAATAGTATTTCTGTGTTTCTCTAGTGTCTTTGAAATGAGTGTGATGCCTACCCCGGATTCAAGACATGGATGAGGACCAACTCCACCCAGCAGGAGTAGCGATTGGCTATGGGCAGCCCCATGACGTAAGTAGCTCCGCCTGGATGATAATGATTATTCACCACCTTTAGCCCAAACAGAACACCTAAAACAAACAACAAACAGCTGCAATGCTTATTTCTAACAAGAGAAATTGAAAAATACATCCATAAATTAATTGATTTCTGTTGTTCCACTCCATTTTTATTCTTCTCAGCAATGCACAGGATTTTAATGTGATAGTAAAACATACACTACCTTTCAAAAGTTTCAAATTTTATTCCACAAAGATTCATTAACGTTTTTTTTTTCAACTGCTCACGCACAAAATCCTTACTCGTCACACTATTTCTGAAACCTGACAATCTAACAAATCCAAATCTGCAAAACCATACACTAATTCTTACACTAATACTCAGTTTTCAATTTCATAAAAAAAAACTTTTTGTAAACCACAACGCAGAATTCTCGATGTGTATCATAAAAATCTAAAAAGAAGTTTTCAAATACAACCTATCAAAATGCCCCAGTAATTCATCAGTGCCTCACACAAACTCCTCACATGTGCAAAGACTCATTGCTTTACTTAACATCAGCCAATCATGGCTTTAGAATAGGCCAAAGGTCACGTTTTAGGTTTTTCGGACTTTGTAATACTGTAATCACAACAACAAACGCTTAAAGTAAAAAAAAAAAATTAAAAAAAAGTTTCAATCTTGATTTCATGAAGTTTGCAACATTTCTCTGCCAAATTACTTTCAATTTTGTCCAGAAATGTTCATAGACGCACGTGAAAGAAGAGCTTTAGGTTTTGAAAAACTGTATATGATATATCTAAAACATAATATTATGGCAAAGGTGTTAGATGTGAGGCATTTTGCATTTTGTGTGTGCAATTCTTGGATTTGTACTTTGTACTACCAAAGTAAAGACATTTGCAATGATACAGTTAAATAAACACAGTTCTTTTGAACTTTCCATTAATCAAAGATTCCTGAAAAGAATGATCATGATGAAATATATTAATCTTATATATGTTTCTTGGGCAGCAGATCATCATATTATAATGATTTCTGAAGGATAATGTGACAATGAAGACTGGAGGAATGATACAGAAAATACAGCTTTGATCACAGGAATAAATTACATTGTAAAAATCTATTGAAATGGAAAACAGTTCTTTTAAATTGTAGTAATGATGTTGTTATCATGATCCAACACAACACACACACCTGAGAACCCCACCGCACACTGTAGACTATACGACGAGTCTTCCGTCATCCATGTCAGTCCTGTCTCCAGGAGCAGGTAGACCAATCCGGTGAGCAGAGAGAAGACAGAGAGCAGGTACGCAAACCAGGCGCCTCCCAGTTTCCTCTCAAGCTTGATGCCCTTCCAAAGGAGGGAGGCCATGTTGAAGTAGAGATGCATGTCGTCAACATGGTGAAACGGTGACAGCAGCAGACGAGTCCAATCTCCGTACCAGTACGCCTCCCGAACACTTAAACACGTCTAAAAACACACAAACGGACCAGGTTTACAAAACGTCTTATCAGCACTAACATATTAAGAAATGTGTCTACAAATTTGAATAACCTTTTAAATAAACGGTTAAGTATGCATATGTTTAATGGCTGGGAAATTGTATACATTCACTTGCTATCGTCAGATTTTTGTTATGGTATGGTATATAATAGTTGATAATATCTACCTGTAGGAGGGGTTTGACTGGAAACAGGAACAAATAGACATTGAGGCCCAGTGTTGCAAGAGTGACAGGTGGGATGTTGTCTATTCCCAGCTGGAAAACCTGAGAGGCCAGCAGGAGCAGGCCGATATTGGATCCCCGGTGTCTGTTGCGCATCTAAAACACACAACCACATTCTCATACACTTCTTATCTATGTAAAAGTTTTAGTTTACATTTCTTGAAAGACTGCTTCTGTGTTCAAATACCAGTCCAATTCATATCATCTGTCTGTAAAACACTTTTTATACTTTTTTATCATTAAATGTAGTCATTTATTTTATCTGAATCTAAAATAGTTGTAAATGGGTAATTTCAAGGTATTATAGCATATTTCATTTCATTTGACAATACCGTCATCATTAATTCATAGTAAGTGATGCACACAAGCGCATTCACATAAAAATACCATCAAAACAAGACATTTACTGTATCTTCTTAATTGTTTGAAACATTTACAGAGCATTTTACAATAATATTGATACACTCAATATTATAATATTATATTGATACAATCAATACAATACAATATTGATACAATTATAATATTATATTGATACAATCAATATTATTTTGAGGAATAAATAAAGTATTCTTGGCTACATAGACAGAATAACTGTGCATGACTTACCATTACATCTGAATGTACAGCTGCTGTTTTGAATGCTCGAAGTTCCTACGTTGTAAATTGGATGTTGTGTCAAGCGATTCCCGAGTCCTAAAATTAGCGATCAACAGTAGGACCATAGACTGTAATCAAAAGAGTATGATCATAGACTGTAATAAAAAGGGTAGGACACGTCGGATTTTACTTTCATTTCACCATGTTTCGTCAGGTAGTAAACACGGAAGTGACGCAACGGGACTTCTGGTCGCGTGACCTCATCACTCATGACGTTTGTAAGTTGTTGTTTTTTTTCCCCTGTAAGTGAACTCTTTGACCATTGCAAAAAGAGTTACTGTATCATTACACGGTAACACTTTACAATAAGGTTCATTAGTTAACATTAGTTAACTACATTAGTTAGCATGAACTAATAATGAACAGCACTTATACAGCATTTATTAATCTTTGTAAACGTTAATTACTAATACTTTATTAAAATCTTGTTAACATTAGTTAATGCGCTGTGAACTAAACAATGAACAGCTTTATTATCATTAACTAACATCAACGAAGATTAACAAATACTGTAACAAATGTATTGCTCATGGTTAGTTCATGTTAGTTAATATACATTAACTAATGTTAAATAAAGAACCTTGAGAGCACAGACTCAAAATACACTGTATGGATGGACAGTGATGGACGGTACGGTTCAGATGTCTGAACCGAATCTGAATCTGTTGTCAAAAAAAAGTAAAAGAGAGAAATGTGGGACCGTAGGAGGTTAGCTGTTGAACATATCCAGTGGTGGAGCCACAATATTGGTAAAATACATTTTTGGCAGTGAAAACAATTAGACAGCACTTATATTTTTGAGCTGAGGTAAGAAAATAACCTCATGGCACCTTTAAATTTCAACAGCTTTCAGGCCTAATGCTAACAAGATGAAACTTGATTTATCAAACGTTTAAATTAAATGTTCATGTATAAACTCAAAAGGCACAACAAGAATCAAATGTATACGTTGCTGTTTACAACTTTACATGTGAAGAAATTGTCTTCAATGTTGACTGCAGATGGCAGCATTGCTCAGTGAATACAGAGACGAGATTCTTAAACTAGATTTGCAGGCTTATGCACTTTTTGCCATGAGATGACTGGGACAAAGTCTACCAATCAACCTGAATTGACCCTTACTTCAAGTTAGATGTAAAAATGTTTTTAGGCCTACCGTGTAATTCTGATTGTATGCTTGATGATTATAGGTGCTTCATTTAAATTAATTTGTAAACGAACATTTGGCTAGCGATGACTATTCACTGAACAGTCATAACAAATAACAACACATTTTAGTGATCCATTGTCAAAGACATTATGATTGTCATATTATAGATAAAACACCTATGTCAGGTAATCCAAGAGGGATGTGCAGATTTTAGATTATTTACAAAAAATCAGAACCAACCTTAAAAGATCTATGTGCTGTTATTTATCTTTCTTTGTCAGAAGTCTATCCAAGTCTATTTCTAACCAGATTTTAACCAGAAATATATTTTCAAGGTATCATCCACAGGATTCTTTTTTAAAATTCTTATTATTATAATGTATGTTAATGTTATAATTCCATGTTTTCTGTTAAATGTAGCCTACATTTTCTAGTTCATTTTCAGGGGATAGTCTCTGTGAGTTAATGTAGTCTTTCGTTTTGTTTTGTTAATGTATGCTTTCCCAACAGGAGGAAAGAAAAAAAAAGTCCACATTTCATTACACTGTCCATTCATTACATGTATACTTAATCATTATAGTCATAATACCGATAACAATGTGTAGGCCTATCCTACAAAACACCTCCAATTACACAAGTAGACCCACTTGTTTTGTCACTATTTTTATCCATGCAAATAGACAGTAACATGAACACTGAAACGTATGACTTATTTTACAATTGTGTGTTTATAAATAATGGCAGCACATAGATACATAGTGTATTTCAACACCGCCTCTAAATAAAACTTTATAGTTGTGTGTGTAGCTCGTGAATGAATCAGTGTGTTTAATGAATCTTTTAACTGAACGAATCGTTCTCTCACATGCTTCACGCTGGATCTAAAGAAAGGTCACGAAACATCAGTGTCAATGAATCTTCTTGGTGAACTTATTCAAAAGGTTCGAGTCACTGGGATGAATCACATTGAATCACATGTCTCTCACAGCCCTCTAGGATGATTGACAATAGATCCCTCCAATCAGCGAATTCAGTTTCAAACTGGGCGGGATTCTTGGTTATGTCGTAACAAGCTAGGCTGCAACCACCCCCCACCCCCAACCCCAGTCTCAACTCCTTCATACAAACACACACACGAGCGCTGCCTTGTTTTGGTCTGTTACGGCTTCGCAAAAGAGAAAACTCAGCGACTTTTGGTGGAACTTATACAGCTGTCCAAACAGACTCGGTACGTTTCCGTTGTAAATAACGGTCAGATGCACACTTTGCGCTCGTGCTTTGTTTAATTGCACTTTGGGGATTTTTGCAGACAGCGCTTTGATCTCCGGGGTAAATGGGTTCGTCGTACGCTGCTGACTACGCTTGTTTTGATAATGCATTCGGATCTCCGGACTGAAAAGGACACTGTTTTCTAATTTTCACTGTTTTGTATTTTTGTACATCATAAACTTGGTGCTTTCTGGTAACTTACTTGCAATATTCTTTGTGGATGCCTGGTGGATTATTTAAACTAAGTTTTAACAATGTAATGCTGCTGAAGAAACTGTTATAATTTAAGCTTTTGTCGGTGCGCACAAAAGTGTGTTTTTGAGTGCTATTTTTCTATTTGTACTCAATGGAAAACATTATATCCCACCGTTCACATTTGGCAAAGAGTACAGGCAGAAGGCTTTGACTTTCAACCCTGCAATTTTTTCATAAATAATTTTTTATACCATGGCAAGTCCGACCACGGAGCAAGGATGTTTTTCGGATGTGAAAAAGGTGGGTTATTTAAGGAAACCCAAAAGCATGCACAAAAGGTTTTTTGTACTGAGGACAGCGAGTGCCTCTGGACCGTCCCGACTGGAGTACTATGAAAACGAGAAGAAGTGGAGACACAAGTCTGGAGCACCGAAAAGGTCCATTCTGCTGGAGAGCTGCTTTAACATCAACAAAAGAGCAGATTCTAAAAGCAAACATCTCGTTGCGCTTTACGCCAAGGATGAGTACTTTGCCATCGCTGCTGACAGTGAGTTAGAGCAGGAGTCATGGTATCAAGCCCTCGTTGATCTTCATAACAGAGGTAAAGTCCACGAAACTGCCACAGGCCACGGAATTGGTGAAGATAATTACGGCGAAGCCACGCCGGGACCTGCCTTCAAAGAGGTATGGCAGGTTATTTTGAAACCAAAGGGTCTGGGTCACGTAAAGAACTTGATTGGTGTTTACAGATTATGCCTCACTAATAAGACTATCAGTTTTGTGAAACTCAATTCAGATGCGGCCGCAGTGGTCCTGCAGTTGATGAACATTAGAAGATGTGGTCACTCTGAGAATTTCTTTTTCATTGAAGTTGGGAGATCCGCTGTGACAGGGCCTGGGGAGTTTTGGATGCAAGTTGATGACTCAGTTGTGGCTCAGAACATGCACGAAACTATATTAGAAGCCATGAAAGCCATGAGTGAGGAGTTCAGACCCCGCAGCAAAAGTCAGTCATCTTCCAACTGCTCAAACCCCATCTCAGTGCCTGTCAGGAGGCATCATCACAATAATCCTCCCCCCAGTCAGGTTGGCTTAGGCAGGCGCTCTCGGGCGGAGAGTGTGACAGCCACTTCTCCTGTTAGACCCGGAAAACACAGCCATTCATTCAGAGTGAGAGCGTCCAGTGATGGGGAGGGCACCATGTCCAGACCGGCGTCCGTGGATGGGAGTCCAAGCAGCCCGAGCACAGCCCGCCCCCAATCGCAGCGACACAGGGGTGGATCCAGACTTCACCCTCCGCTCAATCACAGCAGATCAATCCCCACGCCCACCTCGCGGTGCTCCCCCTCGGCCATCAGCCCCGTCAGCCTGTCTTCCAGCAGCACCAGCGGCCATGGATCCACGTCTGACTGCCTCTTTCCACGCCGCTCTAGCGCCTCCATATCTGGATCGCCCAGTGATGGCGGATTCATTTCCTCTGATGAATACGGATCCAGCCCTTGTGACTTTCGAAGCTCCTTCCGTAGCGTGACTCCGGACTCGCTTGGCCACACACCGCCTGCTAGGGAGGAGGAGATAAACAACTACATCTGCATGGCCAAGCCCGGTTCACTTGGCACTGGGAGCCAATCGCGAAGCCAATCCAGAGGAACGCCATCGAGACTAGAGGAGCCCGAGTTGGAAAAATGTTTCCGGAAACGAACTCATTCTTCCGGTGCATCGCCGCCAACTCCGTGCCATCAAAAGACTCCCTCACAATCATCTGCCGGATCGCTGGAGGAGTATACTGTAATGATGCCGGCATACCCACGAAGCCGCACTGCATCATCATCGTCGTCAACCTACAGGCACTCATTCATGCCTACACATTCATACCCAGAAGAAGGTATAGACACGTCACAAGCAAAAGACCACAGTGGACCAGATCACAAAGATGACGGCTACATGCCTATGCTGCCAGGCGTCGCACCTGCAACCCCAAAGGTGAAAAGTGGTGACTACATGCCAATGAGTCCAAAATGTGTTTCTGCACCACAGCAAATTATCAACCCCCGGCAACACACGCATGTGGACTCCAATGGTTATATGATGATGTCACCAAGTGGCAGCTGCTCTCCAGATGGCACAACAAACTATGGCAAGATCTGGACTAATGGCATCAACCCTAAGCACTCCGTGGAGAGCATGGAAGGTAAAGTGTCCTCTTGTGGAGACTACATAAACATGTCCCCGGCTAGTTGTTCAACGACCAGTACACCTCCAGACTGTTTTTTCAACCCTGTGGAAGATCCTCCCAGGCCAATGTATGCTTACTTCTCTTTGCCCCGCTCCTTCAAGCATGCCAACAGGAAGCAGGACCAGAGTCCTCTTCGGATACCACCGGGCTCTAATCGATTGCCGTATGCAGAATCTTCCTCGTCTTCGACGAGCAGTGATAGCTTAGGTGGTCAAGGCAACTCCCAGCAGTCTGCTGTCAAACCCAAAAGGTCAGAGGGGAACAGTAGGCTGACACGGCCAACACGGCTGTCAATGGATGCTATCAAAGCAAGTACTCTCCCACGAACACGTGAGAGTCCCTTCCCCGCAGAGCCCAAAAGTCCTGGCGAGTATGTCAACATTGAGTTCAATGAAAAGCCGTTTTCAGCGAGCTTAGCGTCGCTGTACCCACCTGTGTTTTCTGTAAGTGATACTGAGGCCCAATCAGACCTTTCATCATCTGAGTACATGAACATGCAGCCAGGGTCACAAGCCAGGCAGTTGTGTCCAGAAATGGATATTTCCACTTCCTCTTCAGATTATGCCATTATCACCCCATCAAACGTTGCACCCACCCCTCCTCTGCCCTGTGAGAGCATATGTGAACGTGACTACTGCAGCATGCAGTTAGCATCCCGCACTAGCTTTCCTAACACACAAATGATGCTGAGGACCGAGGTCTTGCCAGATGCGGATGCCCCTCTTTGTTCTGTATCACCCAATCATGGCGGGACGGCGTTAAGCGGTGCCCCAGGAAGACAGGCTCTGATCGGCCCTTTGTCAGGTCTTAGTGCATTTACACGGGTTAACTCCGCTTCCGGGTGGAACCAGGGGGCTAAAGTAATCCGGGCTGACCCACAGGGTCGACGGCGACACAGTTCAGAGACTTTTGCCTCCACTACAACAAGAGGGTCAATTGACACATCAGCCACCTGTCAGTCAGGTGATGTAAAGCGCCACAGCTCCGCCTCCTTCGAGAATGTATGGTTAAGACCTGGTGAGGCCTCTGCTGCTTCTACTGCTCCTCCTGCATCTGCAGTAGCCAATGGACGAAGGGAAAACACTTCAGGCCCAGTTCCCACGTTAACAAACCATGGCCAGAACGGCCTGAACTACATCGATCTGGATCTAGTGCAGAATGGAGAGCAGCATGTTCCAGACTGGAATGCGTGTCAATCTCGATCAGTGGAGCTGGGAGCCGTGGAAGGTATAGAAGAGCTCAGTGCCTACGCCAGCATAAACTTCCAGAAATCAGATGATACCAGAGGGAATCTCACACACAGAGAAGGTAAGAAAAAGTGTTATCAAAGGAGTATCTGAGAATGTTGTGTTCTTTACAATTGGCAAATGTAAGCTATACTTTTAATGTAAGCCAGGTCATCTTTGTGTTATCATTCCTGTCTAGAACATTTAATGGGTAATTTGCATATCATGTTATTGTTTATAAAACAGCCCTCATTGATCTGTGCAGAGTCTTTGGTGGAAAATCCCTTTCTGAAATCTTAGGAGAGAGCTGAGGGGGGGTTAGATTCCCTCCCACTGATGACTGGGCCTCTCTTCAGGCTGATAAATAGACATATTTGTGAATGGAGGCAGAAAGGGTTAGCATGTCTACACTTGTTCCTGATGCTACAAAAGGAAAAAAACAGCACATATATGCAATTGTGAGTCACTAAGCAGCTTATAGGTCGTCTTTTTCCTGAATGGAAGTTTACTTGGTGTGCGAGTCAACTCTTCATATGTCTTTGATATGAATCAAGCGCTGTGAGAAGTCTACAGAGCTGCCACTACTGTGCATTCTTCACTTTGCCGAAGGGTTTATGTGTCATGCCTGGCTGACTCTGTATCGTAGTTGTTTTAGTTTATTTACTTGCCCTCCAGTGAGTGTAGGGTTTTCCACCCTCTTGGCCTTCTTTTACTTCTCTCTTTTTTCCCAGAATGGGGTGTGTGTGTGTGTGTGTGTGACTGTGTCCCAATGATTGCATATTATGTTGATGACAATCCTTTCACATACAATTCAAACTATTTAGGTAATATTGATACTAACTGCATTAAATACATTTGAGAATATATTTATAGACAACAATAGTTTATATTTATGTTCATATTCAAGTATTGCTCACATTTAGTCGCATTTATGTTCCTATAGAATTATTGCATAGACATTGTTATACCTGTTCTTATGTGTTCACTGAACTAAATTAATGCTAATTATAGTCTATATAGTCAATTTATTTTGTTGAAAGTGGAAATTCAAGATTTGAATTTGATCATTTATGATAGAATTATTATTTCTGTCAGATTTGTAGTTTTTTGCTCAACCGTGCAATGGATTTGCCCTGGTTTGTTCTAAGGAAGCAGTTGTTTTGATGGGGTGAGAAGGGTGCTTTGTGTGTGTGTTGTGTGTGTGAGTGCACAGGGGCTTCAGTGTTACCGATTTATGTTTTTACTAAAGAAGCCCTATGTTGGTATTTTAGTAAAAAACCCCTGTGTGTCTCTGGAGACAAGAGCTGTGATAGTTTTAACAAGACTGCAATACTAGTGAACATCATCTGCAGGAAATAGAAACACCACTTCTTACTCTATATGCCCCGAATGATTTTAGTATAGAGCCCTGAATGTTTCTTGCCTGCAACTGCTCAGGACTTTAGTGGAAATGAGAAAGGAATTAAGTAAATGTTAGTTGTTTAAACTTAGTACAGTGCTGTGACTGACTGTTTACTGTACTGGATGCTGACTGATAGAATTTGCTCTTGCTCAATGCTCGCTTTTCTCTCTTTCCTCTTATACATATGCACATACACACAACGTTAATGGTAAACCATACCATAGACTGTAATAGTGCAGTTCAGTGCATTATTTTGGATTAAAAATGTCTAATTTCACTGAAATTTCGTTGAACTGACAGTCGAATCTCCTGTGGAGAACACAGCTCATGCTGTATCTCTTCTAAAGCGAAACACTGTAGATAGCGTTTGTGTATCGCGGAGCAGCTCACTCGTACTGCATGATGTGACCGACTAGATGTCCAGTCAGTCCGGTTTCTTTCACACTGCACAAGTTTTCCGAGAATGCGGTTGTGTGACTCCTGAAAAAACGTACAGGTGTGAGTTTGTAAATCACTGGACTGTGTCTAAGCATAACCATATTAAAGAACAAGTTTGGTATCTTACAATTATAGCCCTGTTTTAAGATCGTTTCTGATGAAATAGAATGGTTAAGATTTTTTTAGACAGATGCTGCGGTCCCGAGAATTTTCAGTTTCTGTGGTAGCACCCCCACACCTCTACAATGGTTGCATAGGTGCACAGGAACAATCCTTCATAAAACGCATAAAACGTTAGTTTACAAAGACATGAAACTCACCGAGTGGTCTGGGGTGTTCGCTGATATGCTCACACAAAAATCGCTGCAAAATATGCTTTCCAACAGGTTTTATCGTAGTTTTTGTCCAACTCCATTGACTTGTATTGTATGTTCTGTGATGTACGGTATTACTCCGCCGCCGGAAACGGAAATGGGGTTGTTTGTATTCTTTCTTATGCAGTCGCTGTATCGTAGGCTACACTATACAAGTGGTTTGCTTGCGATTGGCAAAGTGCATTATCGCCACCAACTGGCCTGGAGTGTCTATTATTCAAGCTCTCAACGGAAGAATGTACGGTTCGGAAAAATAGGTCTGCAGTTTTACAACGAATGGTAAAACACCTGTTGGAAAGCATCTTTTGCAGCGATTTATGTGTGAGCATATATCAGTGAACACTCGGTGAGTTTCACGTCTTTGTACACTAACGTTTTATGTGTTTTATGAAGGATTGTTCCTGTGCACTACCATTGTAGGGTGTGGGGGTGCTAACACAGAATCCGAAAATTCTCGGGGCAGCAGCATCTGTCTTAAAAACATTAACCATTCTATTTCATCAGAAACGATCTTAAAACAGGGCTTTAATTGTAAAATACCGAACTTGTCCTTTAAGGACTCAAATAGAGAAATGACAACCGTATTCTGCTGCTGTGTGTAACTGGGCTTAGAAAGGTCACAAATCTTTTTCACCCTTGGTGAGTTTGCATCTCTGAGAAAGGAGAGTTGAGATATAGGCAAGTTAAGAGGTGTGCAATGCCTCCTGATGTCTTGGGCTCAGCCCCTTAGAAACGCCCCTGTTTGGCAGGTTGTCTTTCTAAACCTCCAGTTCCTAATGTCATCGGCACATGTTCTGCCCATGGCATGCTCCTGTTTGGCTCAGCGCCATTGCCACCCATCACTATGGTAACGCTGTTGCTGCACTGCTTTTTTCCCCATGTCACAGTGGATTAAGGGGCCACAGGCTGAGACGTCGGGGGCTTCAGAAACCCGCATTAGGATTGGGCAGTAGTGGGGTGGGGCGGGGTGACAGAGTTCTTTGGTGGGTTTGGTCAGAGAGTGAGACGATTTTAAGCCCAGCCCACCTCAGGCCACCGTGATGGGGGTCACCCTGCGGAGTGGCTTCTTGTCCTCTCTCTCTCTCATCCTTCTCGTTCCTTCTTGCTCCATTTCAAATATGTTTTCCCTCCCTTTCTTGCATCCTTTAAGAGATTTGAAATGCCATTGTGCAGCAGTCTGAGGGGTTAGAGGCGGAGCTCCGGGATCATAATCAGATCAGAGAGAAATATTCAGGGTAGAACCAAAGCATCCGTTCAGGATGAAGTCGGGGAGCTTTCTTGAGTTGAAAATTGTAGCTATTGTTTAGTTGTCATTAATAATTTGAAGCTTATATACTATTGATGTATACTGAGCATGCATTACCTTTCAAAAGTTTGGGTTCTCTGACATTTTTTTTATTTTTTTGAAGTATTTTATGATCACAAAGGCTGCATTTATTTAATCCAAAATATATTAAAAGCAGCATTTAAAAGCAGTTTAAAATGTTATTATAGTTTAAAATAATACACTGTTTTTTTTGTTGTTTTTTTTAAAGAATTTTGTAACAACATAAGTCTTTAAATTTCAATGCATGTTTTGCTGAACCAAGTATGAATTTCTGTCCTAAAAGGAGAGAAAATCTTACTTAGTTGAGACTTTTGAACAGAACTCTATGCATTCATAATGCAGCAGTCTGATTTTTTTTTTCTTTTAGCTGGAAAATATTCCAATTTCCTTAGTATGTAACATTTTCTTTAAATCTAATTTACTTTCTTCTGATAATTGTTAGGCCTTATTTAATTTTCATTTTTTGAAGAATGGAAATTATATGTTCATACTTATATGTGTATCCTCCACCAAAATCATAATTCTGAATGCATAGAAAAGTAATTACACATCATTTTGATCTGTCATTATTCATGTTTGTGTTATATAATGATGCAGTTATGCAGCACATCATGCACAAAATAGTCATAACCCCTTAGTATGAGCAATAGTAGTGCATTTTGCATTGTTAATGTTTACTATTAATTAAATATTTATTTAAATTACAAATAATTATTGAAATCTCTATTTGACGCTTGAGCAACGATAGATCAGGCAGGAAGCAGGTTCATAAAAATGGGTGAACTAGAGATCACTGTCAAGGTCATCAGTAGTGGGATGAGGTTGGCAGGTCTAGTGCTTTGTTCTTTGATGATATCCTTGGAATGCGTGTGAACGGGGAAATGAGAGGTGTGTGTGTGTGTAGCTCCAGGGTTGGAATGTAACAGCAGCTTTTGTGCCTGTTTTACAGAGCCGCTTGTTAAAGTCGACCCAGGCAGAGATATGGAGGGATGGAGAGGAAGTAAAGAGAGAGGTAGGAGGGGGCACAGTTGAAGGAGAGGGAAATAAGGAGGGTTTAAGAGATTAACTGATCAAGGCCGTGTGTAAGAGGAACCAGAAATTCTCCAATCAGTGTTTCATTCAGAATGACCCATCTATATCCATACAGCGTATAGGATTTGTTTTTCCTTTGAAGGGTTTTAAGGCAGCTATAAAATGTTTGCTTAATAGGGATAACCTATTACTTTCAGCCCTCAGAACTTTTGAAAGTACTCTTATGTTCATTCATACAAATTGTGTTTTTAGTATCAAGGTAAAAAAAAATTGCAGAGCACCACAAATGACTAATATCCAAGTAATGTGGAAGAATCTGCAAGGATTCCTCAGTTCTTTATCTGTAATATTTGATTTGTCTTGCATCTTATCTACATTATGGATTTATATCATCTAGTACCTGTCCAAAGTTAAACATTACCATTTTTTAATGTTTTTGAAAGAAGTCTCTTATGCTCGCCATGGCTGCATTTATAAAAAAAAAAAAAAAAAAAAAAAATTAAATAAATTAATCAATTAGAATTGTTTTCTGTTTTAGTCCATTTAAAAATGCAATTTATTTCTGCAATGTGAAAGCTGTATTTTCAGCATAATTACTCCACATGATCCTAAAGAAATCCCTCTAACATGACGGTTTGCTACAAGAAATATTTCGTATTATCACCATCAATGTTTATAATAAAAAAAAAACTGTAAGAGAACTTTTTTTGCTGCTTACAATTTTTGTGGAAAATGTGATACAATTCAAACATTTGTGGTAAGTTTTCAAAAATAAGAGTGAGAAATGAATACTTTTAATTCATCAAGGATTGATCAAAAGTGACCGAAAGCTTTTGTAACATTTTATGGATGTTTTCCCTGTTTAATGAAGGCTTCAATACATTTTATAAATGCAAATAAACACTGTTTGTTTAACTTTTTATTCATCAAAGAATCCTGAAAAAATGTATCATGGTTTCCACAAAAATATTAAGCACATTATATTATATTATATTATATTATATTATATTAATAAGTTTTTCAACATTGATAATAGTTAGAAATGTTTCTTTCTTCAACATTGATAATAGTAAGAAATGTTTCTTGAAATATGATTTCTAAAGGATCATGTGACACTGAAGCAATGATGCTGAAAATTCAACTACCATCACAGGAATAAATTATATTTTAAAATATATTCTTAAATTGTACAGTATTTCACAATATACTGTTTTACTGGATTTTTTATTAATAAATGCAGCCTTGGTGAGCATGAGACTTCTTTTGAACACATCAAAAGTATATATATTTCCAAACTTTTGACAGGTAAGTAGAATGTATTTAAATTAATTACTTTATGCAAAAAGGAAAATGCATGCTCTTCCAAACATGCATGACTTTCACAAAATAATATATTAAGAATATTTATGCAGTTTTCTTCCCCATACATCAGTAGTGGACTGTGGCAGTCAAACTCCAAAAAGGACAAAATAAAATAAAAAACAGTGAAGAGTTTCTCTTGTTACAGTATATAGCTATTCAAGTATTCTGAAGTCATGTGATTGTTTTTGGGCAAGAAAAAAAACCCAGTTGCCATGATTTAAAAAAAAAAAAAAAAAATCACCCTCTTGGTCATCCATCTCTTAAAGGGATACTCCACTTTTTTGGAAATTAGCCTCATTTTACAACTCCCCCAGAGTTAGAGTTGGGTTTTACTCTTTTCGAATCCATTCAGCCGTTTTTCTGATATTTAGAAGAATATCAGTAACCAGACCGTTTCTGGTTACATTGATTTCCATAGTAGGAAAAAATATATTCTATGGAAGTCAATGTGACCAGAAACTGTTTGGTTACAGATATTCTTCTAAATATCAGAAAATCGGCTGAATGGGTTCAAAAACGGTATAAAAACAACGGTTTAACTCTGGGGGAGTTGTAAAATGAGCTTATTTCCAAAAAAAAATTAAAAAAAATTGAGTGTCCCTTTAAATGTCATGTTCTCTTGCATATTGGTATTAGCTGTACAAAAGCAAGAGTTTTGAGAACTACATTTTCAGTAATTAAACTGCTTAACATTTCTTCACACAAAGCTATCGTTTGGCTTCATAAAGCACAATAGTTTTATAATTTTATTGTATGTGCATTTTTGCCCTTTTTTGGAGCTTGACAGCATCTGTCCTAAAACCAATTTCAATGTGCAGAAAAGAGCTTAGTGGACAGAATCTCTCCTGTATTCATCAGAAGAAAGTTGTGTAAGTTTTGGTTAAGAAAAAAAAGACAGTGATGTCACTTTTGAGTCAACAGACGTACAGTATAGAGATTTAACAGAAAGTCAATTTCTAACATCTTGGCTTTGCAGAAATGCTGATAAACTGGAGTGGATAAACTGAAATATCAGTTTCTATCTGGTGCTATGAAGTCAAATATGAGCTCTATCCATGACGTGATTACTCTCATAAATGACTACTCTTCTCATTTACATCATAAATGTTGAACTCTGTGGTTATCGTATCATTTCCACATCAGAGCTTTACTTTTTGCTTTATCCGCCAAAGATAGAACCACATGAACTCCCACGTCCCTTTTTGTTCTTCAAAGTAGTTCTAAGTTTGTCAGAAATCTCACACAGAGTACTCGCACTGCTAATGTGTTGCTACTATTTAGGGTTAGGGTCGGAGTGGAAGGGAAGGATGTGGTGAGCTTGGCCAGGTATCAGAGTGTTCAAGCTCCCACCATGAGACTTGGCATCAAATGGGTGGACGTGAGCCATGGGTTTGTAGGGATTGATATCGTGCTGCTATTCCTCCACTGCTTGACAGGCGTTTGAACCAGACGGACGGATGAATGAGAGCAGAGTGTTTCTCATTGTCGGGCGCCGGTAGGTGTCCCATAGTGCAGCCGCAGGCCGGAAAGGTATGGACTTTTGGACGGGACATAGGGGTCGGTTTTTAAGAGATCGCAATGCCTGGACTGACAAGTCAAAAGTCTATCAATAGCGGTAATACAGAAGGCTTTGTTCCTTGACAGCACTAGATGTGCCCATTCCTCAGATGCTGTCAGGATGTATGCATGCTAGGTTGGGAATAGTATCAACACTTAAATCCTAAAATAAAACTGGGGTGCGGTACACCAGTATTAAAGTTCTGCCAATACTGATATTTGCATACACCACCGGTCAAAGGTTTGGGGCCAGTACGATTTTTTTAATAAAATAATTTAATACTGTTATTCTGCAAGAAAGTGACCGTTTAGACAATTTTACACTATATTTACCTTTCAAATATTAAGATGCACAAGTATTTTCAATATACATGTTACATTTTTTTCAGGATGAATAAAAGATTCAAAAGAATCACATTTATTAGTTTGTTTGACAGACTGGAAAGGTGATCTAAATGTCATATTAAGGGAAATAATCATGCATTAAAATGACTGACATGTTGGTGTCATGACAACCCTAGTATGTGTTTCCATGTGTCTTACAAATGTATGTTTAGTTCTGTTGAGCAAAAGTTGTGTGTGTGTTTGAGAGAGAGAGAGAAGCGGTACTATTCTTTCACTCCTCCCAGCTCTCTTGGTCTGGACGTGTTCCTCATGGCCCAGTTGGATCCATCAGCTTCATGTCCTTACTTCACCCCAGCCACACGCACTCCTCCTTTTTATTTCTCTCTCTCTCTCTCTCTCTCTCTGGTCAGGGTTGGGGCAAGGCCAATGCAAGAACAGAGAGTTCATAAAGATATGACAGAGAAAGACGTCAGTGAGTGTGAGTGAGAGCGTTGTTGTAGGTGATGTGCGATATTTACGACTCTGAATTCTTCTTTACAATGTTATATTTGCTTTTAGAGGATGGGGGTAAATCATTCTCCTCACAGTTCTCCCCACAACAACATAGTAGACGCCATCCAAATGAAGCTGTGGCAAAGTCACTGTCTGAGATTTGTTTTTGTTTGTGTTTGCACTACTGGCGATAAATACGACCATGGCGCGGAGCCGAAAGCCGTTCTGGGACATGTTTCACAGAGAGGCTTACGCACTGTGTGAGCGCTTACAGGTCGGAGTTTGACAGTTTTGGATTTGTTGTGCAGTCTTTCTGTGTGTGTGTGTGTGTGTGTGTGGCCCTTGTCGCTGAGGTCAGAGCTTCAGTGGAAAGTTTCTCCAGCTAGTCCGCTCAGGCATGCCTGCGCCTCAAGCAAGCCGCCTTTTATTTTCTTCTTTCTCTCTTTTTTCATCCCCTTTTTCTGTGTGATTGTTAGTGTTGCGAGCTCCAGCCCTTTGTTGTCAGATGCCTTTTGTTTAAAGGTGCATCACGTGTAAGTGAGTCATGCTGCTCTCGCTTATCAGGGACACTGAGTTTCGACATTGAGAGCCGACTCTTGTCAGGTGAAGTTCACAATCACTCCTCTTGTACATTTTGATCTTTTTATTCTGTCGTTGTCTATCATGAGACTTCTATATCAGTCTTCCCTCATTCCCATACCAAGTATTCCCTCATTTGCTTTCCATGTACCATGGGACTTCCATATTTGAAGTATGTGAACGCCACGTAAATTAATTTCTTCAATTAGTTTATTTACTTAAAAAAATGAGAAAATCAATTGCCTTAATTTGTATGTTGTCAACTGATCACTTTTTAGAGTGTATTAGCATTAGGGATGTATTAAAGGAGTAGGTCACTTTTAAAAAAAACTTTTGCTGATAATTTACTCACCCCCATGCCATCCAAGATATTAATGTCATTCTTTCTTCAGGCGAAAAGAAATTAAGGTTTTTGATGAAAACATTCCAGGATTTTTTTTCCATATAATGGACTTCAATGGGAACCAAAGAGTTCAAAGTCCTAAAGAAACTTTCAGTGCAAACTGTTCAAAGGGCTTTAAACGATTTCAGAGGATGAATAAGGGTCTTATCAAGTGAAACGATCGCTTATTTAAAAAATAAAACAAAGTTTAAGTTTTATAAGCTCAAATGCTCGTCTTCCTCTGTTCTGTGATGCGCGTTCATGACTCTCCTGTTCGAACTCGTTCATCAAAATGAACGAATCTTTTCCCGAGTCAACTCGTTCATTTCGTTTATCTTTATCGAAAAAAGATTCGTTCATTCTGATAAACGAGTTTGAATAGGAAAGTCACAAACGCGCATCACAGAACAGAGCAAGGCGACAATTTGAGCTTACAAAACTTAAAGTTTGTTATTTTTCTTTGTTATTTTTGAACAGTTTGCAGTGAAACTTTCGGACCTTGAACCGTTTGGTTCCCATTGAAATCCATTAAATGGATAAAATCCTGAAATGTTTTCATCAAAAACATTAATTTCTTTTCGACTGAAGAAAGAATGACATGGACATCTTGGATCAGATGGGGGTGAGTAAATTATCAGCAATTTTTTAAAAAGTGAACTACATAAGGGATGTGCGAGACTAGTCGACTAAGCGATACTGCTGCTGCTAGTCGACGTATATTTATATATGATCACTGTTTTCTAATACCATTGTATTTAAATGATTCATCAGGGTGCAAGTAGTATATTCATGTTTTTTCGGACATGGTGGTAACATGGTAATAAAGTGTCTGTGAAGTACCTTGTATACCATGTGCAGAAAATCTTTCATTTCCCATGGTATTTTCGTGAAGGTCATAAGTCATGTCATTTCTCTCCCTTTTTATCAAGACATGCAACCGCTTTCAAGTGTGAGCGAACATGTGAGAGCCTTTACGAGATGTGTGAAGTAGGTCTCCATAAGCCTCCCCTGATAAGTTCTTTGAAGATCCGCCGTTTCTCACGTCCGGAGGAATGTGAGGAGTCAGAGACGACGAAGAGCGGCAGCTTCTTTCACCTCGCGTCTATATCAGAAGAGGCCAGCGGTCGACGGCCATCTTGGGCTGAGGGAAAATCTGCTTTGAGTCTTGCAGTTTGCAGCGGCGAGGGGAGGGGAAACCGAGTGTGTGTGTGTGTGTTTCAACTTGCTGAAGTAGGCAAAACATCTGGTGTGTGTGTGTGTGTGGGAGATGGAAGTTTTTCCTTTGCTAAAGGGAATGGTATTTGGCACACGCTGTCTCTTCCACATCACACACACAGAGCTGATACAGCCGCTTTGTTTTTCTCTGGCCCCCAAAACGGGCCACACCATTGTGTTTGCTTGTCACAAACACCAACATTTCATCCTCATTCTGTATCGGGATGTTTTCAACCTTGGATTTATTTCACATTTTTTGTGACTGCGTCTGAATTCTGCATTGGTGTGTTATTTCGGGGTGTGTTGTGGAAACCTCTGATGTGGCCGTGTGTGTGGTTTCTCCCCCAGTGCTGTGAGAACGCAAAGTTCTCCGATCGTCAGGAAGTTCCTAGTCATCGTTTTGTTTAGGGATGTGCGCCAAGACTGATTTCATTAATGTTTAAATTCATGCACTGTGTAATATAGTTGTTGTCTCCATAAAGAAAGCACCAATCCTGAACTGCTGAAACAAGCATGTCTTCAGCATGTCCAATGTAACGTTTTGTTACCTACGTTACAATGTTAAAGGTCCCGTATTTTGCCCCTTTTCACAAGATGTAAAATAAGTCTCTGATGTCCCCACAATGTATGTGAAGTTTCAGCTCAAAATACCCAACAGATCATTTTTTACAGCATGTTTAAATTGTCATTTTTTGGGGGCTCAGAAAACGCGCTGTTTTAGTGTGTGCCCTTTAAATGCAAATAAGCTGCTGCTGCCAGCACAGGGGGCGGAGCTTCATGAGCTTGCGCTCAGTCTCGCAGGACAATTTCATCTCACGGAATGATGATAATATCAGATGGCGCCATATTGAGATGGAACCGGTATAGTTTCGTAGTTTAATTGCGGTTATTATAACGTATTTGTCATCATCTGCTTGTATGTATCCATTATTTATTAATAGCTTATTAAAAGTCTGCTGTTTCGGACCAGGTCCGAATGATGATCAAACATATACTGATGAGTTTATTGTACATCTCACAAAAGATGAAGCGTCAGTTTTAGAGCCTGACCGATATATCGGCCGGCCGATATTAGGAATTTTGCAAAATATCAGTATCGGCAGTTATAATGGCCAATAAATGAATATTTAAAAAAATAAAATAAAAATGGATGAAACGCGCTTCAATCATCTCTCCTTGGCCTGTTGTACTGAAAATGTATGTTTTACAATTTGCAGTATGATGTTATCTATTGCTAAATTATGGCTCATCATAGACTAGCTAACCACAAAGCTAGCTAATGCCACTATCATCAGTGGAAGACCGCTAACGTTAACATTAATGAGCTTGGAAACCACAATGAACTTTTTCTGCCTAAATAAAGTAATGATTACTGTATTTATAACTAGCATATCTCTAGTTACAGTCCCTGCATTGTAAAATGTAAGTTATACTTGCGAGGAGTGAACATTTAGACATAGAGAAAAAGTATCAAACGTATCTTGTGCAGAAAAGTTAGCTTTTCTTTTACACGTGTGTGAAATCCAACAATATTTAATAAAAAATATATATATATCGGCCGATATATCGTAATATCGGATTTTAAAACCCAAAAATATTTGTATCGGTATCGGCCTTCAAAATCCTTTATCAGTCCGGCTCTAGAGTTGAGGGAGCATTCCTTTGGGCGGATCTCAAAAAACTGTTTTACTGACGTCGTTAAAGAAGAAAGTAGTGGGATGTAGTCCAAACGAGCCATTCGATGTAGGCTACTTCTGTTAAATAAAATATCTCGCTTGGCATTGAACTTTGAGCTTTATAATTTTACAGATATTATTTATACACTAACAACAACATTACACACTAACTAAAGTTTGAAACATGGGATCACGAAGAACGGGACCTTTACAAAATTGCATAATGCCCACCCATTGTCTTCATTGGCTGCCCTGCAAACAAAGTCTAATTTGACCCGTAGTTGTCCCTGAGACTAGAAGAGTTTGGTTCGTGTTGCCGACATGCCTAGAAAACGTTATTTTCAATCGGATTCAGATATGTTAATCTATAAGCGGTAGACCAATCACAACAGGGTGTCTGACCAGAAGCTGAATCTTCAAATAAACTGTTTTCAGACTCTTGGAGAAATGTGGTGATGTCCTGTCCAATGTATATTATGAGAAAATGTAAGTGTTTTCTGAGATTGGATGCATGTAAAGCTATTGTTGGAGACCTCCAAAACAAAATTAGAAACCTTTAAAAAAAATAGCATAATAGGGGTATTTTAAATGGAAATTGTATAATTGACTAGCCTAACCCCTAGAGGAAAGTCAAAAAAAGCAATTTGTTTGAGATTGCCTAATCAATGAATCACACCCCAGTGAAAGCCGGTGAAGAATGTATGCAGTGTGCCTGCCTTGCATTATGATCATTGCACATTAAACTTAAGCATTCACTTAATCAACATTAACTATTACTGCAGGACCGATAGTTACAAACGCAATAGCCTATTATAAACAGAATTTCTCAAATATAAGCAAGTGTGTCCTTTTGAATGGCTATTTCTCTGAGCTGCGATAGACATGGAGAAAACATGCACATTCAAAGTCTTAAGTAAAATGAATTGATTTTATTTTCTGCTCCAGAAATACAATAAAAGGGTCATTTAAACTATATCATTAACATGACACTAATTTGAATGTAGCTTTTGTAAAAATATAAAGCGAAACATAATTGTGCACAAACGATTTCATTTACTAGTATTTTCAACGTCGACTAGCCAGCACCATTATCATTTCGTCAACTAGTTTGACGCACATGGACATCCCTTGTTTTGTGTTTGTACGAGTGTTAGTTGAACTTGGACTGTTAAGTAAGCGTATCTCACTTTAGAAGTCTATGATTGAATTTGTGTGTGTGTGTGTGTTGGCATCAGCGCTGAATGTTCTCTCTCAGCGAATACGACCTGTGTACTGACGTCAGTCAGCACACACTGCGGCACACATCTGTAACCATATCCCTTGCAGCGCGTGGGGATGGATGTGTGTGGAAGTTTCAGTGGGCTAAAAATGTCCCCACTCTCCCGGGTCCTGGCACAGCATGCCTGTGTGTGTGTGTTACATGGCTGAATGACGTTAGTTCATTGAGCTGATGGTAGATGAGGACCACCCCTCACTTGCGGCCTTATAAGGCTCTCTGCAGAGTAAAGCTCCAAATCCCTCCTCTGCAGACGCTGTATGAGTGTGCAGATAACTGTACTGACTGACTGAGTGTGTGTGTGACGTTTCAGAACGCCGTAATGCTGGCTTCTATTACATGTGCTTATTTGAACACATGCATGTAATGTAATTAATGTAATATATTTATGCATGTAGAAGGATGGAAGAGGCACACATAACCTCTGGGAAAATCAAGCTGTCGATTACAATCAATATTGTAAGGAGACCAGGATAGTCCCGCGGGGTGTATGGATGAAGTATGTTGAAGGTGAAGTGTGAGATCCAAATGTTATTACAGTTTGAAATATACATCTTTTGTAATATTACAAATGTCTTTACTGTCATTGAATCCTTGCTAAAAGGATTGTTCTTTTTAGGGGTGTAACGATACCATCATGTCACGATTTGATACATGTCAACAACTCACGATACGATATTATTGCAATACTCCAAGACAAAAAGTTTAACAAAAAATGTCCTAGATTAAAATTTGATATTACATTGTAGGTTTAAATGAATAGGCTTGGACTTGGTGCTTGTAACCCTAGGACAATAATGACACCAGAATAACTATATTCATGATTCTGAAGCTAAAATTCCTGAGTTATTGTAAATGAACATGCTTGCACACTGTTACTGACTATATTTAAAATAATTTTATTTAAAATAAAATAATTTTACTGGTAACATCAGACATTTGGCATTATAAGGACCCACAAATATTCCCCCATTGCATTATTATACATTATATTCAACATTATAGTTGTTCAATGTAGTATTTACACTAAAACTCTGAAAACTTGAATTTTTTTCTCACACAGTAATTTGTATTTGGGGGGGGGGGGGGGGGGGGCTATCTATGCAACATGACATCATGACTTTGGCATAAACATACACGCCACTTTCAAGTCAAGTGGAGGGTTATCTATACGCATTTTGAGCTCTCCGCGTGTATCCACGTGTATGTCTACGCCATTAAATTTCCGAGTGATTCCACGACATGTACACGCCATTAAATGTCCAAGCGAAACAAAGCAAAATGTAGATCTACATCTGGGGAGCGATATTTTTTTTCCTAGGATGGTAGGGTAGAAGACTCATAAATGCCATTAACCCCAGTGACGGGTAGGTTTAGGGACGGTAGCGTTAACTTTAATGTAACTTTAAGTCAACGGCATTCATAAACGCGCTGAAAAGCGATTATGCGTGTTGATAGCACGCCAAAAATGGAAATACAGTTGGCGTCAGACGTACGCCATTTCACGAGATCAGTCTGATCTATGATGCGTATTTTCACTATCCACGATACGTATTGTTGCATTTTGTATTGCAATATATATTGTGGCAGTGGCACGATATATTGTTACACCCCTATAATTTTTAAAAGGATTAATTCCTGACCCCAAACCATTGAACAATAGTGTAGTGTTTTCAAAAGCACTTTTCAGTACTAATAAGTAATAAAGAATATATCATTGGTTTAATTGAGCATGTATGCATGTTGTAGTGCAATAATTCCAGGAATTGAATTTTAGCCTCTGATTTCTGGAAATGCACAACACTACCAGTAGCTCCACCCACTCATTCCGGGATGCTGTGACTTCCGGGAGCGGCATTTTTTTTGAGTGGCACTCCTACTCTTCTTCTTTTTTTTTCTTTTTTTTCCCACGCTACGTGTTTGCACAGTCCGGCAGCTTATAATTTCACCCTCTGCAATTTTCTCCATCTCTCTGGTTTTCTAAGTAAAGAGGAAAGAGGCCCTAAAAATGGCCGCACTATAAAAGCGCTTGACGTCGGGTTTGCTGCGGAGATGTGAGGGGGCTTTCATGTTCTCAGCGTTGCACTATTAGACCCGCGGCTCTCTGCTCCACTGCTGCACAGCTGTATTTATAGCTGAGGTTTGTCTCAAGCCACTGCCTCTTCAGCTGTGAGCTCAAGCCTGGTCCTTCCCATAGATTGAAACTGGGGCCTAATCATAACTGTGAGCTCCTTCACAGGGCCTAGTGTCATGCCTTCTGTGTACAGTAGAAATAAGTAATGGAAAATGATCACAATTGGTTTTAGAGGTTAAGTGATGTATCTGTGTATGTTTGTTTCGAATGTAAATAGCAAATTAGGTCAGTCGTTCCATGTCGTAATGGATAGCGCTCTTTCATGTATGACATCATGTGTCCAAAGCAACAGCAGCTTCAGGTAAAAGGTCTGGGAACAAAATCAGACCAGTCTAAACAAATAAGCTCACTGCGATACAGGAGCGGTTGTGTATTCCAGGGCAGAGTAATGTCAGCTGGATGGAAAGAGGGCTGCGGTTTGTAAAGGAATACGTACACGGATACAAACACTTGTAAACTTGAACGTCAAAATTGACCTTATTCCATTTCTTCAAGAGATCGAAATTAAAATTCCGCCATCGCGCAATTAGAAGGGTAATGGAAACACAGCTACTGTCTATATTATGTGGTCTGTGTGTGTTATTTTACATAAGCAATTTATTGATCGTTCTTTTTTCATTGTTTTATGCTGTTGCAAAGATCAGATACTAAAGCATTTGAAGATGCAAAGTCTCATCAAATTAGTCCTTGTACTTCATGAACAAATACTTCTTTTTGAGTTGGATTGTTTGAATGAATCAGTTGATTCAGTTCACAAAAAATGGAATTCAAGAACCAAATCAGTTCAATTTGTCAATCGAATCATCCAATCACTGACTTGGTCTGTTCCTAACTCAAAGAGGATTTCAGAACGATTTCATTATTCTAGGGCTGTGAAACGATTAATCGCGATTAATCGCATCCAAAATAAAAGTTTGTGTTTACATAATGTGTGTGTGTGTGTGTGTGTGTGTGTGTGTGTGTGTATATATACGTATATATATATATATATATATATATATATATATATATATATATATATATATATATATATATACATATACACACACATGCATGAATATATTTAAGAAATATTTGCATGTAAATACTTTATATATATTTACTCAAAATTAATATTATACATAAATATAAATATTTGATACATTAACACATTTTTCTTAAATATATGAATATGTGTGTATTTATATATATACAAAATAATTATACACACCACACACACACACATATTATGTTAACGCAAACTTTTATTTTGGATGCAATTAATCACGATTAATCGTTTCACAGCCCTATAAAAAAACTCTTGTGTTAACACACAGTCACAAATTTCAGTGAAATTTCACAGACAAAAACGATCCATTGTCACTAGCGAATCGCGATATATAAGGCACAAACCAAACACCTTTCTGTTGGTCAACATGGATTCCTATTGGAAAGACTGGATTTTGCCTGTGATATGTACAGGTTTAAAACAACAATTGAGATTGTTGTTTTTTTTTTGTTTGTTTTTTTTATCTTCTCAGATATACAGTTTCTCATCACATTATCGAAAATACAATAGTGTGCCTTTGCATGTTAAACCCCTTGTCTGAAATCAGGACCAATCATAAGCTCAGCATAACGGCACATATGAGTGACGTCTTAATACCGTCACCATTTTTTTTTCAGAAGTGATCGTGAACGAGTGTGTGTGTCTGTCTACATTCTGATCTTTTAATCACAGTCAGTGAGTGTTATATAATAAAAACAGCTTGTAGTTGTTTGTGTGTGTCTGAGTGGATTAGATAGAACGGCGCGATTGAACAGGGCAGGAGTGGAGTCGGGAACACCACTTTCGGATGAGGCTCACATACGCTTGTTGAATGGATAAAGGGAGAGAAACAGAAAGAGAGTAGATTGTCTGCACCACCTCGCTCTCTCTTTCTCTCTCTGCCGAGCGATGATGTCATAAAGCTTTTGGCTCCTCTCTGGCTGTTCAAATCTGTGTTGAACGTTTCCAGGGAAACAATGATGCTTGTTTATCAACCGTTGGCAAGGTCAGTTACTCCTCAGGCCGAAGGAAGGATCCAAGAGAGAGTGTTTTGAAATAAATGAAGAAAAGGAGGATTTGCTTGTTTTGTGAACGAGAAGGCGCTACTGTCAAATGTGTTCTGGAAAAAAAAGCAGATTAACTGTATTTCCACTGTAAATAGAGCCTTTAGGTTTTGTTTTGTGTTGTCCGTGGCTGTTTGATCATCTAGCTTATGTCCATTTCTCCTTTTTTTTTTCCCATCAGAATGAAGAGTAGAAAGCCTCCGCTTCTTCAAGCACCAAGACTCAAAACCTCTCCCCGCTCACCACAAGCCGGACCTCAGAAAACTGGACCTCAATAAACTCGGTAACCTCATTTTTCCAGGACTACATTATCACCCAAAACCATATGAACATAACAGATCTCATAACATCACACATCCGGACCTCACAAACGCTGGATTCCACTTACCATAAATCTCCCAGAACCGGACTTTCACTGTGCGCACCTTTTTTGACATTACCAGACGTTACTGTTATAACTGTTACATACTCGGTACAAATCGATTTCCCATGATCAGACATGGTAAAATGGCCCCTTTTTGGGGTGAAGGGCAATGCTACTTCAGTAGTAGTGGTAGTAGTCTCTAAAACAATGTTACATTAATAATATTTTTGTAAATGATGGTACAGGGATGCTTTACAAAGCAGCCATATTGTGTTGGGTTGGCGACAGTGTTAGTTGTACCCGTTTCCTTCAGTACTGCCAGACATTTCCATTACAGATGAGATTACATGTTGCAATCCTGCTCTCAATTAGACACTTTTATACACCCAGTATGGACGACCTCAAACAGCCAGACTTGACCTCAGGACTTTACAAAAGAGTTTACACACACACTGTGTTTCAGCACTGTGAGCCATGACTGACCTCATGCTGCCAAACACACACTGTGATGTCTGTCAAACCCTGGTTTCATTTCATACCTGCTCACATTACATCCTGTTTAATTGTAATAATAAGCATGTAACTTATCTGGAGGTTATACTGGCCTCTCCAAACCAATTTTTTTTTTTTATGCAATTTTTTTTATCAGTTAGAGTATGACTTATATAGAATATATATTAGCTTCTAAACAAAACTCAACCCTAAAAAATGTTGGTACTATTCTTTTTTTTCTTTTTCTTTTCTAAAAACATTTTTTTAGACCTTTTTTTTTATTTGTTTGTTTTCATGCTAATTTAATTGAAGAATATCTCATATAGAGTATATGTTGGCTTCCAAACAAAATTCCACCCAAAAAAGTAATTTTGGTACTATTTATATATATATATATATATATTTTTATACACACGGGTTTGGTTACCATAGATTAAATTTTCCATCACTTCCTGATTTGGCAACTGACAATTGAGTTGAGATTTTGTGAGTGATGTCGGGCGAACATTTTTAAATATGACGCTAATGTCACAAGTGAATAAGAGGCCTTAAATAAACAGCTTATTTAGGCTGTGACTAATGTTTTTGATCAAATTCCCCCGATATTTGGTCAAACTGAACAAAAACTTGCACAAGAACGTGTCGTAAAGTTTCCGTAAACGTCTAATCCTTTAAGTGCAAGTGTGTTTTACAGGCAGCAGTATTTTATTATTATTTTTTAAGCATCCTGCTGTTAAGCCTTGGAAGCCAGTCTGAGTTGAATCTTTTATTTCGTATGTTTTATTTTTGCTTCTAAATAATATGCTGTGGCGATGGTAAAGTCACAGCACCAGGTTTAACAAAGCAAAAAAAAACAAACTCAAAATGTCTGTCATGTTTGCTGCTGAAATTAAACAAACAATGAACAATCTGTAAATTATTGAATATATAGAAATGTTGTTCTTGGTTCTCTTTTGAGAGTGAAAGTATTTAACATTTCATGGTTGGTGTTTCATTATACATTTTGTTTTCCTTAAGAATCTCGACACACGTTTTAAAAATGTGTCTACTGTTTTTAAGTTTCTTTTTGTTGGGAATATTTGCTTTTTTGTAGTAAAATGTATAATCCAATATTTTTGAGAGAATGGTACGGTTCTATAGTTTTCTTAAAGATGTAACACGCACATCAGGGACTTCCCCCTTACCCCCCCACCACCACCAACTCTGAATTGAATAACTTTTGAGAACTTGTCACATGGTTCCCTGAGCTCTGATTGGCTGTGACAGTGACGTTCCTGTAATCGGATAGGCCGTTCTAAAGGTTGCCTGTCATTCGATAGGTTGCAGTTGTCGATTTAGCACCCTGCGGTCGTGTTGTGATACAGGGTGTGGGGCTTCACTTTTCCCACCATTATGTGGCCAAACCTTCGACATCTCAAACAAACTTGTTGTTCTTTGTAAATAATGAATTGTATAAAAGAAAACCGTTGATTGGTGGATATTGGACTGGTTTTGTGGATGCTCAAAGCAAGCAGATGATTGGTCACCTTTTAATGAATGAATTGAAACATGTAAACAGTATGAGTGTATGTACAGATGAATGCACATGTAAACAGATGTTTGTTTTAAATGAATGAAATGATTGGCAGTAAGGAGAGGGCTGTATATACCCCTCCCCTCCCCCTATTTAGAAGAATGGTATCTTCTGGAACCTTGATGTGTAATAAAGTAGAAGCGCTTATCTTTTCTGAACTTGTTTCCTGTGCTCTTTATGACTGTCTTATGAGCTTTGTGTCTCCCTGAAGTCGAGAGGCTATTCTACGAATCAGGCTGATGTTAAAAATAAAAAACATGCAGTGGAGTGCCTGCAACCCCTTCCATATTTATCAGATTCATGATATAGTACAGCTTTGAGTGCCTTTAGTATTTTAATTCATGTTTTGTGTTCGAGTCATTTTTACCTGGAAAGGATTTTCTTTTTCCCAAAATCGCATTAGACTAAAAACGTAATAACTTACTCACAGATGGTATTACTGCTTTACAAAATTTGGGGGAGCATTTTTTTTTTTTTTACTTTTTGGGGGGTTATTTGTCCCACCTTGTGGTGTTCCCGGTCAAAAATGACTGGCCTACAAGAAAAATTCGTATAAATCTCTCATTATGCTATATTATCACCAAATATTGAATTCAATCTTTTTGTCAAGTGGTTTTCTTTCACTTAGGAATAGTTTTGAGGTCTGATTATAGCCCTCATTGATCTGAACTCAAAAATGACCATCCACTGAAAATGAATGGGGAGATCAAAAATAAGAGAAAAATGTAGTCAAATCATCATGTTTATATATGCACATGTGTGCTTGCAAAGATAAAGCCCTCGTACTTAGAGTTGTTCACTTTTAACAAATAACAAAGTTTAAGTTTTATAAGCTCAAACGCTTGCCTTGCTCTGTTCTGTGACGCACGTTTGTGACTCTCCTGTTTGAACTCGTTCATCAAAATGAACAAATCTTTTTCCGAGTCATTTGGTTCATTCAACAAACGAAATGAACAAATTGACTCGGAAAAAGATTTGTTCATTTTAATGAACTAGTTCGAACTGGAGAGTCACGAACGCGCATCGCAGTACAGAGCAAGGCGAGCATTTGAGCTTATAAAACTTAAAGTTTATTTTTTTTAAATGAGCGGTCGTTTCACTTGATAAGACCCTTATTCATCGTCTGCAATCGTTTAAAGCACTTGAACAGTTTGCACTGAAAGTGTCTTTTGGACATTGAACCGTTTGGTGCCCACTGAAGTCCATTATATGGAGAAAAATGCTGGAATGTTTTCATCAAAAACCTTAATTTCTTTTCGACTGAAGAAAGAAAGACATGGACATCTTGGATGACATGGGGGTGAGTAAATTATCAGCAAAAGTTTTTTCAAAAGTGAACCACTCCTTTAACTCATTCCTCCTACTGTTTTCCAGGAACGTACGCATATTCGAGCGAAGAGCGTGTTTTAGCACAGCTGGAGTGTGAAACCGACCCATTGGGATCTAGTATTGGTATAATGGTGGGGGGGGTTTACCTGTACATCTGTCCTCTAGTCATATTTCACTACGTCTTGGTTTTTATTTCCATAGAGTCAGGTACTAAACAGGAGAGTCTGGAATTGCAGCACATAGACTGGGGCTCTAGAGGCCTGCAACATATGGAAAGTCTTTCAGAATGTGGAGAAGGAAAGAATGACATGAGGTGAACCTCATCAATGGAGTTCTCCACAGACATTCCTTCAGCAGGAGCTCAGTGACGGGCCAACAGCAAACAAAAGATCGCCTTACTCTCTGTATGTGTGTGTGAGGGGGGTGTACGGGGTCAATTTGTGTGGGTGGAAGAACTCAGGTAGATATACTCAAGACTTTAACCTGGCTGTCAGGATTTTAACTTGATTGTAATAGTATTTAGTATGTAATTAGATTGGAACATGCTTTCTGGCAAAAAGTCCTGCATGTCCTTGCTTTCACCGCCCCAGATTCAGAGAGCTCTCGCCGGGGACACCGTCCTCAGATACCCTCCTTTAACTTAATTAGGCTCCAGTAAACTCATCTGTGTACCACTCACTGTTTCAGATTAGCGATGCACAGGTTACAACATTAAAGCAACCAGCCTATGAATAGAAGCAAAACTGCTTTTAAATCAAACCAAACTGTGGTCTATAGATATTGCGCAATTTAAATGTTGTTTTATTATTATTATTTTTTTTATTGTCAGCTAAGAAGTAAATAATAAAATAGACATAAATTAGCATTTTATCTGATCACTAAAAAAGATTAAATCGCACCTCTCCCCAAGCAGAACTATTTGAGGTGTCATTTATGTTTTCTCAAATGGTGCAGGAATGGGTTATGTTCCACTAAAAAAAAAAAAAAAAAAAACGTTTAAATGCTTCTGACAAAGAACAATGGGCAATATTGAAACAATGAAGCTGACGTGCTGCAACAAAGAAAGCTTTTAAAGTCTTTAACCCCCTTCCTCCTCCTCGCCTCGTGGACACATACACACACCTGCTTTTATAAAGTGTTTATAGGTAACCAGGTAGCTGACTGACAGGAATGCCAGACATGTAGTCATGGTCTCTCATTAGGCAGAGAGAATGACGGAGGTCCATATACCAGAACATGCAGACACACAATGACTTTTTTTAAAAGCACATTCTCCCAGTGTTGTCTTGTTGTAGTGTGGTAAAATCGGATCTCTCTGCTTTGCTTCGATAAAGTTTCATCTCCATCACAAGCGAACACACTTACCCCGAAGATATCAGACACAGGTCCAAAAAAGATCTAGCTGTTAAACGAAACACTTTCAAAAATCATTTTTCTGCTTTATACTATAACACACACACACACTACGGACACGGGTATTTTTATAACTGGAGTTTTTACTCTTGCATTTAAAAAAAAAATACTGTCCACACAATGCAAAAAAAACAAAAAAAACACGCTATCAAGCGCTGTCAAGAGCATGCCACACCAGCAGGTGGCGATATAACCCTAACCGCAATGCCACGTTCTGCCAATCAGAAGCCTGACAAAAAGTTATTACTGGTTCCGGTAGGCGGATAACGGCGCAGCGTGTGCGCACACTCTGACGTCCCAAGGCAAACCCCCCGGTTTTACTGTCTACACGACAACACTGTAACCGGCGTACTAAAAATCCTCACCCTGGCAGGGGTTTTTAACTATTTTCGATTTCAGTGTCTTGATATTGCGTTTCCGTGTTGACAAACAGCTGAACCGCGTAAAAAAATTAACGGTTATAAAAATACCCGTGTCCGTGTGGACAAGGCCTTAAGGAACCCAGAAACAGCAGGACTCTGGCTACGTCTACGTTAATCCTGATACATTAGAATCATGGCGTTTTCGTTTAAAAAACGATCTCCGTCCTCACTAGTGTTTTCAGGCGTTTTCCAAAAGTTTCATCCACTCTGAGGCCGTGTGTCCACTAAAGCGTTTTTAGCCAGCTGAAGACACCGTGCTTTGGACGCTTGAGAGCGTTTTGGTAGCGCAGCGTTTTTCCGTTGAGACGTTACATTGCTATGATACAGAATATCCGCAGCAGAGTTACTTCACTAGTAACTGATTTCGCAGATAATTTGTTTCATACTAAAAAAATTAATTTCATACATTTGTTCGGTTGGCTCTGCCAGTTGATGTCGTTGTACAGAAAGAATTTTGTGACAGTTGGTCGGTGTGGTAATTGTCCCGCCCCTCCTCCATTGTGATTGGATGGCTGGGTAAAAATTGACAGTGATGAGCGCTGCGTTTTATCCAAAGTTGAACATTTTTCAATTCTCGGCAACCAGTAAAAAACGGTTTGCGCTCGTCGCTTCAGCATGGAAACGTAGTACGCTCATGGCGTTTAAAAAACGCGGCGCTCCCATTGAAAACAATTGAAAACTTACACCAGGCGCGTGGGAAAACGCTTTGGTGGACGCACGGCCTGAAACGACGGTCGGAAAACGCTCAATTCATCTTACTGCGCATACGTTAACGAGACGATACAGAGGAAAAAATAAATAATAAAGATATGACTCAATTCTTCTGGCAGAATAATTGTATTAGCAAAATATCTCATCATTCAATGATGTTATGTTATGATTTGCTGTCCTGACGCATGTTATGCCTCAGGACAGCAAATGTGAGTACATCTTTGCATGACTATGTTAAGAAGAGTGTGCAAAGTAACATATTTTAGCAACAGTGTGAAAGTGAATATCACATACAGTAACAGGCACAATAGCAGTGTAAACATCAATATCTATTGGTACAATATGCGTCACATATATTTTTAAATGCCTCTGTTTTGACAGTCCACACTACAATGCGCAAATGGCGTTTTCAGATTTATCCACTTTCAAAAAGCTTTGTTTTCGTTTATAAAAACGCTGTATCAGTGTGTACGGAAGGCCAAAACGGAGAGAAAAAGATGCGTTTTCAAACAAAAAACTTATTAGTGTGGACAAGGCCTCAGATTCTAGTACTGAGTACCAGAGAAAGAGGAGGTTCCCATTGGATGAGTCAAACTCATGTTTGGGTGGGCCAGGACTATCCTGTGCCTCTGGGTCTGGAGGAAGAAGACATGAATGATGAAGAAATAAAGAGAAGCGGAAAAAGGGTTTGATTTTGAATAAAAAGAGAACATAGCGAACTGAGGCAGAGTGATGCATTGGAAGCAGAAAGGGAACAGAGAAAACAGAGTAGAAGTGTGGAAGAAACCACGAGGGGGTGTGTGTGCATGTGTTCATGTATGTGCGTGTGCAGTATGTGAGGGCTTGATGTATAAAGGGGCCCCACGGCAGTCTGGGGGATAATACTCAGCAGATGTGTCCTTATCTGACTCTGAGAAGGGTAGAGCTGAACTCAGACGGAGGGGAAAATGGCAAAAGAGCTGTTCGTATGAGTGCATGCTTACGCCTGTCTGCGACCAAATGACCGTTTCAGGGTCACGATTAGCATAATCGCACGTCGCAAATGGCTGAACCGACCTTCCAAGGAATTTCCGATTTGATAATTGGTAATTAAATGTGAAGGGAGGGGGTAAAGTTCCAGTAAGTCGGTGGGTCACCTCACCAAATGCAACATTAATTCAGCCAAGGATCTGGCCTCTTAAAACGCCTTTCAAGCCTGAAGGCACAACAAGAGGTCTGACGAAGTCTGTTGTGCAGCTTCTTTGACTGCCAAGTCCTACGTTTTAGCTTTTTTAGGGTAAAAATTATCAAAGCCTGGCGAGTCGGGTGCTTTTATCAGAGGCCAAGAGGAGATGACAGGGCTCTTGAGGTGGTAGGCCACCCTTTCATTAACAGTAAGGCCGAAACCACTGATAAACAGTCATTAGGCTTTGAGTTAGCGGTGACTGTAGGCTAAATCTTTGCGCTGACAGATAGCTTCCTAGCTATAGCTTTAAAAATCAAAACGTTTGGAGCGATCGGTTTGTAGCCACATGAAACTTCGGCAATAATCAGATGTATTTAAAGGGCAGGCCTCCGCTAGTTTTAAAGCACACTTCAATAGCGGGAACAAAAACAATTTTGGTTGGAAGCCGAGCCGCGCTGTCAAGCGTTTTAAATCTTTTTGATACGTACAGTTGAAACAGCTGCGCACACGCCAATAATTTCTCTGCCGCTTTTCTCTGAATGGATGTTAGATGTGGTTTTGGAAGAGGGGGGTAGTGAAGTTCCTTTCTCTCGGTGTTGTTTTCCCTCAACCCCAACGTGATCTTTGACTCAGACTCCCTTTTCTGTGTGTTTGTCTCTAAATATAGCTCGCTTGAATCCTAATCAGGCACGTTTTGGGTAAAAACAGTAAATACTGCTGCAGTCATGCGGCGCTCATCTGAAGCAGGACACGGGACATTTCGGGGGTAATTCAGTTTTAGCGTGTGTGACTCAGATTAGGTATATGCCATAAAATGCGAGCATTCAGTTCAAGTCGTAAACACAGGATTAGTGTCTGAAAAGGTGATATGTATCGCACTGAGGACAAGGTTTGAGAAGACTTATTTGGTAGAGACGGGATGTTCTTTCACATAAAGGGTTAGAGAAACAAAATGATCCAGCTTAATCCAAGATAACCTGTTTGAACCTAAAGACTCATCTGACCTCAAACCGCAGCCGTATGACATATTAGCTCGTTCCTTTTATTACAAGGGATGAAAGGATACGCATAGGTTATTTAAGATGTTTTGATATAATTAGGGCCCAAGCCCTGAAAGGGCGAAGGCCCTATTGTTTTCCTAAGGATTATTATTATTATTATTATTATTATTATTATTATTATTATTTATACGACTATTCGGGCACTTTTGGGGCCCTTAACATGCTCAAAAACTCTTGAAACTTAGCACACGGGTCAGAACCCGCGGCCATCAGGGCCGGGCTGAAGATGGTACCCGGGCGTGGCAGGGGGGCTAGACAGCGCCCCCTGGAACGGGGTCCGAAAACTTGGTCCATAACTCAAACACGCTTGCATGTAATAATATGAAACTCGGTGCACATATAGATCTCATCGTTCATATATACCTCAAACTATTACTTTTTACCCCAGCCCAACAGGAAGTCGGTTACTTAGGGTTGTTCATAAAACAATCGCAATGGAATTTGAAGTACTACTCCTAGAGAATTCAAACACACGGCACGAAACTCGGTCAGCATGAAGTCAAGGCATTGACGATGAAAGTTTGCGAGGGGATTTTTGATATCTCGAACGGTTTGGCCATGGCGAGGAAACGAAATTATGGCGAGAAACGTGAAACAGGAAGTGTGTTATAACTTCAGCATACATTAACTGATCTTGATGAAACTTCAGCAGTATGTTCGCTGTAAGAGGACGATCACATGGATGTGACTATTGTGAGTCAGAGTTATAGCGCCACCAACTGGTAGCAGGAAGTGTGTCACTTTCAAAATGCTTTGAACTCACCCTTTTATTTTTACCCGATGTGCTTCAAACTTAATCTGTATAATGTAAATACATAGCAGAAGAAGACCTGTGAATGGATTCTTGATATCTTTGATACTGTTGCCGTGGCAACGCATCAAACTTTAAAATTCTTTTTTTTTATGATTTTGAGACTCTTAGCGGCTTTTGGGGCCCTTAACGGGTTTGAAAACTCTTGAAACTTTGCACACAGGTCAGATCCCACAGCCATCAGAGCCGGGCTGAAGATGGTACCTGGGTGTGGCAGGGGGGCTAGACAGCGCCCCCTGGAACGGGGTCCGAACACTTGGTCCATAAATCAAACACGCTTGCATGTAATAATATGAAACTCGGTACACATGTTGATCTCATCGTTTCATCTATACCTCACGCTCTTACTTTTTACCCCAGCCAAACAGGAAGTCGGCTATTGAGGTTTGTTTGTAAAACGCTCGCAATGGAATGTGCAATACTCCTCCTAGAGAATTCAAACACACGGCACGAAACTCGGTCAGCATGAAGTCAAGGCATTGAGGATGAAAGTTTGCGAGGGGATTTTTGATATCTCGAACGGTTTGGCCGTGGCGAGGAAACAAAATTATGGCGAGAAACGTGAAACAGGAAGTGTGTTATAACTTCAGCATAGATTAACTGATCTTGATGAAACTTCAGCAGTGTGTTCGCTGTAAGAGGACGATCACGTGGATGTGACTATTGTGAGTCAGAGTTATAGCGCCACCAACTGGCAGCAGGAAGTGTGTCACTTTCAAACTGCTTTGATATCACCCTCTTATTTTTAACCGATTTGCTTCAAACTTCATCTGTATAATGTAAAAATACAGCAGATGTAGACCTGTGAATGGATTCTTGATATCTTTGATACTGTTGCTGTGGCAACAAATCAAACTTTAACATTCTTTTTTGATACTTTTGGGACTCTTAGCATGCTTGAAATTGCTTGAAACAGATAGATACAGATAGCTCGACAGATACATCACATTTATTAGCCAGTAGGCATGTGCAACTTTGGCAAAAGATTAAAGTAATGTCAAAAAAGTAAACAGTAAACACTAAAAGCCTCATATCTTCTAAAAATGTAATTATACATCATTTGTTTCTAAATTAAATTATACAAATATTATAATTAAACCAGTTTTTCCCTTTTTTCATTTAAGAATTATGTTTACGTTCAAAAACAGCCAGAAAGGTTTTAAAATTCAGAAGAAGAAAAAATAATCTGAGTCATACGTAGTGCTATACTGCCCTCTTGTGTTCAATATCAGGTAGGCCTATTGTGTATATTCCCACCGGTTAATCAACGTGTGACTCCGCTGGGACTCGGGAACTTTTAAATCGCTTACTTAAAACCGAAAGTCAAAATACAGATATCCGCACAAGACATTAATGTTGTGGAGTAGAGCGAGCATTTTAAATAAATTCCTATTAAGTAGGATTGAACTAAACAGAATGAACGTTCACTCTGTTCTGCTGGTTCCTCGCTGTTGGCGCGCACAGTTATGAATGCTTGTGCAGCCATGAGTTTTAGTTTAATTTTAAAATTAGCGCAATTTCGGGATTTTTATTATTTGAATTTATTTTTAAAAAACACAATGTTGAGTTTTATTGTAACACTGTTTAATCGCGCCCACGGTTATATTTTGTATATTATATATAATTATAATGTATTTCTGTATAAAATAATACTACAATAAAAAACACATTTGTGACCGAACTGATCCAGCAAAATTAGTCACAGTGACCCAAATTTAAAAATTGAGATTTTGATATTAATGGAAAGAGGACACTGTAAGCTTTCAAATGATACCTTGGTCATACCTTGAATGGTTGTAACGATATACAGATTTGAATTCTGGTCGTCTGCCCTTTTTTTCCAATTGAAAACCTAAGAAAATCGCTTTTAAAGTTTTTTTGCCCGTTTTTTTTTTTTTTTTTTGATATCTTTCAAAATCCATAGCATTTTAAGGGATAAACTATTTATTTTATATAGCTTAATTTGACCAAATAGATTAACATATAAATGCAATTTAACGAGGCTGAAACTCAACTTATTTTTAATTTTTTTGAAATAAATAATTAAAAAGTCACTTTTACAAAAATGTTCAAAATCAGAAAGATTAAAGAGGAGTCAGAGAGAAATTCAGTTTTCATACGGATTAGCCCACATAAGCAGAGAGCAGTCTGTTTTCTTTCATTTTGAATGGTTGTGTTTAAAAGTAGACATTTCAATATATATGTCTGTGAGGATACCTTATACGCTGACTTTCGGTTCATGAGACAAGCTTCAGTTCACGTGCCGCGCGTAGCCGCGTCGTGATTAGGCCTAGCCTATTGTCTGCAATTTATTTCTTATTATTAAATCCTAGTAATTGGTTGATGAAACATTGATTTAAATTAAGATAATTATTTTAAAACGAAATTTACTTTAAAGAAAGGCTTTGTGCTTGCATGTTTAAGCTATGTGAAAGTTTTAGTGCTGCTTCCAGAGAACGGTCACGTTCGGATTGTTTTTCCTCATAAATGCGAACACGGAAAATAAAATAAAGATTTTATGTTCTGGAGAGAGTCAACCCTTCTTCATCCGGTGAGTATTACTTTTGGTTTGTGCAGTGTGGTTCACATAGGCCAATTTATTAAAATATTTAATTATCTGGGAATTGGATGCTGAAATTGCCCAATTTAAAAAAAAATAGTAATAATTTAAGTTTTGTGGTGTAAGTCTACGTATTTTATAGGCTAATGTTAACTTCAAATAATACTAATAGTAATTTAAAGATGTTGTAGCTAGCATTGGGTCTGGACGTGAAGGATAACTTCGGGAGTTGAAGGGACGTGTCGGTGTCGTGATTCTGTCTTCTCACACCGCGACACAGGTTCGTGGATCTGAGTGTCGCGATCGTTACAGCCTTACATAGGCTATATTCTTCTTGCAGATAAATATACTCACGCAGTTTAGGTTAGAAGCCTCCAGTGAGTTCAACGTTTCAGGGGATACCCGGGAAATGCTCAGAGGTGACGAGGGGAGTTGAGAAGAGCAATGTTTATTTCAGCGAATTTAAAGCTTTGACAACTTTAATCGTTATTTAAATACCTTTACTCAATTATCTCGACTACGAAACCCTGTGAGATTATTTTTGAATGTCTGTTCTTTGAAATTAGCACAAAAAAAAATATAATTTTTTTTTGTTATTTCATGGTTTTTCCACATAATCGGCCCATATCTTAAAATGGAAGGTTGCAACTTCCGACTCATTTCGCCAGAGCGGGTCACATTTGATTTTTATTTTTTAAACAATGTAATGTGTAACCTAAAAATAAACAGATTATTTGATAAATTATATATTTAAATCTCCATATTGTAGCCTAATATCTGCAGGGCAGCCTAGTCTTAATAAATGTATGCTTCATTTTTCATTAGTAAATTTGATCAATAAATTCAATAATTTAGAATAATAAGACACTATAGGGCTGTTACCCTAGGTAAGGCTGATCAAATTAAATCGGTTACACAATAATGTTACGAGATTGGTTTAACAGGAGTCAATTAAAAATCGCTGTAAAGAACGATACTTTTAAACATAACCCTAAATCACCATAAGGTGTCGCCAGATGACCGTCTTAATGAACGAGTCATGGATTCAAAATGCTGAATCATTCAGTAATGAGAAAACACATTGCTTTGAGATGCGCGATGGGTCGCTGTGATCTTTGTTTAACTATTTTCTCTGCTGAAACAGAAAAAAAGTCAATATTGCATCTAAAAAGTCAATATTGCATCTAAAATGTAAGTGACTTGACTTGTGTGTGTGACTATGTTTGTTGTAGTGATAAGAGTTGCATCCTTGTTAAAGTTTAAGGCCTTGTGTTTTTATGAAGAGTTCAGATGCAAAAGCCTCTAAATGCCATTTGAAATGTTCTTCTTTAATGATGATTTTTTATCAAACTTGTATATTTAAGTTCAGTAATTTCACTTAAATAACAATTAATAGGTAATCATCATTGCCATTTAAGTGAAATCACTGAACTTAAATATACAAGCTTGATAAAAATGATCATTCTAGAAGAAAATTTCAAATGGCACTTAGAGGCTTTTGCATCTGAACTCTTCATATCTTTCTTTCTTTTTTTTTTCTTTTTTTACAAAATATGCATATAACCCATATATTTTAGATTTATTATTTGTTTTAAATTAAATTAAGATTGTATTTTTGGTAATTGAACCTGAATGAATTTAAAAATGAATGTGCTATATTTCAGATCATATATTTGTTTTTCTTAAAATTTGAACTAACTTTATTCTCAGCTGAATTATAAATATTTTATTTCTGTATGAATTAAAAACACATTTGATTTTTCTTTTTTAATCAATGTAGAATGTGTAACTGAAATATAAACAGATTAGGGCTCTGTTCGAGGACAAGTAACTAAAACCAATGCGACATGATGAATGTTTGTTTCCCAAACCATCTGAGTAACAGCTTACTTTTCTTTCTTACTATATTCTTTCTTACTATAAACTGTGCTGTAGAGCTTGCATCAGTCAAAGCAGGGTTACATTTTGCATGTCGTGCACAATAAACCTAAAGGCACCAGGGTGGCGGTGCCACCGGCTTCATATATATATGTATATATACAGTATATATATATATATATATATATATATATATATACAGTATATATATATATATATATATATATATATATATATATATATATATATATATAGCTGTGATCCGCGATGAAGGGCCAAAGCCAGTGGCATGGCCACCCTGGTGCTTTTAGGTAACTAAGGAACCGGGGTTGCGGTGCCACCGGCTTGGGCCCTTCATCGCTGCTCGCAGCTATATTTAGATATTATTATGCAGCACAATATAAACTGTTATCCAGTAACACCCAGTTATCATCTTGATTTTCATCATTTTGAAAATCTTTGCTGAATTATCTCATGGTAGTCCAACAAAAATGAATGATATTACTTCCGGTTCAACATATGCATTTACAGAAAATTTGCATGCGAGCACAATATGCATACTATATTCTGTAGAAATACTGATCTGCAGTGTAAAATATTTCCAGACTTTCACAATATTTAACTGTTTTTTTTACAGTAAAATACTGTTTTAATTGTTTTACTGTAATATCACAGTAATGTGGATTCGCTCACTGACTATCTGCTGAGATATGACAGCAAATTACTGCACTGTAAAAAAAAATATTTTCAAGATTTGTTATCACAACATTTTTCTTTTGTCAAATCAACTTAAATAATGTATTTAGTTCAGATAACGTAATATTTTGAGTTTCTGATGATTAAATCAATCTCCTTCATTGTATTATCGATCTCACTTTTTCCAGTTCGATCAACTTAAATTTTAAGACAACCAGGTTATTTAATTTTTTGAGTTAAACCAACAATATTTTTTTACAGTGTGTAAAAAAAGCAAAAAAAAGCTGTTCAGTTGAGAACGAAGATGGAAGACCCCATCCAGATAGCAAGAACAGTTGGGCCAACCACTTTTTGTGTGTGGCCAGCCTGAGGCTTGGCTGAAAGCAGTTGTACTGGTGTCAGATCCACACACGGTGTAACTGTGTGTATTTACCATCGACCTGCGTTCGTTTTGTCACTAGCGGGCCACTTCTAGAATTAAGGAACTGAACTTTTTTCCATTTGAAAAAAACGTTTTTGGCAGTTAAAATTCTAAGGATCATCCAACAGATAGTTTCCGAGAGGAATCATTCGGCTGAAAAACACAAGTAATTTAATTTATTTATTTTTCTATTGTTGTTTGATGTTTTAATTGCAAGATGAAATCATTTGGGGTTTTTTTTATATCTAACGTTAGAAGGTTTTAAATGATAATAAAGGCCAATTTATACTTCAGCGTAGGGTGCATGCAGCGTAGCATACGCACAGACGCGTACCATACCGCGTACCCTTCGCCGTAGCCTGACGCGCACCTCCTCAAAAATGTAACTACACATCACGACGACTCGGAACGCAAGATCTATGATTGGTCGGCTTGGTAGCATCGCATTTCCTCCTACGCATTTCCGCACGTACCATCTCCTCCGACGTCTTCTATCGTTTTTCTGCCTTTTGGTTTTAATAATTTGACTAAAATTAACTGTTTTTCCACCTCAATAAGCTCCAACTCCAACATGATCTGCTCTTTTTCAGTCGCCATTGCTTGAAGTAATCTAGCCACGAGGAATCTAAACACAGTGGAACATTACCAACTAGCGTTTTGGAGCAGTACTGCAGAGCAACCAAGACCTGAAAGCAGAAATGCTCACGAGGGCGTCGCCTACGCCGTACACTACGCCGTACCCTCGATGCAGAATTATAAATTGGCCTTAAGGCCCACCCATTCAGTTGCGGTGGTAACGTTAACTTATGGTTGATTAGGAGGCCCAACGTTAAGTACGCGGTCTCATTTTAGGATTATCGTGGATTGTTTATTAGAAAAACTGCTGATTTGTATGCAATGCACTGTAATGTTGGCGAATTAAATGATATACATATTCCATTTTGTTTGCTAAAATTTAGTCAGTCAATTCGTCTTTTTCAACGAGTGATGAGTTATCGAATCATAGGAGTCGGACTAACGTTACGCTTTCTGCGCCAAAGCCTAACGTAATGTACTCTTTCTGATTTGATTCACTAACATTTCAAAAGATTATTTTATTTGTGAATCGAACTACACTGACCACCACGCTGTTTCTGCATTAACGTTACACCAGCGGACGTGGAGCTCCGAAATGGAAAAGCATAACAGATAAGTGCAGCTTATTAATTTGTTGTGTTTTGCTCGTCTTGTGTTCTTGAATGTAATGTTAACATAATTTCCTTTAGAGAAGGTGCATTTTGGAGTGAATTAAAAATATTAAAGCATATCATTGTATAATGTGATTAAAATGCTATAACTTTGGAATGGTATTATAAGTTATGAGCTAACATGCTAACCTGAGTTTCATCTGAACAGACGCACTGTTTGGAATCTGACACCAACAGTTTTTGCATTCTTGGTTAGCCTACATGGACTAGGAATACGTAATACTTAAGAATTTATTAATCTTAGTTCATTTTCATTTCGACATTTGAAATCAAAAGTTATATTTTGGAAACATTAGTTAATGCACTGAACCAACAAGAACAAACATTGAATAGTTGTATTTGTATTAACTATGTTAACAAATACTAAAACTTATGTATTGTTAATACTAGATAATGTATTGTTAACACATTATCTAATGTTAACAAATGAGACCTTATTGTAAACTGTTACTGATATTTTTCATGCATACTGCTGCATGAACTCTGACAACATTTATCAGACCTATGCACTTAAAAAAACTAAAGCTTAAGATTGAAATAATGACTTCACAATATGTATGCCTTGATTTAACAGATGCAGTTCAGCGAAACCTGACAGCTATAGCTGCTGAAATGGAGATCGAGCGTCCATGAACTGGTGGCTCCAGCCTCCAACTGGCAGCAGATCGAGGAGTAGACACAAGATAAATCTTCCAAGTGTTGATCAGGAGGCAGACACACTCTGGCAGGTTAAATCTTTATTAAAAACATACCTCTTTATCATAGCACATAACACATTTATACCATTCAAATCCCTATAATTCAAAAAGGATTGTTAGGCTGCATAAATTAGCTCAACCAGAACCGTAAACGCTTCTCATAACACTGGATGGACATGTTACATCATAAGAACAATGAACAATGAAGAATCTATGCTATTGTTATTCTCTCTGTTTCATTCTTATCCCGAGGTTACTGTTGTCAGCCGGATCTAGTCCATATCCAGACTAGATGGTGGACCTGCACCCTATGACCACAGTGAGCCCTGAATGTCAGACGAGAACATCACAACAGACCTAGAAACAAACGTTGAAACAACAGTCATCAGCACAGGCGAATCAGATCCACGAGAACCTGACCAGTTCTCCACACAGACCCAACAGCCAGCTTCAACTCCCCTCGCATCAACGCCAGCGTGATCAGCCAGCAGATCCAGCTACATGAATGAACACATCTTACCCAAGGTATTTTGCATGTGTTGTGGTCAGAAAATGCGGAAACTTAAAGGGGTGATGATGAACTGAGGTCATCATATTATTAGAATATCCTGTAAGTTTCAGAATTGAAAAGATCCTTGTTAGTCCAATAAAAGTCCAATTTTAGTTCTTTTTTTTACTACTTTTCTGTCATTATATTGCATTACTGTATTTAATTGTAAGTTTACAGTTAATTACTGGCTACTAATTGCATTACTTTTACAGCAGAAACACAATAAATTACTATACAATATATAGTTGATAACTGTATGTATACAGTTATGCACTGTGAAATTACAGTAATGAGATGATATTAACTGTGAAATCACTGTACGCAACTGTAATTTCACATACTGTAAATTACTGTGAAAGTAATGCAATAAGTAGCCAGTAATTTACTGTAAAATCACAGCAGATTTGTATCACTGTCACCAACACATTTAAAATTTATAGCAAGTCTTTTCTAATGAGGCTGTTACGTGTTCATCTCTTAGTTGGTTCAGGGTCATTGAAAAACAGTTTTACTGCTGCAAATACCCAAGGTCCTGACCTGAGGTCAGTAATGTCAAATGATTCCTCAGCGGTTGGGAGCTAATTGAGATTTACCGGGCACACAGGGTGCCGAGTCAAATTGGGCCATGCGTACAATAAATCATCTATGTGAATGTGTTTGTGCTGCAGTAGAAATGCCAGTGAAGTCCTCGATGGAAACGGCTCCATTACTGGAGCATACTCAGTTAAGAATAAAATGTGATGGTATAAGGAGTGTGAAATACTCCTAGGCAAGAGATCTTTTTGTAAAATTTCCTGTCCACATTAGACACGAGCGGCGCAGTGCAACACATCTAAATCCAATAGAACTCATGATAATCAGTCTCTGCATCCAAATATGCCTTCTTCTTCCAAACTAGTAGATAAAAAACGTCCTTTTCAAAGGGAATGCTGCATATCTCGGGTGCACGTCATCAAGTGCTGCTGAAGGCCATCTGAATTTGAAGAATCCTTGGAAGGCAGCCTTTGTTTTGTGTCCTTCAGTCAGCTCATTTTGAAGGATGCATCAGGTGTTTCCCTTGTGTCCTTAAATCACCCACAATCCTTTGCCCACATTCCAATTCACGAAAAAAATAAATAAATACTTTTTTGTCCAAAAACAGCTTTTATTGAAACCAAACTCAGAAAACGACTCATTTTGGATTTTATGTCATTATGACATCACATTGCAACGAAAGACCGCCTCCGCAGAAGAGGATCAATGCCCACGTCTACATCATTGGGCCCTATTTTATTTTATGATCCTAACACTAAAGCATTGATGAACTTTATTTTTAATGAAGTTAAAGTAAAGTTAAGGTCGTCTCAGAAAGACACTGCAAATGACAATGTATACGTTTTCATTTAATTAAATAGGATGAACTGAGTAGCCTATGTTAATTATCAGAATGATCCAAAGCCTTGTATTTCAACTTCCAGATAATATGACGGGTACACTAATATGCATTAATACATGATTAATTACTTCATTGTTTTAGCTCAAATTCATGTGCAAATTACTACAATTACTAAATGACTAGTTAATAATGATGTGCCCCAACAAGTAAAGTCATAACATAATCATACCTTTGCAAATCATTAGCTAATGATTAATTAAAGCAAACAACTGAAAGTTGAAGTGCATAGCTTTGACTAATTGTGGTAATTAACACATTAATTTACACTATTAGTTAATAAAATATGTTATTAAGGAATTGATACACAATGACACATTGAATTAATAGCAATTCATGTATTACTAATCTATTAATCATATTGACTCTTTATTAGTTGCTGATGCAGTAATCATTAATTAATGGTTTAGTTCTTCATGAGTTATACATTAACTCGTTAGTTAAGCATGAATTAATGCATATTAGTGCACCCTTATTGTAAAGTGTTACCCATAAAGGTTTCACATTGTTGGCAAATGTTTCAACTATGTAAAGAGATAATTTTCAAAATCAAAAGTTTTCGAAACAATCAACAATTTTGAATTTGGAAACGGCTTTATTTTATGTAAAACAATTATTTTGATATGCAAAACTGTTACCCAATCATAGCAGTGGCTTTTTATAACTTATAATAGACGCCATCAAAACTTAGTGATCGAAAGACAGTGTCAAAAACAGGATAGAGAATAGCTTATTACTCCTAAATTAGGATGTTTTTGATGTAAAGATCTTGATAACATTATAGGTGACCCCTTTAAGTTAATCCAACATTTGTTTTTCAAGTTTTCAAAAAGTCCTGCACCCGAATTTTTTGAGTTCTCAATTTCTGTTTTTTTAAATAAGTAGAAACTATGGCTACCAATAACAAAGAGAAATTGTCAGAGACAGAAATATGGGTGACTGTCACAGACAGAAGCTGCTGTAACTCTTTAAGACATTGTGAGTCCCGAGACACAATAAAAACAATAGCTTACAGAAATCGAGGGAGAGAGAGAGAGATTAACCATAAAAGTCTACAACATTAGAGCTAAAAACACAATCTGCATGTTCTTAGCTGTTGGTGTTTGATGCATTTGTCAGTTATGTAAGTGGGATAATGACGTTGGATTGAATCATAAACTAGTCGTGTAAATATTATAATACACAAGTATAAGCCGCCACCAGTAATTGTTATAAAACCACCAGGGATCATGTTGCCGCCTTCCTCGCAATGACGCAAAAGAGCCGCATTATAAGTCATTGACCTTTGCCCTAGCGATGTCATCAAGACGCTTTAACAGAAGGCAAACTATAGGCGTGAGAATGAAATCACAGTATACGTATATATGAGTGTTTGCAGCATGCTGTTATGCTTGGCACTACAGTTCCCATAGATCTTTAGCTAAATATTACTTTAACATTGAGTCTGAGCCTTCACGGATAAACATATACACGCTGTGACGTTTGGAATATGTTACAAAGGTTGACATGTCATGAACGAATACATACACAAGCTCTCTGATAAACATGTTGTGTGAGGTGTGGTGTGCTCTACTGACCTTTGCGTTCTCTAGGTCACAATGTTAAAAAAATGTACAGACACTCATTTGAGCAAACACATATACAGCACTGTAGTGTGTGTTGTTGAGGGAGAGTGTAAAGTCTTTGATCAGATCACAATCTACATTCCACACCTCAATATGTGAGTGTGACACTGAAAGAGACAGGAATCTTAGTATAAACGTGTGGGACTATTTGATTGACGCTGTGGTCAAACGGCATGAGGGTAATTCGAGTCACTGATGAGTAAGCCAGGCCAGCAGAAGCTATGCATTTATGTATATCACACACTCGCAAAACCCTTCAGCAAGATACCATTTTATACGCAGGATAGGTTTAGTTTCATGAGATAAATCGGTAATGTAAGTAGAATGTGAATTGCAGCACGGGGAAAAAATATTTAGATTAGTATTAGAAAATAGCTACTCTACCATTCAAAAGTTTGGGGTCAGTAAGATTTTAAAAGAAGTTAATGTTATTATTTACTTATTTATTTCAGACACGTAAAAATGGTCCACATCACAGACAAAAAAAATAAATAAAAGTTAATACTTATATTCTACATTTTATTCACATTAAAGGAGTAGTTCACTTTAAAAGAAAACAAAAAAAAAACTTTTGCTGATAATTCACTCACCCTCATGTCATCCAAGATGTCCATGTCTTTCTTTCTTCAGTCGAAAAGAAATTAAGGTTTTTAATGAAAACATTCCAGGATTTTTCTCCATATATTGGACTTCAGTGGGCACCAAACGGTTCAAGGTCGAAAAGACAGTTTCAGTGCAAACTGTTCAAAGGGCTTTAAACGATTTCAGAGGATGAATAAGGGAAATGATCGATCATTTAGAAAAACAAAAACAAAAAAAACAAAGTTTAAGTTTTATAAGCTCAAATGCTCGCCTTGCTCTGTTCTGTAATGCACGTTCGTGACTCTCCTGTTCGGACTCGTTCAAATGAACAAATCTTTTTCTGAGTCAATTCGTTCATTTCGTTCGTTGAATGAACCAAATGACACGAAAAATTTTGTTTATTTTAATGAACGAGTTCGAACAGGAGAGTCACAAACGCGCATCACAGAACAGAGCAAGACGAGCATTTGAGCTTATAAAACTTTGTTATTTATTTTTTAAATGAGCGATCGTTTCTCTTGATAAGACCTTCTACTTTTGGACCTTGAACCGTTTGGTCCCCATTGAAGTCCATTATATGGAGAAAAGTCCTGGAATGTTTTCATCAAAAACCTTCATTTCTTTTCGTCTGAAGAAAGAATGACCTGGATGTCTTGGATGACATTAGGGTGAGTAAATTAACAGCAAAAGTTTTTTTTTTTTTTTTTTTAAGTGAACTACTCATTTAAATTGATCAATAAAGACATTTATAAGGTTACAAATGAATGCTGTCCTTTTGAACTTTCTATTCATCAAGGAATCCTAAAAAAAGTATCATTGTTTACACAAAAATATCAAGCAGCACAATTGTTTTCAACATTGATAATAATAAATGTTTCTTGAGCACAAATCATCATATCAATGATTTCTGAAGGATCATGTGACACTGACGACACAGGAGTGATAATAATGCTGAAAATACAGCTTTGATCACAGGAATACATTTAATTTAATGTGTGTATGTATATGTATATATATATATATATATACCATTTTATTTCATTTTCTTTCCAGTGTATGTTTTTCCTATTAAAAAAGGAAGTTGCGGTAAAATGTATTAAAAATAATTTTTAAATAATTGATAGTCTTTAGTTTAAATGTAATTTGTACTGGCAAATGCTAGTTGGTAATAGGGGGAGGGTGTTCTAGAGAGGATTTCGTTGGGAAAAAAAATGTATTTTGCAAATTTCTTGGAAGACAAAAATTTGTGCTTAACATTTGTTTTGACAACATTCAGACGTACACAAACATATAGACGTCCTTTAACAGGTCTAATAGCCACAAAACAAAAACATTTTTGATATCATGGGGTCTTTAGGACTTCAGCAATGCTTATTACATTAGACTATTAGACCAGCGCATCTCTGTAGCAATTCTCAATTCAATCTCTTTTGCACATAACAGGTAAAAAGGTGTCATGAGAACAAGAAAGAACAGGGGCACATTTAATGATGCCCTCAGGGAAAGGAGGAGCCAGTGCAAAGAACACAGCAAACAACAATGTTGCCAGAGTAATGTGCTTTCCTTCAAAATGGTGAACGTTTCAAATGACTAGACTCATTGTTAAAGTAATATTTAGATATATATATATATGGGAACTGTAGTGTCAAGCATAACAGCATAAATATCAGAATCATCCTTTCATTTCATTAACTTTGTCCATGGATTTAGCTATGTTTTTGAGTGCCATTTTCAGAACTTACTTTACTTTGAAACTATTTCCACTCAGGAATTCTTAACAAATTTCAGCAATATTTACAAAGAAACATACAATTGAGTAAAAAAAGTACGTTCTTTTTAAGCCTAGTCCAAAATCCTTCTTTGAAAAATCATCTTTTATATTGTAAATGTGAAAATCATAATGGGAATAGAAATTAGAGATTGGATTTTAATGATGTCTCGTACCAAATGATTACCGGGTTTAGAAAAAGTGATGCAATTTGTGTTTGTTTACATATTTGATCAGCCTCTGCGCATTTCCACACACGTTCTCCAAAACAAACACAAACTTCATCTGAACTATCTTCGGTTTGGTTTTAATAATGCCCCGTCTTAATTAAGTTTGCTTGGTTTGGATTTTTTTTTTTTTGGACTTTCATTTGACATTTCATTTGAAATTTGGGAAATCCATTTGACAAGTTGATCTTCTGATATTTTTCATGTTTTCTGTTCTGATTGTGTGGGAAATCAGTGGAATTGCATAGAACTAAAGCTGAAAAGATGAAACCCAAATTGGCCAAAATATTTAATAAACAAGTGTATACAGTATAAGGCAGGGGAACATACAGTAATGGGTCCTGTAGAATTCTGCAGATGGGAAGTAATCTCTGTTTATTCATTTCAAGAAAGATATATTGAAAAGTACTTTAAAGGGAGATACTAAATACACTTTCTTTCTTGAACTGTAAATATATATCTGTGAATGCAATATCAATGTGTATGTGTTTAAGTCCTTCATGATGGTGGGACGATTTCCAGGACGACCGCCAGGCATGTGTTACCCCTGGCCTGCGCACTTCAGTAACACACGCACACACACACACACACACACACACACACACACACACACAAACGGCTGCTCTGAGTGCGGCCCCACCAGGGACAGCAGGTCTCAACATTCCTCTCCTGTTTCCACGACAACCTCAATGCCAACAACAAAGTCCGGCTCTTTAACCCTTTAACGCATTCCTGGTGGAGACATTTCCTCCGGCACATACACACACACACACTCACTCGTCCACTCAAAAGCAAACACACACTATTACACGGTTAGAATGCAAGAAGTGGGCTAATATGCTCAAGACTACGACACATTGAGAAATGCAATCAGCAAATGGCTAGAAATGTTAATAAATACTTTGTCTTCATGACTTATTAGTAGGCCCACACAAGTGCACTTTCTCACCTTTTCCTGTGGAATACATTTAAAAACATTGACTCGTTTTTAAAATCTTGTATTTCAACCCTCCTGTAAATGATCAAAATGATTATGCGGTGAAGTAAATACTACAGAAAAAAAACTAATGTCATTTCTACCTAAGTTGAGGCAAGAATAAAAACGAAACAAAGTAAATTCTATATAGGTACTCAATTCAAGCTTGTAGAAATTAAAGTGTAAATATCAATTAATAAAATTAAGTGAACCCTAATCAACTTTCTGATATTGGTGTTCCCATCATGCAGTGGGGTATGAATAATTAATAAGAGCGTTTTTCACTGTTTCAACATTTCTTTTGTTGTTAGGTTATTTAGTAACTTGCTGTTTTTTGACATCTGGAGTTCATTTTCAACTCAAAATGACATTCATGAAAACACATTCATACTTGATTCTTAGTTATTGTACCAAGTATTGAAGTCTCTGTGTTTTTCAGTGATACCATATTACTTTGTCGTCCCAATATCTACGGTTGTAAAACATTTAGTAAATCGAAATGTTGTCTCAATATCTACTGAGTTATTTGCTTAGATGTGTTAAGTAAAGTATGTAATTTAAAAGCGTGGCTTAATTCAGTGTTACATTGATCGAGTAAAATTGACTTGATACGTCAAAGTAAAGGATGCAGCATTCTGTTTGAAATGCGCGTATGCAATTTAAATTGCAAAGTAAACTTCAACTAAATAGAAATTACTCAACAAACTTTAACTGGGAAAGATACAGTTACTTTATTTCTTTGTTAATTTTATCTAGGCCTATTTGAGTAAATTTTACTTCATCCCATTGGCCTATGTGAAATTTAGCAAGCCAACTTAAAAATAAAAAATGCATACACAAACTTAAAATGAAGTACATTTTTAGTTTTATTTATTAATACTGATTTTTCTTTTGTACTGATTTTTAATAGGCTACTATTTACAGCATCTGAGTCGAAAGCACTAAATATAGAAATATTGAGATTTAGGCCAATTTATGTGTCTATATAATGTATGTATTTGTATGTGGAAGTATATATAGATTTTAGAATATTTTCTTGAATATTTAGATTGAAATTGTTCAATTTAAAAACATTGGATTTATTTACTAATAGGATATTGTCTGAAAATTTGCGTACACTCTCAGAAAAAAAAGGTACAAAAGCTGTCACTGAGGCGGTACCTTTTCAAAATGTACACTTGTGTACCTAAAGGGTGCATATTGGTACCTTCATGGTACATATTTGTACCATTTAAGGTACCAATATGCACCCAGATATGGTCACATGGATTTGGAAGTAGACCTAATTCCAAGGGGGTAATCCACCAGCCGGAAACTAAAGTCTCCCCGAGGGCCGCCATTGGCTAGCAAGCCTTCACCTGCCGTTAGCATTCCATTGACTCCCATTCATTTTGGAGTCACTTTGACAGCGAATAACTTCTGAGTTGTTTAAAGACTCCATTTGTCCTTTGTTTTTTTTCTAAAGAACACAACAATAATAATAATTCATTACATTTATGTAGCGCTTTTCTCTGCACTCAAAGTACTTTACATAGAAGGGAGAATCTCCTCAACCACCTAGTGCGGAGCATCCACCTGGATGATGCGGCGGCAGCCATATTGCGACAGAACGCCCACCACACACCAGCTTATTGGTGGAGAGGAGACAATGGATAAAAAGCTCCATTACCTCGTATCTTGTTACGGCCCAGTAGAAGCAGTTTTTTGTAAAAAATAGGCTAACGGTTGCGTCATAACCACACGACACTCTGTCGCACAGTAGAGAAATTACCGTATAGACAGGAGGAGAAGCTCGCGGGCAATCGGGGGGGACGTGGAGGCATAAATTGGAGGGAGAACCCCATAGAGAGTCATAAAGTTGCTACTGCTGCTAGCTCATGGACAGCTAATACTGAAGGAAATGATTCAGATTCCCCTTGGCACAGCTACTAGAAGACATACAACTCATGTCACATCTACGTCGTCAAGCTCAGTTTGAGCCTCCGCAGTGCGCTCAGCCATCAGGAGGTGATAGCTTCTAATTGGCCTCACTTTTCTCCATTGAATTCTAGGGTGTGGCTTTGTTCATTTTTTTTTTTTTACTGTCTATGCCTAATTCTGATTGGCTGGTGTCGCAGTGTCGAAAGAACCAATCGGCATTCTGTAATTTTTTTTTTTTTTTGCCTGAAATATACCTATAAGTCGCATATTCGAGATCTAAATAACTACTTTCTCACCTAAAAAAAATGACTTAACTACATTCTGTGACACTTAATAAAAGCTGTGCCGTGAGAAATGCCAAGCGCAGTGATATTAACAGTGAGACGGGTCCTGTGGTGATGATACTGGTAGAATATCATGGCTGGAAAAGCCTCTCAGCCAAACAGAATCGAGAACCAAGGCGAGGCAAGTTTATTTATGTAACACGTTTCATACACAAAAGTGCTTTACATAGAGGAAATTAAAATAATCAAAAGAAATAAGAATAATTATGCTTAGAGTGAACCCTTGGTATTATCTGATGAAAGCATGCACATGTTTCTCTTGATTAGGTCTTGATTAGAAACAAAACATCTAATTCTTGCAATATTTATCAGATGATAGTATGCTGATTTAGTTGTTGCTTTGACATGACTACTGAAACTAATGTTTTAAACTACTGTGACTCCAGAGACACATCAAGATTCCTGACTTAGTTGTTTGACTTATGGTGCATTCACGTGCTATGGAAAATAGGATATTTTCCACTTGTGAACTGGTATTTACCAGTGTGTTGCGTTCAAATACTTTTGTTGTCGTAATGTGGTAAAAAGATGGAGATCCAGACCTGTTATTTAGCTAAAACTATTTTACATTGCTTAAGTCATCTGCTACAGCAAAAAAATGATTTAGCAAAACTCAAAAGGTAAATAATATGCTGTATATTTTCTTGATCATATATATGTATTTACCATTCACGACTCTCGTGGTGCTCTCCGCCATTTTGAAAAGGTCAAAGTTTATCTCATCTTGGCAACTCGTCCATCAAAATATTCTACGAGTTGCCCAGTGGAAAATACCACACGAGGGGGTGTTCATGTGCATTTTCCCATGTCGGCTTTTGGTATTTACCATAATTACAATAGCTCACATGAACGCACCATTAGTTGTTTGACCCCTAGTGTCAAGGTATGCATTCACCTTGAGAATTTCATCTTTGTTTCCAAACGCAATGACTTCAGTTTTGTGTTTGATTAACTGAAGAAAGTTTTGGCACATGCAACTGTTTACTTCATCAATGCATTGGCACAGGGAGTCAATTGGGCTGTAGTTGTTAGGTGATAGGGCCAAGTAGAGCTGTGTGCCGTTTGCATAGCATATTTGGTTCTTTCTCATTATTTGGCTCATTGGGAGCATGTACAGTTTGAACAGGAGGTGCCCAAGAATTGAGCCTTGAGGGACACCGCATGTCATGAATGTCCACTCAGACTTATGGTCTGAGTGGATACTCACATAATAACCTTTCCCTTTTAAGTATGACCTAAACCATTTTAGGATTTTGAAACAAACTGCTGCATGTAGAATATCGTTTTATATATTTTATACAATAGGCTTCAATTATACAATAGCAAATTTTACAAGAAATTACATGCGTTCTAAATTTACTGCAGAGGTATGATAATGTGTGTTCAAAATATGTGACTCTGGACCACATATTGAATAAAAAAGATTTTCATTAATGTAAGCTTTTTAGGATAGGATAACATGTGTCCGATCTATTTGAAAATCTGGAATCTGAGGGTTCCAAAAAATTGAAACATTGAGGAAATCGTAGTTGTCCATTTATGTTCTTGATTGTGTTGCCATCACTCACAAAACTAAATGTTTTACATATTTACAATAAGAAATATACAAAATATCTTCATGGAACATGATCTTTACTTAATATCCTAATGATTTTTGGCTTAAAAGAAAAATCGATAATTTTGACCCATATAATGTATTTTTGGCTATTGCCACAGATATACCCGTGCTGTTTGTGTGAAATACTCAAAATACGAAATACTTGCTATGTTGATAATTCTGGAAACAGGTCGTCAGACAGCACCTTTAAGTGTAATTTTTTAAAAAACAAATAAAATAAAAAAGACAAAAAAAATAATGTCACTGCTTCAATTATATGAAACTGTGTACTGAGTGATTTTCTTCCTCAGTGGGAGCATGGGAAAAGAATGTGTGTGTGTGTGTGTGTGTTTCCTCTGGGTTTTCACATGGTGCTTCAAATAGAAACTGCAATCAAAGACCTGCCGTGCCCCATCACCTATGACCTTTGAACCCTGACCCCGAATCTGACATTCATTTTGATATGTTGTGCATCAAAGTAGTCACACACACATACATGTGCATGCACAAACTCACAAAACAATTTCATTTATGGATTCTCACCAATAAAAACCCATGTTTCGATTACACAGTGTAATGCAGCAATCAAGAGCAGAGAGCAAGCGTTCCTCTTCCAGTGGTAAAACAACCAGCGTAGTCCTGTTTACTGGACATGAACACACAGCAGACATGAGCTAGTGTGTTTGTGTGTGGCCGCTTAGCTTGGGATGATGTAATGCCCAATACAGACAGAACAGCAGGACTCATTACACAGTCTGACGCCGCGTGGAGACGAGCTACAACTGACCTACATACACACACACACACACTCTTACATAACGCACAGAGCATCCAACGGGTGTGTGTATGGGTGACCGTAACAGAAAGTCCAACAACACATCATTTATGTGTGTCTGTGAAGGTGTGTCTGTGTTTTCTAATATCTGTAATTCAGCACATGAATCACTGGGCTTTTGAGGACAAACGTATGAAGACGTTTATGGCGAGGAACATGAGAAAAGCTCAGAATGTAAGCAGAAGATACTTCATGTTGAATGTACTGTAATAAAGTGCAGAGAAAGTCCTCTTTTTTTTCTCTGTGACAGAAATGTAGAATTGCTGAAGTCTCCTGCTTTAGATCTCCTAGATCTCCTAACTCTACTTCTATCAAAAGTCGAAGAAAAAATAAACCATACAACTTTTATATCTTTTTATTGGCCAATTTTTATTTTTGATCAATTAGTGTTCAGTATCGTTCAAATAATGGAGTTTTGTTCATGTATTTGTCAACATTAGTGGTTTTTAAAATATTCATATTTGTCAAAATTAGTGTTTTTTGATGATCATATTGGTCAATGTTTGTGTTTTTATGCATTGGTCTATTTTTTAAAAATGGTATTGGTCAATATTTGTGTGTTTTATATTATTCGTTGTATCATGTATCATTGTATCAATCAATATTAGTGTTTTTGCAGCCCATTCTCACCCCCAAGGCGTCACCTAACTAATTACAGTAATATGATTTTTTTTCACCAGTTTTACTGTTTTTGTAGTTATTGTCAATATCATAAACACAGTTTATAATGTTGTTGAGTTTTATTATAGTAGGTATTGATTCATATTTTTTATTAAAATTATTGAACTGGTCAATATTAGTGTTTGGCCTGTGTGTGTGTGTGTGTGAGCGAGGCCAAGTGTGGGATCTGGAAGTGTTTGACGAGTTTCCTCATCACGGCCCACAGCGTCTTTTATTGGGAGTCAGTTTCATGTTTTGGAAGTCGGTGTGTGCGTGCATGTGCATGTGGATGTGGTAGGGCTGACCCCATTGTCCCGTATGACCCCGCTGATGTGAGTGTGTGTGGACGGGGTGGAGGGGTGCCCTTCCTGGAGTGAACTCTCTGTGGTCATTACTTCCACCCATAACCCTGGACAAGTGGCACTGACAGCCTAACAGATCAAAGCGCAGGCAGACCATTCAGCTGTGTGTGTGTGTGTGTGCATGGGGGGCAGCTTTGTCTACTAAAATGTGATGTCGAGGCAGGGAGCTCATGCAGACGACAGAGAGAACTCACAAAAGACTGAGTCCTCTGGCTGGCAACACTGAGTGTTTTTGTTTTGAGTTGTCTGTGTTTATGAGCGAGAGAAAGACTTTTTTGTGTGGAAATAAAATCTTTAGTGTTTCTCTCTGGCGTTTTACTCGTGCACACAGACTCACTGACTTTTGTCCAAAGTTGATGTGTTTTATAGAGGCTCACATTATGAGCTGCAGTGATTTAAAAAGACACTTAAGATCTGCTCAGAACGAACTAACTTTTCTGAGACATTTTTGCATTTTTATTTTAAACCAAAGGGTCCTAAGGTCATTTTGAATGGATTTAGTTTAGTCTACATTTACTTAAGCAAGTTGAAATAAAGTTTTAAGGAATAGAGTTAGGGTGAATCATTGTAATAAATAGACAATTAATCTAATTTAATTGGCCAACATTTCTAAAGAATGCTTTCAGCACCTTGTAGATTCAATGCCATGTAGAATTAAGGCAGTTCTGAAGGCGAAAGGGAGTCAAACACAGTATTAGTATGGTGTTCCTAATAATCCTTTAGGTGAGTGTATGTAAAACACCTGTATTTCTCTGAAAAGTTTCAATATGATCTTTTTACATCTGACATAGACACAGATGTTTACATATTTTTATTGAAGAACTAATGTTGGATGAAAAGGGCAGATTATTTTGTCTCCAGGCATCAGATATAGTCTTCATGTGTCTCTGCTGTACAGGGAATGAGCATGTCTTTGTTCTGGAGACTGCTTCAGGAGTCTGAGGCTCATTTGGAGGCCCTGTGTTTTAGGGAGATGTCATGTCTTTTCCTGTGTCCTTTGTGTGGCGCTCTGAGGTTCGAGGGGAAGACAAACACATAAATGCATCCACACACACTCGCAGGGGTGGTAGCGAGGTGATCTCATGGGGGTGGAATGATTATCTTTCCCTCTATTTGGGCTGATAAATGCCTGGATTAGTCCTCCGGGTGTGTGTGTGTGTGTGTGTGTGTGGCGGGTATGGGGGGTCAGTGAGTTCAGGGGTAGAACTGAAGTTTTGAGGGGGGGTGTCTCTTGCCTCACATTGCCCCAAACTCTCTCACTATTTTTTTTTTTACTCGCGAGGTTGTTGGGGACTGAATGGGGAAGTAAAAAATGGAGAAAGTGATGAATGAAAGAGAGATGAATAATAGAAGAATGGAGAAGGTAGACATGCTGTGAACCGATAAAGAGGGGTCAGAAGCAAAAGAAAAAGAAGATTGAATGAGAGAGAGAGAGGTAACAAATGGAAGAACGGATGACTAGCTCTCTGGTAAAGGTGTAAGGCTAGCGAAGGAATGCCCTTATAAAGTAAATAACAGGCTTTTGCCCTGGGGTAGCGGCCGTCACACACTTGCATGCATTTGATAGGACAGCGCACACACTTTCTGCACTTACAGTGGAAACGCTTGGTCTATGGAGAGAAATAAACGTGCGCCGTTAAAGTGCATGCTGGTGTGTGATCGCTGACAGGATATTTTCCATGTAACCTACACCTGGGATGCTGGTGGTCATATCTGACACGGACTGCACGCACGAACCGAACGCTCACACACGCATCCGCAATGTGGCGATACATTCTCTAATGTTTGAGAGAGTGATGCTGATTGAAAAAGTACACTGCCATCTTGTGTTCCATTCGTGCAGTGTCGCATCCCAAAACAATTATCTTCGGGAATGCTTTGAGTTTAATACTACAGATTATAGGCCTACAGAAAAGTCAAAGTTACGACTTAAAATGGAAGTAAACAGGTACGTGCATTTTGATGGTTTAAAAGCAAAATAGGGTAGCCAACATAGGCTAAAATCTGCATTGTAACATTGTTTCGTGGTGGACAAACCTTTGTAAACATATTGATATAGCCATCCTATAAATTAGATATATAAATAAGTTATAATCTAGGCCTAAAACATTTATGTAATACCTCATATATTTTCTGGGTTAATGACATAAAAGCAACCCGGCAAATAATTTAATGTGATCTCTAATCAGGCAAATGATTTAATGTGAAGCTAATTAGGCTAACTGTACGGCTAGCTAGCAGTCTAATAAGCTATCCTAGGCCTACTTCATTGAGAAATATGTTTGATGTTGCTTACTTCCTATGGTAACACTTTATTACAAGGTTTCATTTGTTAAGTTAACACCATTAAATTTGTTACTGTATATTTGGTAATTTTTGTTAAAGTTCATTAATAAAAATACAGCTGTCCATTTGTTTGCACAGTGCATTAACTGATGTTAACAAATACATCTTTTTGATTTCGTTAATGTATTTGTTGAAATTAACATTAATTGCCCAGACAATACATAGGCCTAATGATTATATTGCCCAGACAAGGTTAGGTTAGGCCAACACACACTGTTGATGTTAACTTGTACATTTTGGGGCTGTACTATGTTCAAAACAGTGCAGGTTTTATAATTCTCCTGTGGCATCAAGTTAGAGATCCCTTGTAGATTCTAATGTGGATCTTTTTGTTGTTTGTTGATTGATTATATTCATTGTCTTTATTTATTAGCAAAAGTTCAGTGTTAGAATTTCATGAAGTTGGGTATAGCCTAGACTTAACCCAAAAATAACTCAATAATAATCATGGGTGCCAAGGGAGTGATGTTATTGACTGTATGTAGCAAACAAATGATTTAATTTTTTTTTAACTTACACATAGTCATATTTTTAATCCAGCAAGGACACATCATTTAAAGAGACAGTAAAGACATGTTGTTACAAATATTTTCTATTTTAAATAAATGCTATTTAATAAGAATCCTGGGGAAAAATATCACAAAATTATGCAGAACAACTGTTTTCAACATTGAAAACAGTTGGTATTGGTACAGCTTTGGTATTAATGCAGCTTTGTCATCACATGAATAAATTACTCTTAAAAATTTATTAAAGTTACTTAAAATGCTATAATATTTCACAATATTAGTGTTTTACTGTATTCTTGCTTAAATAAATTCAGACTTGGTGAGCATACATGTCAGAGAGTTTGAAACCTGAATGAACACACACACACACGACAGCAATATGCAAAAACATATGTTTTTATTTCTGTCATACTGTAAATAATTCAAAACAAAAACAGTGATACAATAAGCATACTCTTTTCATTTGTACTGTTTTTTTGACATTCTAAAATAAAAATACTAGAAAAGACTGCAACACTCTGAGTGCAAAAGAGACACACACACACACACTTGGACACCACTGTGCTTATGTTACACTCCCAAAGTGCAACAAATGCGTCCACTGATTAAAATAGAGAATATTTACACACTGCAAATAATCAAAACTGCAGAAACAGATGAATGAGAGTGTGTGAATGAGAGTGTTTGTGTCAACCACTATTTGAAAAGTTATCTTATCATCGTTATGAAGTATACACAAATTTTTTCCCCTTCCAACATCTAGGAAACTAAAAGTTTTGTATACAAGAAGATCCCTTTCTATGGGTAAAATATAAGTGCACTGGAAAATTACTGCAAACGACTCCGGAGGAACAATAATTTGCTCAAAGTATGCCACGAAAACCCGTATTCTAAAACATTTTAGAATAAACATAGAACTCCACTTGCAGGGGCGGCGGCAGATCATTTTTAGTGCAGGTGCCAAGGGGGCGCTAGATCATTGACAGGGGGAGCTGTGCAATTATATATATACAGTATACAGTATATTATATATACATTCTACCGATATTAATAAATTAGCAGAATTTGGCCACTCAATATTTAATAATAATAATAATAATAATAATAATAATAATAATAATAATATCACAATTAAAGTTTTAATTGTGCAAGTTGAACCAGCACAACATTCATCATTCAATCAAATATTCTTGATTTGTTATTATTATTAATAATGTTATTTCAGCATAATATCTTGTTATTTCGACATAGTATGTACAAGCAAGATGTGCATTTGTAAATCCGGTGACACGTGTGCATTGATTTTTATTAATAAACTAGTGTTTTCTGTGTCAGTGTCGGCTGCAAAGATGAAGTTAAAGATCACCATCTCTGTTGTGAACGTGCCTTAATAGAGAAATGCACATAATGGATTACATAATCAGAGAGCAGCATATTTATTTTTGTTTTGAATTGTTTCGTTTAAAGAAATTTCAAGCTTTCTATAGATATATTACTCATGTCTGTGAGGCATACGCTGAGTTTCGGTTAATTTATGATGAGATGCGCTCAGTTTACGTGCAATGCAAGTGACCGCGCCGGTGCCACCATGTCATGATTATATTGTCTGCTATATTTGCTTCTTATTAATTAAATCCAGGCAATTGGCTGATTAAAAATCTATTGAAATTAAGATACAGTTATACAACACGAAATTCACTTTCGCTTTCTACAAAAGAAAACTTAATAAAGTGGTCAAAATCATGTCTGACCCACTCCATGTCTCCTGATATATTGCGCATCCTATTTTACTCAAGCTGTTCGCTTTTCATAATCAACATAGATGAAAAAAAATATATATTATAATATTTTGACAAATATTAATCTAAATGCACTTATTTAATGGCTACAACACATATAGCAGTCTCTCTATTTGTACAAATTGCTGCACTTTCATTTAGTTCTGAATTTTGCACACATAAGTTAAAAGGCATTTGTTGTGCATAGTAAAACATATCTGCATCATTTATCAAGTTCAGGATAATTGTGTGGATTTATTAATCATTATGATGCTAAATCATAATAAAGTAGGCTATACTGTGTACAAAAGATCAGATGAGCCCAGAATATGAACGCTACGTGTTTAATTACATGTTAAGCGTTTTCCTCCCATTGAAAACCATTATAAGAATGCTTAATGTGGCTTAATGCAGATTAGACTGTCCCCTTATTATGTTGAAATAACGACTTGTGTCGAAATAATGAGATATTATGTCGAAATAACAGATATTATGTTGAAATAATCAGTAATTATGTCGAAATAATGACTTAATATCTTAAAATAACAAGATGTGTTTTCTTTCACCATGTGGTTCAGGGCTTCCATAGAATACAGCCTGAATATAATTGCTTCCAGAAATTATTTTTGGGAGTGCTATCCGGGTGCTTTGGTCTTTCTTGGGGGTTCTGAATCACCTGCTAGCCCCTCCAGGCTAGCGCCGCCCATGCAAGTGTTCCTGAACCTGTTTGGCTTCATTTCAGATTCATTTCATTTCCATTGGAACTCACTGTGTTGAGTGACATCTAACTGTTCTAAACTCACAATGCAAAGATCGAAATGGTTATAGATTCACCCAGAAACCTGAATATTTCCATTTTGGCTTTTAATATTTATAGCATTTAGAAACTATAAGGATTGATGTTTAGACTCACTAGCCTAATACCATGATGCAATTCTGGTTTGTCTGCATTTGTATACTGTGCATTCTATATAGTATATATTAGATTATAATTTGTGTCCCAAATCATAGTAAATTGAAAATAGAAAGCATGATTTGTTGATGTACTTTTTTTTCAAAATGTACACTCGTGAATATATTTTTTTCAGCTAATATTGACCAAAATACCTTGAGTTTTGCTGAATTTTACGTTTTAAGATATGAATTTAAGGTAATAAATGCTAATGTGTTAATGTTAATGCAGTGCACTCAGAAGTATACTTCCCTTCTATAGCACACAGTATGCGAATTGGAATGCCATGCATGTGAGGAACACTAGGCTGTTACTGCCATCTACTGGTGACATGTGCTACTGCATCTGGGGGTCTGCAGAACTGAGCACCCCCTCTGTTTTTGGTTTTTTTTTATAACTAGTACATTGTTGTGTATTTTCGTTGTGGTGACTTTTGTTAGTTATGTTAGTTAGTAGGGTTATTTACCTTCATGTGTAAACCTTTATGACATCATTCTACTGACCTTTAAGCCCCTCCCTAAAGTATTTTTTTTTTTAGTCACAGTGAACCCAGGTCTCCAAGGCAATGCTTTATACTTGGATGCCAGCTTTGTACATGTGAGGATGTGCTTATACAATTTTTGAAAAGTGCCTGTATCTTATGTGCATTCGTACATGGTTTACAGTGTCTCTGTGTTGGTCTAATGCCAAGTGTGTGTTAAATAAGCAGGTGTGATTATGTGATGGGGATGGTAGTGAGGGGAGGGGCTTTAGAGCTCCAGCCCCATATTTAGGGGTGTGGCTTAACCACACCTCAGCATGACATCACAGTCCCGCCCACAGCAGCGCAAACAACTACAGAGCAGTCAGTGTCTCAATGGCAACCACACAGCAGAGTTTGTGTTGTCGTTTTTAATTGGCAGAAAAACATCTGCATTGGTCCCTCAAATCACTGACAACTAAACCAGCCGATTGCTAAATGACGCCAACGCCTGATCACTGCTCATTGGCTATTTCACATTATCATCATCATTTAGTGATAAATCAACTCTTAAAAGGACAGTCCCTCTCTCAAAGCCATCCTTATTCAATCTTCAAAATGCTCTAATATGTAAAAAGGATAGTTCACCTAAAAATTTATATTCAGTCATTATATAACCTCATGTCTTTCATGTTACTTTCTGTGACCCCAAAATAGGATATTTAAAAAACAGCTGTTTTAGTCATTAATCAAGTCATTGGGTTCAAAACAACACCGAACCCATTGATTTTAATTGTTTGAAAACACACACACACACACACACGAGACAATTTTCTAATAAACATCTTATATATACATATATATCTTATTCTGTGTTTCAAGTCGTACCAGTTTAGAATGACCTTTCGGGTGAGTAAATGATGATTCATTTTTTGGTGAACTATCCCTTTAAGACCCAAAACATACTCTATGCAAGTACATGAATGATTGATTTCTAATATTATTGTGTTCTGAAATAGGTTACACTTAATGATAGAAGACATGCATTATTCTAAGCATTGCCACAAGGGACAGTGTTAGCGTAAACTGTTTACGAGTCTTCTTATTCTTTCTGGTCAAAATCAATTGCCATTGTGACGAAGCAACAGTGAAATAGTTTGCTGACTTGTTTATCAAGTTACTTGAATAATGAATAATAATAATCTCATTTAATCACACACATTTGAAAATAACACTGTAGAGTGCTGTAGTTATGATATTTTTAGGCCGGTCACACTGGTTCCCTTGACAAAAAAAAGCCAATAGGATTTTTCCATTTACTTTTGGATAACTGCTGAAAATAAGGTCTGTGACAAAAAGTTTGGTTCATTCACGTTTTGATCTTCAAGATAATCTTCACAAATGCACACAACTTTTATGAATTTTAGCTTAGTTTGTGAAGATGATCTTAAAGATCAAAACGTTCAAGAATCAAATTGCCTTTATTAAAGGGATAGTTCACTTTGAAATTAATTTTTGATTTGTTTTATCTTACCTCAAGGGCATCCAAGATGTTGGTGTCTTCCACAGGATTTACAATTTTTATATTTTTAGGTCAAACCGTTCTTGTCTGTCAGTCATATAATGGAGGTCTATGGTCACCACCTCAAAGAGCTTGCACAGAGAAGTCCAAATTAAACATGATTTAATGACTCGTAAATGTAAGTACACACTGATGGCCTAAGACACGAAACGAGCGGTTTGTGTGAGAAAACGAACAGTATTTATACAGTATAGTTTTACCTCTTGTAACCACAGCCACGTCCAAGTGATCTGGAGGCGTGGGTGTTTCGGTTTGCGCAAACGCCGGAAAGCGTCGGAAGTGATCTCTTGCGTGGTTGCGAAAAAAAATCAACGCTGTATGTTGATGTATCGAAATCGTCTTCCATTGCAATTTCCTGTATATCTAAATTTGTTTAGATCTTCACAGTGAAGGATAACACTGAAATCTCTGTGTAAACACTGAGTAACGTACACGCGCACAACGATGCGCCCGTGCCTTCAAATCACTTGGCTGTGGTTACAAGAGGTAAAAACGATATAAATACTGTTCGTTTTCTCACACAAACCGCTCGTTTCGTGTCTTAGGCCATCAATGTGTACTTACATTTACGAGTCATTAAATCATGTTTAATTTGGACTTCTCTGTGCATGCTCTTTGAGGTGGACCCCATATACCTCCATTATATGACTGACAGACAAGAACGGCTTGACCTAAAAATATTAAAACTGAAAATACTGTGGAAACAAAGACACCAACATCTTGGATGCCCTTGTGGTAAGCTAAAACATAACAGAAAATAATTTCAAAGCGAAATATCCCTTTAAGAAAATCATAAGTGGGGTATTACTGATGTTTTTTTTATGTCCTACAATAAAATGAAAAGTATCTTGAGCCTGTGTTAACCGCAACGCAAACCCATTCAAAAATCCCATTGACTTCGGCACGATGGAACCGGATGTACAAATACACTAACTCATTTCCGGGGTTTAGGACTCATTTACAGCACTCTATAGCTATCTTGAATACTAAGATTTCTTACTTCCACACTTAAGGTACTATGCGCCTACAATTTGTCTGTTTGTATACTTGCATTTAATATGTTTCGTGATCTGACCTGATTCCAGAATTATTATTAAACACGCACAGAAAGGCATTTACTCTCCTGTCATTTCAAGACGTGCTTGGCATCCTAGTGTTTAAGTGCTTATGACTAGTTCACATAAAGTCAAGTGTGCTTGAATGCACCGGCATGGCTCTTTGTTTGCGTGGTAAAGCTATGGGTTTAAGCCTGGATGCACAGCATCTGATCGGAGTAAATGACAGCTTGGTCTTTCTTTTTGAGCCTTTTCAGCACGATATTGCCTCTTGCCTGCCCTTGACTCGTGTCACAATGATATATGAATGTGTAAACTGACAGTATGTCTGCATAGTGCTTCATAAAAGAAGGGTGTCTGCATTTGAGATTTATTATCTGACATGCCAGATAGAGGACCTAGATTTTCATCATTCGATCCCTGATCATGCGCAATGCGCCCACGCAAATTTCTTTACAATTTTTATTATGTGCATGACTGACATGTAGCTGTTGAGATTGAACATTCAAGTTGAACAGCACCAAATGTTAGGCCATAAAGCAGCTGATATTAGTGTGCGTTTGTGAGTTTACAGCGCTAACAATTGAAATACACCAACTGACCTCGCGAAACAGAAAGTGCCCTCACAGTTTATCTGACCACACTCAATATCTTACAAACCGCCTTATAAAACAGTCCGATCCATATTTTCAATAACCCACTTATCTCATCTAATCCGACTAATCAAACCCATCTATCTCACAATCCAGCCGATTGCCTTCAAGTCCAACCCAGAAGCCATAAGAACAACTGCCTGACAACTCACAATCCCACATTTAAAGTACAGACACCAAAAATATATTATTTTCAAATAAACTCTCCATATGAAAAACGGACGATGAAGAAAAGCGCCATCCATGCCGTAAAACCAAATGCATAGGCGTCAAAAACAACGTTTTTTTTTCAATGGAATTACTGCACATATTTCACCATACATTATAGGTTATTTCCCCAGACACACAGATAAGTGCCAAATATAGAAACACCCCCCCAAAAAAGGCTAGAAAATAAATAGAAATACCATTTAGAAGAGGACAAATATCATCTCATGGGTTTTAAAGTGTACTATTTTCACTCTTAGATCTCCTTTAGAGAGTTCCTCTTTATAAAACCGCTAATTATATTAATTATATTTAATATTAAGACAGTTATCTTCAATATAAAAATATCAAATATAAACAGCGATAGGAAACCAGGGAGATTTGAGGATCCTTCAATAGTCCTACTTCCTGCTAGCTGTCAATCAATATTTGGACACGCCCCCTCAGTCTGTGCATCTCCATGGCTGTAGTTTTGCTGGTCACCCTTTATATAGCAGTGTCCCAGAAGACAGTGGTTTGGGTGGAGTACGGAGGGGGCCCGTATTTTTTGCCCCCGTTGGTCTTCTTCCAGCTGGGCAGGATGGGCATGCTGTCCTGTTTGCACAGGGCTTTGTCTGAAGGTCTCTGTCTGGATTTGATCTCCTTGCACAGGTGACGTTTCTTCTCGATCATCTCCATCATGGTGCTGTCCCCACATGCCCAGGGCATTGGGGGCATCTAATGGGTGGCAAGGGTGAGACAATGTTGGTGCATGCAGAGCTGGCTTTGATTTTGTAGCCCTTGGCCTTCACATTTGTGAAAGTGAAGCTGTTAACAGCATTCTTTAATCATAAAAGAAATGTTTAATAATTCATTTTCATTTAAAGTCAGACCAGTCAGAATGTATTGCCGTTCAGTTGAATTATCTTGCACACACAAACACACACACAGCAAAATATTTTAATTGTGGACACACATATTAAACTGCCCTTGACATGCACCTGTACAAACACAGATTAAAACAATAAACATGTATAAAGGCAACACAAAATCTCTCTCTGTTTCAATACCTAGTGAGCTACACAGGCGGCTGAATTCTCAATTAGTGGCCCTCATGTGAAGCACTAATACTTTAGTTTGTTTTATTTTTTATTAAAGGAGTAGTAGCAAAAAAACTTTTGCTGATAATTTACTCACCCCCATGTCTTCCAAGATGTCCATGTCATTCTTTCTTCAGTCGCAAAGAAATTAAGGTTTTTGATGAAAACATTCTAGGATTTTTCTTCAATTGGGCACCAAATGGTTTAAGGTCCAATAGACAGTTTCAGTGCAAACTTCAAACTGTTCAAATGGCTTTAAATGATTCCAGACGATGAATAAGGGTCTTATCAAGCGAAATGATCACTCAAAACATTTTAAGTTTTATACGCACAAATGCTCGCTTTGCTCTGTTCTGTGATGCGCGTTTGTGACTCTCCTGTTTGAACTCGTTCATCAAAATGAACAAATCTTTTTCTGAGTCAATTCGTTTATTTCGTTTGTTGAATCAACCAAATGACTCGAAAAGAGATTTGTTCATTTTGATGAACGAGTTCGTTTTGTTATTTATTTTTTAAATTAGCGATCATTTCGCTTGATAAGACCCTTATTCATCGTCTGGAATTGTTTAAAGCCCTTTGAACAGTTTGCAGTTTGCACTGAAACTGTCTTTTGGACCTTGAACTGTTTTGTTACCAGTAAAATGCATTAATGTTTTCATCAAAAACCTTCATTTCTTTTCGACCGAAGAAAGAAAGACATGGACATCTTGGATGACATGGGGGTGAGTAAATTATCAACAAAAGTTTTTTTTTTTTTTTTTTTTTAAAGTGAACTACTCCTTTAAGTCAAGTTTAGAACCATGAAATCAAAATGGACAATTCTTGTTTTTGTTTTTTATTTAGTAGTATTGATTAATGAACCAAAAATGAATGTGCCCTCATAAACTTTAATCAAAAATATAACTAAAATGCATACGAGTTGAGCGGAGTTGAGCATTTTTGGGTGAACTATCACTTTATTTAGAAAAAAAAAATAACACATTTTTATTTATAATAAGCATACATGCATAATTTTGGGCAAAACAAGGTTTTAGAAGACTGCGTAGTAAAGTTGCCATCATAAAATGAGGTATTGCTGACTGGGTTTTGTAACAGAGCATATTCTTCAGGCATGCACACACACGTACAGTACACACTTAGCCTACACACATACAGCAAACACACACACACATTTGTGCTTTTGAGGAAGGAAGTAGCAGATAGACACAGAAAGTACAGTGGACGTGGAAAAGTAGACAATTTTGACAAGGTTTTATTTAGATTTCTGCTTTGTTGGGGTTAGTTTTATCCCTCGATTTTAAGATTTATTTGGGTTAGTTCAATTACAGTCACTAACAATCAAACACACTGGGGAGTGAGAGATCAGACATCCTAAACATACTAAATGTGTTGTCTGTTATAATATTGAGTATAGTACATAGTATAATAATATTGTGTAATACATTTTTTATTGTAGTATATTACTGAATAGTTTTGTATTGTACGTTACCTATAAAATAGTGTGTGTGTTTACAGTAGCTTTCATCAGTTGTGATTTAAAGAACATGCCTTGGTGAGTTGGTGTAGTGAGTTGTGTAACTGACTCCCCAGTCTCTGTGAAAGTGATGTTGACGTGGAAAACAAAGTTATTATTACAGGATTTTTGTACATAATTCAGTGTAGCTCTAAAAACCCGTTCAAATAAGGCCTCACAGACAAACGATATGACACGTGACATTGATATAAATGCCATGTCTAGATACAACGCATTCTCATCCTAGGGCGTCATATAGTGACAATGCAATGCATATCCAACGCACATGGCACCCTTTAGCGTCAATATAACACGCGTCGGTTATAGGTAGGTTTAGGTCTGGGTTAGGCTTAGACCACTAGGAGGCGCCTTCTGGCCCATATATATCTGCGTCTCATATTGACGCTAAAGGGTGCCATGTGTGTTGGATATGGCGCCTTGGGATGAGAACGGGCTGCTAGATACATATATACACACATCAAACAGCCTTTAACTGGGGGTGTTTTGAGGAAACTGTCAATTATTCAATCAAAGTCGTGATGATGTCTATGCTTTGGATTCGGGATCCTGCTCTTAAGAGTGAGTTTTCTCCCATTTTATGGTATCAGCTTCTGTGTTTGATGTCTGTACATGTGAGCCAAGCACAACATCTGAAACATTGTGATATAGACGACACAGACTTGAGGAAGCTGCTGGTCGAGAGTAAAGCTGTCCTCCGGCGCTCTGAAGAGCTTCTCATTCAGATTCAGACCTTTTCTCAAGTGCCAAACCTGCCTGATATATAAAACCCTGATTGTGGATCTCTTGGCACAAGCTCACTAAATGTGAGAGCCTCTTCAGAGCGCGATGGGAAGGCAGCCCTGATCTGGACCGGACACAAACAACACACGCATACACATCTACGTTGACAGACGATGAACGCCGTGAGCCAAACGAAATGCACGGCAGCAGAAGCAGCAGACAGAACAGGATAAACGCATAGCCGTGGGGTCAAAGGTCAAAGACATGAAGGTATTGGCTGGGCAGATCGACAGACACGGAGACAGGAGCCGAACTCCACACACATGCGATCTCTCGCTCATTCTGAGGAATAAGGGGGTTGTACCTGGAACGGGGTCCCGCACTGTTGGGCGGAGGCATCGGGGGTGTGTCTTTGGGGCGTTCCCATAGGGGACGGGACTCCTGACGTGGATGCGGAGCGGCCGAGTTTACACCCGGCTTTTGTTTCTAAAAAGGAAGAGAGTGTGTTAAATGAGTATCTAAAATCAGCATCCTTATTTGTTTTTATCTGATTGTCTGTCACATGGACAGGACGCACCCCCAAGCATGGTGGTCGGGCTGACGGAAGAGCGGCCAAGACGAGTGGGCGTGGCTGATTGTCCAGTGGGCGTTTCCCAATCCTGTGATTTCGGAGAAGAGCTACGGAGGGCTCTGTCCCTACTGTCACTTCTGCCTTTACTTTCACCTGGAAGAGAGAAAAAGAGGTAGAGTTTTCAGAATTCAGTAAAAGTCTATGTGCCTTGACATCAATGATTGCGGTTTCATGAATAAGTGCTTTGTTTTGTACTAGTGCTGCAGTTCATGCATATTACTGTTAGATGGGCCAAAACAACTTAGTGTAGCAAAATATCATAGTGCTAGTATCCTTTCTGCATGCAGAGCAAACTTGGTATACTATCCCAAAATGCAATGCATTTCCATTTCCAATGTGAGAAACCAGAAATTATAGTAAGAGTAATTAAAAAAAAGTTTTGATTTATTATTCGATTATCACAAAAAGACAGTTCAAAATTAAATATATATATATCTAATCAATAAAATTGTGGCAACATATTACTAGCAATATTATTAATTAAATTGTACAAATTAGAATTAATTAGAATGTTAATTTGATTTACTATTACTCAATTCTAATTTGTTCAATTTAATAAATAATATTGCTTGTAATCTGTTGCCACAATTTCATTGATTAGATGAAGCATATTCATTTTTACAGTGTAGAAACCTAGTTTTATAGGGCTACAGCTTGGAAACAAGCTTTATATAATGTCTGGAAGTCAGTGAGTTTAGTTAAATGCCTGAAATAAGATCTGTGGTGAACACAAGATCAAGATATTTTCATGTTTTATTCTATGACATAAAATACATCTGTAATACTTCCCTGAGATTTTGTAAAGCTTTTAATTGTCTTGAAAAACGATTGCTAATGGCTAATTGGGGATACAGATGTGGTCGGGGACATTAAACATCATCACTGCGAACATGGCGTTCAAGTCATGTGATCACAATGCAGTTTGTTTTGAACATTTTTAGTATTTAATGAATATTGTAAACGAAGAGAAAATATTTTTTACACATTCCCTATGCTTAAACTTATTTTTTCACTCCATTTTTTCATCTTTCGTACAATCAATCCCTTTTTATTTTCCATTGCATTTCTTTCTTAATCTCTCTCTCCTCACAGGGGATCCATTAGCAGTCACATTCATCACGTCTTTCACTGGCTCTGAAGACATTAGGGAAATTGCTTTACTAACAGATGAAAGCTTTTCAATTATTTCAGCTGGCAAGAGTATCTGAATGCGTATCTGTATCGTCCATATAGATGTGTGCTAGCTATATCGTCTGACACTTATGGGTGTATGAATTGAAGGTGACATCAGACTATGTCATCAGTTTGTGTGTGTGTGTGTAATGACTTAAACCTTATGCTAATAACAGTCATGAGCTACTTCAGTTCATTTCAGTTCATACTGCATTGGAACTAGGGCTGAATCTCTATAATACAGAATCTGTCAATTCAGATTTCCCCTCCCCGCATCAAGTGTTTATATACTGTTTTAAATACTGTACATCAACTTGTGATTGCAAGAAAAAAGGCAGAATTGTTTTTTTAAGATATGATAAAGCAAGTTCCATTTAAAAAAAATACTATAAACCAATTAGCATTCTTTTAGCGGTTCTCATCTGTGTGTTTTCCGTTACTGAATTTACAGCATGGAACAGTCCTGTACAACTCCTGAATGAGCTGATTCTTTTTAGCGAATCAAAAACCTACCGTACAATAGAGTTTGAATAGTTTAAAGAATTGAGATAGAATTCTTTTTTTTTTTCATAAGAGAAACTGAGATTGTCCCTGCTATCCTCTGCTGACTTTGATAAGGTTAGCTTATTTTTCATTATGGACTCACATTGCTCCTCAAAAACCTTATTTACCATACTTTATCTCTCTGGAAACACACACACACGCTCTGTTGTCTGGCCACGTCTGTTGAAATCCCATTAGTCTGTGGTGTCCTGCTCCATTAGTCTACATTTAATTAGTGTCCACTGTCATTAGCGTTGGGTGCTAATGCTAAGACTGCGACAAATTTATCATATTTACGTATTAACATGCACATGGTCAGTGCCTGGATGTAGTCTGCTTAGACACTGTGTGTGTGTGTGAGTGCAAGTCCATTAGCGGAGGAAATTTTAGGTGTGTGTTGGCAGGACTGTGTTCTTGTCAGTGTTCACAGGGTCAGATTGTTCTACAAGGCTTCTCAACTAACAGCAGCCAACATAGAAACATGTTCACCTCATTCAGTTAGAGTGAGATGCCAGGCCAAATACCTTTTGGCACTCAGAGGTAATGAACATAAACAACACCACTGAAACAAGGCTAAGAGGCACAGCAGGAGAGAGCCAAACAAGAGACCGGTTGTAGTTTATCTCCAAGGTCCTTTTTTAGGAATCAGCAGCCGACTGAACCAAACCTCCTAAGACACACTTTATCGATCATTTGTTTAGAATTACAACTAAGGAGCTTTTTTAGGTCAAGTCAAGTCACCTTTATTTATATAGCGCTTTTTACTAGGGGTTGACTGATTATCGGTGCCGATATTAAGCATTTTTATCGGTATCGGCCATTTTCAAAAACGATTTTCCGATAAAATAATTTTATTTTGAAATTAGCTATATTTGGCTCTAACGCATCCACATCTGTCGGAGCTCATCACTGTGTAGACTAGGCTAATGTCCCCTACCATCCGATTAGTTGAAAGCTAAAAAGTTTTGCACTGAAAGATTTGCTCTCTCACACCGAAAACACTTGATGACTGGAGCTGCTTCACTGATCATCAGTTGTCTCTCAAAGTTAAGGCAGCAGCTGAAGCAACAATACATTACTACACTGAAGTTGCAAAATACCTCAATATAATAGTTCCCTGTGATTTCCGCGATGCAGAAAACAGACGAAATCCAGTCACAAAAACGTATAAATTTACTGTACAAATTTGTCAACTTTTTGATGAATTAATAAAAAGCAGGTCAGTACAAATCAAATCGAATTTCAAACCACAAAAAGACTATTTAAATATGAATCCTGCGTGTCTCTAAATGAATGGCGCAGACGCGTGATTTAATTCAGAAAAATAATCTTGTAATTCTGAGATGATTAAATTGCTAATTCAGAAAAACAGATTAGATTTTTTTTTTTCCTCAAGTGAATGCAATACGCTTCTGTACAAAGAACTTATTTTTCTGAAGAACATTGGGCAGTTTAACTGCTCAGGACAAACAAGGGAACCATCACAAAAAACACAGTTGTGGATCATCCAGTTAACGAGACAGTATTAAGAATCAAAAATAAACTTTTGAACAGGGCCTTATAATTTCTGCTATTTTTTTTGTCTCGTGGACTATATGTGAACATCTTTGTAAAATATCTTACTCAGGACAGTATAATGATGTCATATAGAGAATATATGGAAGTGACAGAATCCATGGTGCCATAGAGGCAGAATAGAAGGAATAGAAAAAAGTGATGTCATAAAAAAGCTCTGAGCCAGAATTACATTTTCATAATGGAAACTATAATGTATGCCAGTATTTTGTTGCACTGGAGCCAGTTTGTCGCTCATTCTTGGAAGATCCTGATCAGAATTTCTTCTCAATCATATTGACTGTTTTCAGCCTGACTGAGAACCTGATCTGCCATTATTATCTGCCATGTGCCTCTAATTTATGATAATGTATGCCAACCTCAGAGCTATAATGATGAGGAAATATATCATTATTAGTATATGTTAATGTAACCTTAGAATATGTGAAGTTACTCAGACACTTTCATTTCAGAAACTATTAAGCTATTCAGTGCTGCAGGGAAAGCACTATTGAATTTAAATACAGCTGCATTCATTAAGACATAACAGTAGACTGCTCTGCGTTAAGGCATATTTAGAGCTATTTATGGGCACTGAAGGGCATAATAAAAACAAACTCATATTACATTTAAATTAGACTGATCCTTAAGACAGATTAATGCACATCGCGTGCCACTCGACTTTGGCACAGGTTCAGACTCTGTATGCCTTTCTGGCGCCGAATGGTGTCATGCTGAGTAGTAGAATTTCCTAACAGGATTTGGACCGGACTAACTGGCCCGAACAGGAAAAGCTCTGTCTATGATTGTTTTATCTCTAAATTTGTGTTTCTGAAAATGCCAATCACAGCCCAAGCGTGGACTGACTTGGCAGCTTTTGATATGAGATCTGTAGATTTGAAGAAAGAAGGCTTATTCAATCAATGGATAATATGTTTTCTTTACAAACCTTGGCTTTCAGGGTTTTTTTTAAATGAAAATTAATAGCCGGCTCCTGAAAATATCTCTAAATCAGATTAAAAACAGATAATAAACATTTATTTTAAAGAATTTTCATTCGGCAAGAACACTTCCGATTGTTTCAAAGTTGTTATTTCTAGTTAAAGCAACACCAAGTAACTTTTCCTCTGCGGTCGCCCTACGGGTTGGAAGCGGAATTGTCCGTTACTGCCGTCGTAAATAATCTCCGAATTTTTTTTACATAAAACCTACTGTCGCACGCACGCTCGTTGTTTATCCAGCACTGGCTATGGAATGAACGATGTTCATTGAATAACTGCTATGCTAAATAGATGCTACAATACTCTATCCTGATCGTTTTCAAAACTCGTAATTCCAACTCTTAAATCGCAGTGGTTTTGAGAGATGGTTCTCACTGCAGAACATTAAAAATCCACGGGGAGGAGTCGGATCCAGATCCAACTCTTCCCACCTTACATACACCTAAACCTACCCAACTCTGCCCCCCGATCCTTAAGCCCACCCCTAATCCCTAAACCCAACCCTAATCCTACCCATCTCCACCCCTTGGATCTTGATCCGACTCCTCCCCGTGGATCTCATGTACTGCATTGAGGTGCTACTGGGTTTTGACGAAACAGGATGAGTTTTAAACTGCCGAGAGCATTGTAGCTAGTACCAAGAGCGTGGTGAGCTGAAACCTGCGTACGTCACAAAGAACCGCAAACATCCAATAGGAAAATTCAACTGCAGTAGCCACCGTTCAACCTGAAGAGGGCAGCACTAAGACGTTTTTACACCATATATTGTAGTTACTCGAATCAATGATCAGCATTAAAAAAAGCGCCATTCTTACAGATCATTAATTAACTAAAAAAAAAAGTTGGTTTAGGGTTTAGTTACCCTTTAATAACAAGGAATGTTTTTTGAGCACCAATCACCAATGATTTCTGAAGGATCATGTGACTCTGAAGACTGAAGTAATGATGCTGAAAATTCAGCTTTGCATCACAGGAATACATTATCTTTTAAAATACATTTAGATAGAAAACTGAACTCTGATCATGATCTGATATCTGGCCAAACACATCTGTGTATCAGCAGAGTGATGGTGAGCTGTATAGATACTGTGTTTTGGATCACAGTGGCAGATTCTTCACTATCTCTCTGTCTTTTCACTCTCTGTGTCAGGCAAACACACATGCACATACTAATGCCGGCAGCCTGTTAATCTCACACACCTCCACACTCTGTCAGGCACGAAGCCCAAGTCACAGATGCGTGGAAGACATACTGACAGGAGGTGCCCGTGTGTGCGTTTGTGTCTCTCCGCTGGACTGGCTAGCGGAAAATTGACTGTGATGGACAGACTGACCTGCTTCAGAGTGTGTTTGTGTGTGTTTTTGTGTACCTGTGCAGGTTTGAATTTTTATGACAGTATGTAAAGAATCTGAAAGTGTTTTTTTGTGTGTGTGTGTGTCGAGGCTTCAACATGACAGCTTTGACTCGTTAATCTGTTAAGTGTTTTTTTCTGAATTAATTTAATCATGATTTGAAAGGCTCGTGAGAAAGCCATTGAACAACCCTTACAACGCAACAATCCGGCGACCTTCGCAATCGACGGTGTGCTTGATTTGAAGAGGCTCGGTTTGGTATGGAAGAATCTGGGTCATTTTCTCTCTCTCTCTCTGTCCTGTGCACCATAAGCACGCTCAATAGTCTGTGCGTAGGTTGATCGCTCAATTTTTAATCTCCAAACGAGCTCAAACACACAGACACACCTGGGGTGATGGAAGTGGACTGTGGAAATAGGACATGAAAGCCATCTCTCCTCCTCACACGGGAATAAATAACAGTCTGGAAAAAAGTCCTTAGCTGCAGCTCTCAAGACGATTACACGCGCTCTTTAAACCCAATCAGGCTTTGCTCTATGAGACAACATCCTTCACTTTGAAGTTGTTACTGATATGGCCAATCGCCTCCAGATATCTCACAGTTAACCTTAACAATTTCAGTATTCACTGGGTTTAAAATGTGTGGATTAATTAATTAAAGGCTTTAGTGCTTTTCTTGGTTGCTTATTTTCTACTGGGGATACACTGATATAAAAATTGTGGTCTATGTTAATAAGCTGGCAATTATTGAATTATTAATATTCTGGGTTCAATCTCAATCGACAGCTCATTTAACTCCATTGTAAGTGTCTCACTGTAACTCAGATTCATTGTTTTTTTTTTAAAGAAAAGGAGGGAGAAGTTGAAATTAATCGTTGTGTTTCTAATATCAACCAATACAAAAATCTCAGTAACCACTATGGTACCAATATATTGTGTGCGTGTATATATATATATATATGTATTATTATCTTATTAATATTACCCAGCTGGTAAACTTCTACTGCTAACATACTTCAATATTTTAATTTCAGTTTTATATATATAAAAATGAAGTCATTAATTACTCACCCCCATGCAGTACCAACCTCGTAAGACCTTCGTTCATCTTCGGAACACAAATGAAGATATTTTCGATTGAATATGAGAGGTGGATCACTGCTACATAGGCTCCTAAGGGATCGAATCTTTATTCGGCTATTCCTTTTCTTGCTTGTAGGCCTGAGACGAGAGTTCGAGACGTGCGCATACATCGTGGAAATCTCTTGAACTCTCGTCTCAGGCCTACAAGGAAGAAAAGGAATGGTAAAAAGTAGTCTCTTCGCTTGATAAACTTATCGTTGAGCCACTGTAGTCACATGGAATATTTAAACATTTTCTTCAATGACTTTCTGGGCCATCAAGTTTCAATCCCTTAGGCAGTCTATGTAGCAGTGATCCACCTCTCAAATTTAATCAAAAATATCTTCATTTGTGTTCTGAAGACGAACAAAGGTCTTACGGGGTTGGTACAGCATGGGGGTGAGTAATTAATGACTTAATTTTCATTTTTGGGTGAACTAACCCTTTAAATAAATGCATGAAATACTTTTTCATGCATTTATAACATTTTCACTCACCATCTGCAGAGTCTTTGTTCTTACGGCTTCCAGAACCTTTCTTCAGCATGTTGCGTCCGGAAGAGAACAAGTTGCTGAGCTCATCCAGAGGACTGGTTGGTGTACGACAGCCTCGACCTCCCGACCCCGAGCTTGAACCCGAAGCAGTGGAGACATTTTGCATGGAGCCCCCGTGCACACTTGAGGAATTCGAGAGCCGCCCGCTTTCACGTGATCCGTGTGCAACTCCGGAAGCGCTGCGAGGAATCGTCCCGGTCATGAGGGCATCGTACGGCGGGGGGCGCTTCAGGGTGAGTGGCGTTAACGCACGACCCATACTGACGGGGGACGGGCAGGCGGAGTGGCTCCGGGGGTACCCGTGTGCCGCGGACGACCCACCGCTTTTGTACAGCGTAGATGTCAGGGGGGGAGCGGAAGACCGTCCTGATGCTGTGATTGTTTGTTGCTCCTTAGTCTCTGCTGACTTCTTCTTATGATGATGATGGTGGTGGTGGTGGTGTTTACCAGACACCTGCTGAGCCTCCAACTGTGGTCCAGGGTCAGCGCTAGTTGGGGATCCACCGGGTTTGACATATCCGACGTTGTCCAACATGGGCAGTTTGGTGACATCCAGAGGAGTAAGAGGAGATTCGTCAGAGTTGGGGGAACACTGGGCTGGTGCAGGTGGGAACACTAGTAGAGGAGGGCGGTGGGAAAGCAGATTTGGGAATGGGGCAGGAATGTCACAGAGTGAACCACGTGGAGTAGTGGGTCGTGTAAGTTCTACCTCCGGCACCAAGGGAGTGGGACACTGCTCCCATCGTGACTGTCCGTGGTCTAAGGATGAAGGCAAATCGTCATAAACAGGATATTTCATCTCCTCGTACACACTTTCACCTTGGTCATCCTCTTCATCGCCATTAGCTCCGGCAATTCGACTGAAGTCCCGTAAGATATTCCCCACCATCTCTATATAAACAGGCTCCGCCTCATCGTCAGTGGCGGGGGCGGGGCTTTGATTCTGAGACGCCGACTTCTTTTTTTGTCGCGGCAGAGAGGCAGATTTAACCTTGCTGCAGTGGTTTTGAATGTAAGACTCGTCAAAGGATGTGCTGAGCTGCGTGTTGGGGTTGCGTTTGGGTTTTGGCGGAGGCATGCGACGGTACTCCTCACTGCAGGGCCGGGATTTAGATGCTGTGGGCAAGAGAACGGAGATGTTTAGAAATATGGATTTAGCATTTCACAGAAAAATTATTTACATTCTAAAAAAGAGTTGATTTAAATGTATCCAGTATGTCCCATTAAGCTTCTTTCTACAAGATGTAAAATAAGTCTCAGATGTCCACAGAGTGTGTATGGGAAGTTTTAGCTCAAAATAGCCCACCGATCATTTTTTATACCATGTTAAAATTGTCACTTTTTGAGGGTGAGCAAAGACGCACTGTTTTGGTGTTTGTCCCTTTAAATGCAAATGAGCTGCTGCTCTCGGGCGGAGCTTCAAGGGCTCCTGCTATCGTTTCTGAATGGTTAGTTTATGAATTTATGTAGCTAGCTGATGTGGAGTTAAAGTCGGCATGAAATCAAATTGGACAAATCTTTAAATCTTCGAAACAACCTCTCTTCTATTTCGTTCATGTGGAATAGCGAAAGGGTGCGGCCAGATCCGACGAGGGTGCGGCTATCTGTGCTCCGCCTCTCAGAAAATCGCATTCAAATCTGCCTCCATTTTGTTTGTAACGCCCAACCTCCAACGATCCAGTCAATTCCCGAAGGGCAAAATCAAGCCCTGCCCTACATTTTTTTCTAATTTCAGAAGCCGTTTCACTCGGATATACGTCACGACAAGGAAAAAATTACAATCTCAACTTCCGTTTCACGCCGACTTTAACTATCTTCAAGTCATTGATTAGCATATTCTGTCATGATAATCTATAAATCGCTTGTGTGGGAACTGTACTGTTGTAAGATGCCTACATAGTCAGAGAATATGCAACATGAAGATAGAGCAGGTATATGATTTAGTTTAATTACGGTTATAACGTATGTTGTCATCTTGCTTTTATAACATGCTATAGCATTTTTGTTACATACTGTATTAAATGTGACTCTTCTACAACAACTTCTACAATTTTCCCAGGAGAAGGGTTTATGTAAATTTTAGGGTTGGGGATGTCACAAACCCGTGAAGAAGCTCATTGTAGTTTCTACCAGCCATTTGTTGTATTCCTTAAAAAGCTATTTCTGTACAAGAAAATCTCTCCCTTTGATTTGAACTTTGAGCGTCATACTCGTAACTTTGCAGATGCTGTTAATGCTCAAACAGCCGCATTACACACTAACTATAAAGTTATAATCGACCACCCCTTTTAAGAACCTATTGTTGGATCATCATTGCAGTGATTATTATGTTTCTAGCATATGTTTCACACATGAATTGGCACCTCTGAGTCCAGATCTCAAATTCATTGAAAGTATTTGGGATGCGCTGGAGTAGATATACAGAGTGCTTTGACATTTGACTAAAAATGTATGTACCTCTTGATGTAAATAACATCACTTTATTTCCATCAAGAGGTGCAATATATATATATTTATTTTTGCACAACAACTAATATAACGTAGCAGAAGCATAAAAGTAAAGCACTGCCAGCCCGATCTCATGAAAGTTCGTATCTATGGCACGAATGTGATTTCTCGTGGCATTTATACGCCAAAAACAGTTTTTGCGTGTATGATACGCACGAACTCCCCACCCCCTTCCCCCTAAACCTAACCCAGGGTTTTTTAGTGCGTACCACATACACGAAAAAAAACTTTTGCCGTATAAATGCCACGAGAAATGACACTCGTGGTATAGATACGCATCTTCATGAGACTGTGTTGGCACTGCAGTATAGTAATAAGGTGTTAACAGTGTCATTGTGGCCATGGCTTAGCAGAAGTGTAGCAAAGTCAGCGTGTATTAGTTTTAATGTCAGTGCTATCCCCCAAAGCCGTATGGGGCTGCACAGGGCCATTACTATTCTATTGTGCACGTGATGGTTTCTGACGCTTCTGCTCGCTCTACATCCCACCACTGCCCTCTCAGTCCAGTCACTAATCCTGAATGTGTGTGGTTATGAACTGACTTAATAGGCTTCTCCAAGGACTTTTTAGTGAGAATAGAGTTTAACACTCTGCTTGAGACAGGATTAATTATACACAGTTGAGATACCAGTGCTGAGAAACGAAAGAAGCAGGTCGTGCTCGGTGTGTGTGTGTGTGTGTGTGCAACTTTGCTCCCTAAACACTATTCACTGCTTCCTGCACACTGAGTAATAATAAGTCATACATCTTTATAGATATTATGGATAAACAGACAAATGGCCTATGTGCAGTCTTGACTGATAATTATCTCTCTCCTTCATGTGAACGGATATATTAGTGTACGTACACTTATTCCCTATGCTGAGTAACCAGTGCAGTGCACTTTGAAGGGTGTGCTACAGCCAATAATGGGTGATGTTAGCTTGTAGAGATGCTGGGCTTTGCTTTCTGACTGTGGTGGGAGGAGTTCATGGAATAATCAAACAGGCAGTTTCCTTCACTGGAGGGCGGCGAGGAAGAACTAGAGTGGACAAAACTAGGTCATTTTAACTTCATGAATGAATTTCTTCCTGACTAATCATCTCAGTGGAAACAACTGTTTCAATTTCTTTTTCACCCTCCCCCTCTTGTTTACTCACTCGCTCATACTCCATCTTTCTGTCATTTCACTCCACATCACCATAGCTGGGCTCAGTGAAGGGCAACTTGACTGACCCGTTTCTTCCAGCAATGGCAGGGCGGTGTGTGTGTGTTTGTATTTGAGTGTATTCTCTTACCAACAGCAAGCACAAGTAATAGTTAATGGGTCAGCATGGGAAGAATGCTAATTTTTAATCTTCCATTAAGCTGGCTGAAGCTATAATTACGTCATTCTCTAGAGACTCTGGATCCCTGGGTGTGTGTGTGTGTGTGTGTGTCTTTTTGTTATGTAAAGGACATGACAGGGGTTTATATCAGCTTTTCTCTGATACACAGATGAAAAGTCAGCAAGAATAACTTAACGTATCATTCAGAGAAAGATCACAGTACCTCACCCTAGTGACAGAAAGGGGACAGAGTGGCTCGCATTCTCTCAACAATTTTACATACAAACTTGCAAAAACCTCCCATATACTTCTTCTGGTATAAATTTAGTTGATTGTAATTTCTGCACCATAACCCGAAATGGCAGCCCGTTCTCATCCCAAGGCATCATCTAACTGACGCTTTTGACCATGCTTCAACGTCCAACCCTTTAGATGACGCTATCCTAGTGGTCTAACCCTAACCTTACCCCAGACCTAAACCTACCTGTATCATCTAACTGATGCTAAAGGTAAAGCATCAGTCAGATGATGCCCTAGGAGGGTCATCTAACTAAAGGGTGCCTAAAGCGTCGGATGTTGAAGCATGGTCAAACGTGTCAGTTAGGTGATGCCTTGGGATGAGAATGCGTTTTGAACGTTCACACTGATAACAATTTACAAAGACAAAGCACAAACCCAGAACTCAATCATTTTCAATAAAAGTTAGAACTTTAAAGCAACACGAGCAATAGTGATCATTGCAATGCAAAAGAGTTGAAATAAAAAACAAATGTAAGATCAAATAAAAAAGGTTGCAAATAAATTATTTGATATTGTTTTTTTTTTCTAAATAAAAGAAAGTTTATTATGGAAGCTTGTTTCCGTCACTTAATGAAAAATAAAAAATGGTAATTGCGACTTTTTATCTCACAATTCTGACTTTTTTTCTCAAAATTGCGAGATATAAAATCAGAATTGCGAGTTATAAAGTCAGAATTGCGTGTTATGAAGTCAGAATTGTGAGATATAGTCGCAATTGAGTGTTATGAAGTGAGAATTGTGTGATAAAGTCAGAATTGCGAGATATGAAGTCAGAATTGCGAGATATGAAGTCAGAATTGCGAGATATAAAGTCAGAATTGCGAGATGTAAACTCTCATTTGTGAGAAAAAAAGTCAGAAATGTGAGATAAAAAGTCGCACTTCTGTCTTTTTTTCTCACAATTGCGACTTTATTTCTCACAATTCTGACTTCATATCTCGCAATTGTGAGATAAAAAATCGCATTTATTTATTTATTTTTTATTCAGTGGTGAAAACAAGCTTCCATAGTTTATAATTTTATAAAGGGGGGCCTTTATAAAAAAAAGTGTGTGAAGTTAAAGAGACAGTGTTTCAGATTTTTTTTTAGTTAGTAATGATATTTTAACTAAACAAAAAATATGTTTGGAAAAATAGTAGGCCTATTGATATTGTTTTGAAAATGATTAGGTCTCAATTTTTATGATTGGTGCCGATGCCCCCTGCTTGCAGATGGCATGAAAATCATTATGTCTATGGAAAGTCCCCATAAAACCTGTGTGTGTGTGTGTGTGTGTGTGTGTTATAAGTGAATCTGATGACTGTGACATGGCAAAATAGGGCACTGTGTTCCCGAGGACAGCAGGTGCGTGCTGTACCTTCCTCTCACAGCACATTTCTCTCTCTCTCTCTCTCTCTCTCTCTCTCTCTCTCTCTCTCTCGCGCAGAAACCTTCTCATGATGTTTTTCCCATCAGAGCTCCATCTCTTATCTAGTATTACACCGCTGATTTAATATAGATGTTTATCTGTTTGTGTGTGTACGATAATGCACTTATATTGATTTCCCTCTAAATTAGAGGTGAAATAGTCTCGCCAATGAGATATGCATCACAGATATACGCCTATAGGGACGCCAGATGCCACATGTCATTAAGTTTAATACGATGCTGTTTAAAGAACACTGGTTATGATTTATTAAGGTTTCACATGTATGTCACTAGCTCTGTCTCAGTGCTATATAGGACATACATGTTCCCATGACACTAGGTCAGCATAACACTCACTAACATACACATGCATGCCATCACACATGCTCACGCTCACAGGGATCTAATGGAGGAAGAAATAGGAATATATTTAGAATTAATTAGTTTAAAAAAGGTACTACTACTACATTTCCATGTTTTTGGATGTGCATCAAATAATATACATTTTTTGTAAGAGGAATCAGATGGAGAAAAAATAAGATATAATCAGATGTACTGAATGTAGATGGTACTGTATGTACCGTTATACCGTGTTTTTTTGGATGGTAAGTCCATAGTATACTTTGAGGTACAGTGTGGTATTAAAGCATTACTATGATATATATCAAAGTACCATGGTTTTACCATCTATTATTGTGCCATGATGGTATCACCATAGTTTGAGTAGAAAAAAGAAAGACAAATGGAGAGAGAATTATCTATAATAGCCTACTGTTTTTTGGACATAGTTATGCTATGCTAATGTCGGTATTGAAGTTCCTTGTATGTACAAAATCCATATGAATATGGTATTCAATCAGTACTGTGGTATTTATCAAATCATGGCAAAACCATGGTGTTTTTTGTATTAGGAATCATATGGAGAGTATATAAAAAGAGGTATATAATCAGATATACATAGAGTACCATGTATAACCATTTTTTTTTCGTATACATATGGTTATACCTTGTTTTTGTTTTACATCTATATATATATATATATATATATATATATACTGTATATATATATATATATACATACATATATATATCATACTGATCAAAGTACCCCGGTTTTATCATCTAATGCCTTCATTGTACCATGGTATCATCACAGTAAAAGTAGAAAAAGGAGAGATAGATGGAGAGAGAATTTTCTATAGCATGAATTTGGAAATTAAACAGGAAGTAGAAAAGAGGGCGGGTCTGTGAGAAAGGGAATACATAAACAAGTGAGATAAAAGACAGGATAGTCATGAGAAAAACAAGAAATGGTGCCAAATGGGGGTGGGAAATGAAGGCAAGAGAGTAAAGGAGGGATGAGAGATGGAGGGAGTGTAGTGTGGGAGCTCAGGGGAAAGAGAGAGAGGGGGGGGGGGGGGGGTGAGATGTTGAGCTTTAGGCTCCTCTGGAGGAATTATCTGTGTTCCCCGTTGGTGTGGTGGAAATACCACAGAGCCTAAAGCTAATGCGTCTTTCTGTATACATCATTACTCGGATATCAAGACATTATGATCCTATATAAATTTAAATGCATTCTGAAAGCAGAGAAGAGAACAAATGTATTGGGAAAAAAGCGGTTATCATCATATTCATCAGCATATTAGAATGATTTCTGAAGGATCATGTGACTGAAGATTGGAGTAAATGTATTTTATTTACATATTTTGATCCAATAAATGCAGCCTTGGTGAGAATAAGAAACTTGCTCTTTCTGACTGTAAACTTTTGAACAATAGTGTATATGAGTAAACGATGCTTGAGATTGAATACACTAAAAAGGATGATGTGCTGCTGTACACAGTACACTGAGGATGGCTGCGTTTCAAATTTCACTGCAAAGAGCCGGCTGATTTTTTTAGGGTTAATGTACTCTAAATGAGGTTTCTGAACATTGTAAAATGAGGTCAAGTGCTCGAGTGGGGTTAGGTATGTTGTAATGTGTGCTTCTGCTTTGAATTTGAAAGAAAAGCACTTCGAAAGCTCGGCTCTCTGAGTGAGATCAGTAACGATCAATCTAAGGGTTAAGGGAAGGGTAATGTGTGTGGAAATGCGTGTGTGTGGAATAGTAAAGTCCGTTTGTTCACTGTATAATACAAAACAGCCTAGAACAGCACATTAGGGTGTGTGTGAATATTTGGTCTGCATAAGCTTACAATAGAACTACACCATAGAACATCATATCACTACGTCTTTGTGTGTGTGTGTTGTGTATGCGCATGTCTCCTGCTTTCGACCTTGTAGTCGTGAACTTGTTTATAAAAGGCATCATCTGTGTTTTGGTTGATTCTGTCTGAAGCTGTCGCCGCCGGTAAAACTCTTAGGCCCGGACTGTTGCCCATGGCAACGGTTGCCCCTGTTCATATGACACTGCAGCCAGCGAGCAACCAATGAGAGTGTTTTGCTGGCTCAGGGTGACCAGTCAGAGGAGGAGGAAGAGTTGATGTCACTTGTTCTTAGAAAGATACTTGAGTGTATTTACAGGTGACTGTGATGTTAAGAGCCATTTTCTGTTATGTAAAAAGACGACACTGACTCATTGACTCATCACAGTGTACAAGTGTGCATCAAGCCCTTCTCAAAGCAAGCCAGTCCTCTCGACAGCCACCTTGGTAATGCTATTTACTGCCGGAACTGTCATAGACACTAAGGGGAGCACTTATAACCAAATATTCAGAAAAAAAAAAACTTTTATATAAACTGTTATTGAAGTCCACTGTGAAGTACATCAAAACAGTGAAAATATTACTATTTAAATTAATTGTTTTCTAAAATATAATTTATTCCTGTGATGGCAGAGCTGAATTTTTCTTCAGCCACCACTTTGATTAATAGAAGCTTCAAAAGATCAGCATTTAAACTATATATTTTTAAACCATATTATAAAATATGTACCACCTTTCCTGTCTATCTCTACTGTGTGATGTGGGCTGCAGAGAGGAAGAGGGTTTGGTGTGTGTGTTGTGGAGCTCTGTATGTGTAATGATCCATGAGAAAAAGGCATGCATGAAAGAGACGCAGAACAGAGGGGATTTGCATATAATAGTGAAGTGATGAGAAAGAATAAAGATGCAATTTTGTTCAGTTTTGTAATGCATGTTTTTTTGTTAAGAGTAGTAATATTTCACAGTAAAATACATATTAAAATAGAAAACAATGATTTTAAATTGTAACATTCACACAATAATATTTCGCAATTTTCCTGTGATGTGTATATGGATGATGTGCTTATATTATAAAAGTATTAAGCAGCATAGCATTTTTTTTTACTTTGAAAATATGATAAATGATTCTTGAGTGACAAATCAGCATATTAGAATGATTTCTGAATGAGGAATAATTGTCATCACAGGAATAATCACAACTTTAATTAAAATATATTAAAATAGAAAAAAGGTTATTTTAAATCATGATAATATTTCACAAAATAAAACTTTTAAATGTAATTTTACATTGTCATACTTCACAGTATTACTGTTATGTTTATATGGTCGATGAGCTTATATGATGTTTAAAGGAGTAGTTCACTTTTATAAAAACTTTTGTTGATAATTTACCCACCCCCATGTCATCCAAGATGTCCATGTCTTTCTTTCTTCAGTCGAAAAGAAATTAAGGTTTTTGATGAAAACATTCCAGGATTTTCTCCATATAATTGACTTCAATGGGAACCAAACGGTTCAAGGTCCAAATGACAGTTTCAGCGCATTCCTGACTCTCCTGACTTGTTCATCAAAATGAACGAATATTTTCCCGAGTCAACTCGTTCATTTCGATCGTTGAATGAACCAAATGACACAAAAAAGATTCGTTTATTTTGATAAATGAGTTTGAACAGGAGAGTCACGAACACGCGTCACAGAACAGAGCAAGGCGAGCATTTGAGCTTATAAAACTTAATCTTTGTTTTTTTTTTTGAATGAGTGATCATTTCACTTGATAAGACCCTTATTCATCATCTGGAATCGTTTAAAGCCCTTTGAACAGTTTGCAGTTTGCACTGAAACTGTCTTTTGGACCTGTCTTTGGTTCCCATTGAAGTCCATTATATGGAGAAAAATCCTGGAACGTTTTCATCAAAAACCTTCATTTCTTTTCGACTGAAGAAAGAAAGACATGGACATCTTGGATGACATGGGGGTGAGTAAATTATCAGCAAAAGTTTTTTTTTTTTTTTAAAGTCAACTACTCCTTTAATTGAGAGGGAAAGAGATTGAGAGAACAGGGCAGGAAAGTGATCAAAAAAAAAAAAAAAGGTTCCAAAAGGATCTTTTTTTAGCATACTTGCATTGCATTATGAATTGTATTCGGACACATTTCCAAACGCGAAATCAAGCTAGCATACATTAGCTAGTAGAAATATATTTTAAAGTATGTCATTGAGCCTCCGTCTTGACTTTAATCGCTTATTTTACGTTAAAATATATGCATTATGACCAAAGAACCGTCAATATTTCCAAGCAATAGGTGTTTTTGTTAATCATGTCGACATTTGGTTGTAAATGGGTCTCCCACACTACTTGATTACACCCATCATTTCTCCCCTCGGCTTTTAAATTTTCGGGAAGGAAAAACAATTCCACTCCCCCATCCAAACTTTTAGGATACTGGGTATCAGATTTGCACAATCCATACGCACAATACTTCAGCATGTTTCCCTCGCTTGAAATCTTGCCAGACCTCCCGCGCCTAGCTACGGTTGCTAAGACGTGGCTTAGCGAAGGGTCAATTCCAAGAAAGTGCAGATGGGAGTGGAAAGTTCTGCGCGTGAATGACTTATGGAGAGTCAAATAATAGACTTATGGGACTGTAAATAATGGCACAAAAACCAGTAAATTGATGATCGCAAACCTTAGCAAATCCCCTTTCATGATTCATTTAAATACACTCCTCCCATAAATTTTGCATCTGAAAGGCTCCAACAAATCCATATGCGATAAGGTCAGCCCCAAAAACAACCCTGTCCACTCCCTTTCAGCGCTAAGTTTTCACTGCGTGTCTTTAGTAAACCCTGACAGCCAAAAGAGGGTTTGCACTGGTAAATCTGGCCCTACTATAGTATTAACATATTACAAGTACACAAATATTTACCATCACATTTGTCTGTTTCCTTCCCGCTCTTCCCCGTGCTGAGCCCAGTGTTGACGGTCTCAGAGGAAGTGCTGAGTTTGGTGTTGGGATCTCGTCTGGGTTTGGGCGGGGGCTGTTTTCGTGAGGTTGGACTCCCCTCCTCCTCTCCCCCTCCCACCGAGTGCAGAGACTGTGAGCGTACGGTGAAGCCCAGGCCGCAGGGAGGAGGAACGCGGTCCTGAGGGGCCGGCATCGTCATGAAGCCCATGCGAAAGTGTTTGCCTGCGTATCCCCCTCCTTCTGTCGCACGGGCCACATCCTCACCAATCCTGAAGGCAGATTGAATTCATTTTAGCTTTTCACATAGTATTACATTTGTATCCGCCCATCTATGAACTGTTGATCCCATATACTTGCTAAACCAGATGGATTTCAGCATCCATCAGACCAACGTTCCAGAATAGAGAACTTGTTTTCGTTTCACCAGTACAGATGTTATTCTGTACTAATCCAACGTTCATTAATGTGAATGAATACAGCACTCAAGCAAACATGAACATAGTATGGGTCAGAGCATTGGTGTTGAGGTTTAGGACCTGAAAAATCCTCATGCAAATGAAATTGAGAATGTAGGACATGTGTTGTGGCCTAAACCCTGAAATGAACTTGTATTACTATGCTATACTATACTACACTACACTCTACTACACTAAACTACTGTAAAAAATATTGTTGGTTTAACTTAAAAAATTAAGTTATTTTAAGTTGATTGAAATGGAAAAAGTGAGTTAATACAATGAAGGAGATTGATTTAATCATCAGAAACTCAAAATAATAAATTATCTGAACTAAATAAATTATTTAAGTTGATTTGACAAAAGAAAAAATGTGATAACAAATCTTGGAAATATTTTTTTTTTTCAGTGAAAAAAATATATGTATGTATATTGTATGTTGTAAAAATGTCTAATATATACTACAGTATAGCAGTATAATATATACTATACTATACTATAGTATATATATACTATACTATTATATGCAATATACATACATTTTTACAACACCGTTCAAAGGTTTGGGGTAAGTTCTTTAAAATATACCTTAAATTGATCAAAAGTGACAAACACATTTATGATGTTACAAAAGATTTCTATTTTTAAAAACATTTTGTTCTTTTGAACATTTCATCAAAGAATCCTGAAATATTAAGTGGCATATCTATTTTCAGCATCAAATCATCACATTAGAGTGATTTCTGAAGGATCATGTGACACTGAAGACTAATGTAATGATGCTGAAAATACAGCTTTTTGCCATATTAAAATAGAAAACAGATATTTTAAATCGTAATAATATTTCACAATATTATTGACTTACTGTATTTTTAATGAAATAAATGCAATCCTAAATGTAAGAATGTTACTGAGGAAAGGCGAATTCACTTCGTCCATCTTTCTGTTCCCTCATAACTTCATGAATCTATCTTGCCTAAAAGTAATTTCTGCATAATCCAATTCAAAGCAATTTGGCTGGATTTTAAGATGATTTTTGCGCCGAATATCTCATAAAAATTTAGTTACTTTCATCTGTCTGTTCATGAGTAAGTGTGTGTGTGTGAGAGAGAGAGAGAGAGAGAGAGAGAGAGAGCGAGAGAGAGAGAGAAACGGGGGCAGTCAGTTCAAATGCTGTCTCTCAAATTTTCTCTCTCTCTCTGAGGAAAACTAATCATACTAAAGGGCAGACAGGATTTACTCACGTTCTCTTTAAGTAACCATTCACTCACTCTCACACACACACACTGCGAGTGTGTATTCAGAGGGGAGTGTGTGGTGCTGTGGTGGCTCATAAAGAATGATTGAGAGTCTGTCTGCCAACTTCACTGCACCAGCGTCCCTCATCTTTCCACATCCTCTCTCCTTCTCTATTTCCATCCTTTCATACATGTGTTGTCATCCGTCTTGTCTTTCTTGTACAGTCTGCAATTTTTCCCTCCCTCTCAGTTGTCGCACTTCTCACAGTCTTGAGTGGCCAGTCATTTGAGTCATGCCTTTTTCCGCACATCTCTTTTCACATTACATTAAAATGCTGATTATGCCGATTAATGTGATGAAACAATTAACATTGCAATGTCATGACAAAAACAAAAACACAAATTGAGGCTTCAGTTGAAAGACTAAATGCCTTTTACTAAACATTTTGATTTCAATAATGCTAAAATAAATGTGTCATGGTTTCCACAAAAATATTAAGCAGCACAACTATTTGCAACATTGATAATAATAATAATATCAACAATAAATGTTTCTTGAGCAGAAAATTAACATGGTCAGCACTGGATTTTATGGAATGGTCAGCACTGGATTTTGGTCAGCACTGGATTTTAAGTGTGCTTTAGAAAAAAATGTGCCTTGCCTAATGATTTCTGAAGGATCATTTGACACTGAAGACTGGACTAATGATGCTGAAAATGCAACTTTAACGTCACAGGAATAAATTGTATTTGACAGATATATTCAAATTAGGGATGGACAACGATTAATCGCGATTAATCGCATCCAAAATAAAAGTTTGTGTTTACGTAATATATGTGTGTGTGGTGTGTATAATTATTTTCTATATATAAATACACACACATGCATGTATATATTTAAGAAATATTTACATGTATATACTTTATATATATTCATACATAATTAATATTATGTATAAATATAAATATTTGATATATTAAGAACACATTTTTCTTAAATATATACATGCATGTGTTAGTATTTGTATAAACAAAATAATTATACACATCACACACACACATATATCATGTAAACACAAACTTATATTTTGGATGCGATTAATCGTTGCCCATTCCTAATTCAAATTGATGGTTATTTTAATATTTCACACATTACTGTCTAAATTAAAAGTACCAATCCAAAACTTTTGAACAGTGGTGTACACTATTATGCTTTTTTGTATAACAGAAAGAGACTAAACCACATAAGACTGACATGACACCTTCAGAACCATGACATATGCCTTGAATATGAAGTAGGGTTTATGCATGTTTGACAACTGTCATTAAGTGTCTTTCGCTCAATAGTGACATTTTGAATGCAAATATGACATTGTTTAAGATGTCTTCGTTATGACATCTTGACATAAACCATAACATCATAACCCGTCAGTGTCTTTGTCATGACATCTTGACATTAAATTAAGTTAAACTGTCATGTGGTTGGCTTTGACATTGGCTGTCATGAGGCATTATAACCGTATAACCATTACAACTACAGTGGTACTAATTGAATTTGTCATTAAAAAGTTATAAAGGCTTCATGACAGGCAATGTTAAAACCAACCACCGTTTAGAGTTTAATGTAATGTTAACCAAAAAACTAGATGGTTTCTCAAGTTTGATCATTAATCTGCCATGTCATGTTTATGACAGGTTGTGTTGTCTTAGTAATGTTGTTGTCATGATGACAAAGACACTGACAGGTTATGTATTGCTTTATGTCAAGGTGTCATAACAAAGACATCTCAAACAATGTCATATTTGCATTAAAAATGTCATAACTGAGCGAATGACACTTAATGACAGTTGTCACAAACATGCATAAAAACTTCATATGTCATGATTATAAAGGTGTCATGATAGTCTTATGCACACCCCTTCAAGTAAAGTGTTACCAAAACAAGTAGGTTGTCCTTCAAACCGCCCTGTCTTAAAAGCTTACACATTCCTCTTTTATCCTCAGAAAAATATGCTGCATCATTTCAGTAGGCTAGCTCTCACTGATGGATGATCGCATTACCACACTACTATTCCTGCTGACAACACCAGCTTAGACCAGCATGAACTCCTACAGTATGTTGGCCCAGGCTGGTTTATAATGGCTAGTTCGGTGCTTGTCTGTGTGCTGTGTGTGAGGTTTCGCCTATAGGTTGTGTGGAGCAAATGTCCCCCACAATGTAGTAAAACCAGAAATCCCTTAAATTATGGGAAGCAGCTAATGGAAAATATCTTAAAGGGTTAGTTCACCCAAAAATGAAAATTAAGTCATTAATTACTCACCCCCATGCTGTACCAACCCCGTAAGACCTTCGTTCGTCTTCGGAACACAAATGAAGATATTTTTGATTAAATTTGAGAGCTGTATAACTACCACATTGGCTCCTAAAGGACTGCCTCTTGACGGCCCAGAAAGTCAATGAAGAAAATGTTTAAATATCCCAGGTGACTACCGTGGCTCAACTATATGTTTATCAAGCGACGCGAATACTTTTTGTGCGAAAAAACAAACAAAAATAACGAGTTTATTCGACTATTTCTTTTCTTCCTTGTAGGCTAGAACGAGAATTCCTTAGATTTCCACGACGCATGCGCGAGATTTGCGATCTGCTCACACCAGCCTTCACTACTTCAGATCGCAATTCTCGCGCATGCGTCGTGGAAATCTATAAGGAAGTCTCGTTCTGGCCTACAAGGAAGAAAAGAAATAGTCGAATAAACTCGTTATTTTTGTTTGTTTTTTCGCACAAAAAGTATTCGCGTCGCTTGATAAACATATAGTTGAGCCACGGTAGTCACTTGGGATATTTAAACATTTTCTTCATTGACTTTTTGGGCCGTCAAGAGGCAGTCCCTTAGGAGCCAATGTGGTAGTTATACATCTCTCAAATTTAATCAAAAATATCTTCATTTGTGTTCCGAAGACGAACGAAGGTCTTACAGGGTTGGTACAGCATGGGGGTGAGTAATTAATGACTTAATTTTCATTTTTGGGTGAACTAACCCTTTAAGGGGATACTCCCCCAAAAATGAAAATTCTGTCATCGTTTATTCACCCTCAAGTTGTTGCAAACCTCTATTCTGCTGAACACAAAGGAAGATATTTTGATCTATCGTTCTTCAAAATATCTTCCTTTGTGTTCAGCAGAAGAAAGAAACTCGTACAGGTTTGCAACAACTAGAGGGTGAGTAAATGATGACAGAATTTTCATTTTTGGGGGGAGTGTCCCTTTAATAAACATAATAAATACTGTCTTAATGAAAATGCTGAAAGGTTTGTGTGAGGGATTAAAGGTAGAGGGTTAGGGGATATAAAATATCACTCACTCAGTATAATTCAATAGATGGATTTATATGGAACGTCACTTCCATGACAGAATATCCGACGTGTGTGTGTGTGTGTGTGTGTGTGTGTGTGTGTGAAGGGTTAAAGGTCATGAGAATAGCAGTTAAGCTTGGATTTCTAAAGCTAATGGATTTAATGGAAAGTGTTAGCAGAGACTAGTTTGCATGTAAACGTAGATACAGGGGATGCATTGATTTTTGCATGCGACAATGAACACAAAATATGATGAAAATGTGTGAAATATATTAACAGTATAGACGGTTTTATCTTTCTGTTTCAAACAAAGAATAGTCTCAATGGACGCAGAGAGAAGCAGGTATGCCTGAAGCCGCTCTGTGTGTGTGTGTGCCGTACTGTGTTATATTTGTCTGTATTGATCAGAGCTCAGTAAATAAACTTTGCCTGTCCAGCGGTTCATACCCATCAGCCCTGCTCTAGTACATCAACCTCTCATCCTTGTCTCCAATCTTTATCCTGCTATATGTTTTCCTTGCATGCTTTGAGTCATTTTTAAATATTTGTGTCAGCCTCTCTCTTTCTTTTCCACCCCCTTCACCTTTTTTGTCTCGTCTTTTCATCCAGAGACAGCTCTCTAAAGTAATATGACTGTTATCCTCTCTCATCCCTCTACCAGGGTAATGCATCAGAGTGACCTTTTCTTGACCTTTACTGATATGTCAATGCCCATGTTACTGATCTGAGGATGTCTGTAGATTGTTTCCTCAAAGACTAGCATTTTACCATTTGTTTTGTTGTTGATGTTTACGTCAGGTCGCAGGGACACTGTTTATGACAGCGTAGACGATACCATTGACTGCGGTTTGCATTAGACACTAAACTGCTTTCAGGGCTTCTGGCTGCTGCTATGGCAACCATGTCAAAACTATTTCCAGGGAATTTATTGAACATGAATTGCCATTAATATCTGGAAAGCTGTGTTAGACAGTTCACCCACTCCCTCTACAATATAGTAAAGATGCAAACACACACACACTACTACTACTATGATGATTCTAACAACTGTTAGGAAATGCCCGGGTTATTATTTATCCCAAAATAAAATATAAGGACGACTTACTTGAGCTGGACGTTTCTTAGTGATATGCTACTCAATTTGTCGTAAATTATGAGATGTTACAACTGTAATTCCTCACCAGAGCAGAAAACATTGTCTTCTCGACATGTACACAACACAATGCTATAGTGATTTAGGGCAGGTCAAAATAGCCGTTGTTTGAGGGCAGCCAATAAAGACCATTGGCTATTACTAGTAGAAGACTAGGCTAGTAGTCCCAAGCACCAGCGTCACTGGATCTAACCCAGGGTGGACAAGAGTAACCTCTGGTGTTATGGATCCAAAACTGAGGTCAGTGCGAGCGGCGAGTAGGTCTAGTCCAGTGGTCCCAAGTTCAAGTCTGGTGGTCCCAGAAGTCATCCCATTATCCACAGTGCATCAGGTAGACAACCGCTTGTGAATGCTCTTCCTGCCATGTAATGCCCATGGAGGCCACGGACTGCCCCATGTCATGGCTAGAAGGATTTGCCCAATTCTTGTTCCACCAGCACCGCTCTGATGGTTTCCATCTCCACTGGCCTCACCATGACCACCTGATCTTCCATGTTTTGGTCCTTCACCCCATCTTCCAGACATGGGCCTGGCCCTCCATTCCTCCCCCTGGACCTCATCTGCTCCGCCACCCTCTGGACTTTTTGTGTTTTGTTTGGCTGTCTGAGGCATCCCTTAGTTTTGGTTTTGTTGATGTTTTCTTGTCATGTCATGTGATTCTCTTGTTCCTCAAGTGATCATGTCATGTGCTGCCCTTAATTGGTTTATCTGTTATGTTTTGAATGGTTTTTCCAGTTGTGTCATTGGCTTATTATTCATTGCTTTTAGGTGTGTCTTAAGTCATTAGTCGATGTTCAGTCACCTAAAGGATTATTAGGAAGACCTGTTCAATTTCTCGTTAATGCAATTATCTAATCAACCAATCACATGGCAGTTGCTTCAATGCATTTAGGGGTGTGGTCCTGGTCAAGACAATCTCCTGAACTCCAAACTGAATGCCAGAATGGGAAAGAAAGGCGATTTAAGCAATTTTGAGCGTGGCATGGTTGTTGGTGCCAGACGGACCGGTATGAGCATTTCACAATCTGCTCAGTTACTGGGATTTTCACGCACAACCATTTCTAGGGTTTACAAAGAATGGCGTGAAAAGGGAAAAACATCCAGTATGCGGCAGTCCTGTGGGCGAAAATGCCTTATTGATGCTAGAGGTCAGAGGAGAATGGGCCGACTGATTCAAGCTGATAGAAGAGCAACTTTGACTGAAATAACCACTCGTTACAACCGAGGTATGCAGCAAAGCATTTGTGAAGCCACAACACGCACAACCTTGAGGCGGATGGGCTACAACAGTAGAAGACCCCACCGGGTACCACTCATCTCCACTACAAAAAGGAAAAAGAGGCTACAATTTGCAAGAGCTCATCAAAATTGGACAGTTGAAGACTGGAAAAATGTTGCCTGGTCTGATGAGTCTCGATTTCTGTTGAGATATTCAGATGGTAGAGTCAGAATTTGGCGTAAACAGAATGAGAACATGGATCCATCATGCCTTGTTACCACTGTGCAGGCTGGTGGTGGAGGTGTAATGGTGTGGGGGATGTTTTCTTGGCATACTTTAGGCTCCTTAGTATCAATTGGGCATCGTTTAAATGCCACGGCCTACCTGAGCATTGTTTCTGACCATGTCCATCCCTTTATGGGCACCATGTACCCATCCTCTGATGGCTACTTCCAGCAGGATAATGCACCATGTCACAAAGCTCAAATCATTTCAAATTGGTTTTTTTGAACATGACAATGAGTTCACTGTACTAAATTGGCCCCCACAGTCACCTGATCTCAACCCAATAGAGCATCTTTGGGATGTGGTGGAACTGGAGTTTTTTTGCTCTGGATGTGCATCCCACAAATCTCCATCAACTGCAAGATGCTATCCTATCAACATGGGCCAACATTTCTAAAGAATGCGTTCAGCACCTTGTTGAATCAATGCACGTAGAATTAAGGCAGTTCTGAAGGTGAAAGGGGTCAAACACAGTATTAGTATAGTGTTGATCCTTTAGTTGAGTGTGTATATATAAATATATAGCCCTCATATTCCCATTGTCTAGCTTTGTTTCTGTATCTTCTTTTTTTGTGAACATATTTGTTCAAGTTTAGTTCATGGTTTAAGTCAAGTCTTTGTTTATTTTGCATTTGTTTTGATCAGATTTATTTAACAAAACTTGAACATTGGGTTCAGTTCAACTCGCCTTTATTATTATTTTTATTTTTTATTATTAGAGTTTACAAAATGAACATTTTCATTACTGTAATGATTTAAAAATGTATAATGTTATGAAAATAAAGTGACATTGGGAAAAAGCTTAATTATACTAAAATACACTTAATTTCTTTTTTAATGTATAATCATTTCTTATTTTCAGGGCGAAATTTAACCTGGACATTTCTTTGTGAGATTCACCAACCTGTTTTAACACCACAACAAAGAAAGTTTGCCTGTCTTAATTGAAGTATGGTATATAAAAACTCACAATACATAGACATTGTTTGCTTATAGAGAAACATTCTTAGGTGTGTCTATAGAATATTTGTGTATTTAAATTCATATTAATTTCCCAATCCAATCATATTCAAATTCATTTTAAGCCACATCAACATGCACACTCTCATATAAGAGAGTGAGATGAGTTATAACAGGATTTATGGTATTATGTAGGTCCCTTAAGGTCATCAGATTCAGATATTCCATTGTGCGTCATGAATGGGTTTCTCTATGTGTGTGATAACAGTTGAGTGACACATACAAACCTGCTTTTTGTTGTGTGTTTCAAGCGAGCATGTGCATGTGTCCTCAGGGGCCGGCAGTCTAAATTTAGAGACGAGAGGGAGACGAGGACCAAGCCCACTGTTGCCATAGAAACTCACCCCTCTGTCTCCATGGTGACAGACCCTGTTTTTTCCCTCTCCAGTCAAAGGAGGTGTGACTTTAGGCCCTCCCACTTTCAGTGTTTATATGTGTGTGTTCTGATCCTCTTTAATGAGTTATATTAATGAAATTGCATCTGCATTCTGTAATCCTGATTGTTTAATCTCACTAAAACATTCCAAGAGAGAGACAAACCACAGATGAACTAGATCACTCAGTGTGTGTGTGTGTGTGTCATTGACCTCCTCTCCTCATGAAGAACACCCCACTTACGCCCCATTACTGTTGTAAGAGGACCCAAGCTGTATGAAAAGATGGCAACCACTCAGACCTCTCAGAGAGATGCTAAAGAGGAGGAAAGAGTCTGAGGTTCGATTACAGGGTAGTACAAACAGGAGGAAATGTAGGGTTAAAGGGGAAAATGAGGGGGTTGAGAGGACAAGTTGCTGATAAAGAGAAAGAGCGGAAGGATAAAAGTGGAATGAAGCAGGCAGGGAGAGTAAAGGAATGTGAAATGAAAGTCAAGTCAAATTAAATAGTGCTTGTTTCATGATGTTGTTATAATATCTTAATATCTTCATGCCTTATTATGGGTGAGATTTCAGACCATAGTCTCTATCGGGGTTGCGCAGACGTGACGTTCCCGTGCTGTTCGCCGTCACGAAAGCTTATCATTTAAATGCATTTTTAAGCCTTGTGGTTTAGAAAAAAGTGATTTTAAACCATTCAAGCGCAATTAACAGCAAAAGAGAACTTATTTCGGGATATGTTTCGGAGCGCACACACCTGAAATGCACACACATAAAGCCGCTGCTCATACAGCGTACAAGTATCGAGTTGTTTTTGACGCGACGGTCAAATACACACACACAGGTGTTAAAATCCATTGCAGTTCTATGTAATTTTTTGTCCTATTGACTGTTTACTTGCCTTTTGTAAGTTTTTTTTTTTTTACTTACTGGTATGTTAGTTAAGCTAGTATTAGTTTAGTATTAGTGACATTGAAGTTAGAGATTTATGAAATTTCAATGGTATCAAAAATCATTGAAAAAATTGTGAATAGGCTATATATAGTTATCGTGAAATAAAATGACTATATACGTATTTTGGTCATAATGGCCACCCCCTACTTATGGTCACATTTATTGATATTATAATATAGTTTAAATTTTGCGATGATACAAGCAATCAAGCAGTTGAGATATGCTTGAGCATACTTTTATATCCAATTTATATCCCAAAAATCAGGCTGTTAGGCAGATTATATTGTGAATATACTATGTGAATATACTATATACAGTATATGTCAATAAAGCTGGATACAATAAGAGCCATGTGATAATACAGTTTACATTTTGTGACGATATAAACAATCATGCAGCCGAGATTTGCTGTGTATAATTAGACTTATATATATATTTTGAATATCAGTTAATATAATTTATTAATAAACTTTTACCCTCTGAAATACATCACTACTGAAGTAAAATGGGTTGCATACAGCATTTTGTGGATCCAAATTTAGCTACACAGAAGACAAAACAGCAATAAAGGAGAATACAAATGCAGTGGAATATAATTACACACACAAACTCACACCTCGGGCCGCTGTTAGATAAATCAGAGCATCCTTTTGTGTCTGTCTTTTATTAGATTGGCTGAAATGTCTGTTCTAAATTACTCTCTGTCGCTCCTTTTTCACAGACACACACACACACACACACACACACACACACCGTAATGGCCAAAGGTTTTCATTGACTCTGTGTTTGCCTCTCTAATATCCAGCTATTTCCTCATCGACTTTATGAGCTCAGGACCAGTGACCTTTATCTCCCTGCCTCTCTCGTTTTCTCTCTCTCTCTCTCTGCTCATGTGACTGACTAACAAATGTTAAAGAGAACATACTAGTGGCATTAATATTAACTAGACGTTTACATTTTCTTAAGAAATTGTGTGTGGTGCTTGTTCATTAAGAAACTCACCGACATGATGTCGAGGTGCAATGTATTTGTAATTAATGTAAAAAATGTAATTAATCAATTATTATTGTTAATACTTTCTAAATAATCTAACTCTAATATATTTTATTGATTGGTTTATAGTTCTGAAATACAGAACATCACTTCTGTCTTCACAAAAAATAAACAAATAAAGAAATTGTAATATATAATATATAAAATTAATTAACCATGTTCATTTAATATATCAAATAAAAAAGTTAGCATATATGCATGTCGGACAACAGGTTAAAATGCATTCAGGGTGGTTGCTAAGGGTGTTCTGGGTTGTTGCCAGGTCTCCATGATATTCTAGTTCCTTATTACCCTTTAATGTGCTTTTCGGTCTATTTTATTGTTTACTAGGTGAAAATGATAAATCTGCAATCTTAATTATATATATTGATTCAGGAGGTTTGTTCAAATCCCTAAGTATGTACAAGAGTGATAGCCAATAGCATTAATTATGTGCAATATTAACATTTATATCAGTCTATCTCTAGCCATGAGTGTGTACCTCTTGATAGCTTCCTCCTGCCGTCTCTTCTTCTGGTTTTTTTCCTGTAGGTATGTCCATTGTGTGTGGTTGCGGACGCGGTCGCTCTCTCGAGCGATGTCGGAGGCGTTCTGGATAACCAGCTCGTCATACGCCCTCAGACCACTGTCCTCCACGTACTGTAGGAAACGGGTGCACTCGTCTTCCCCTGAATCCATCCTTCAGCACAGCAGAGAGACTGCCTGAAAGACAGATAAAGAGAGAGAGAGACATGAGTGTCTCACACACAATGCCATACTGTCGTCCTGAGAGCTTGTTCTTTATATAAAAACACAATGAACTTCAGAGGTACAGGTGGGACATATGCGCACACACACGCGCACACACACACACACACACACACACACACACCCACTAGCATATGTTCTCTGGGGAATTTGTTATCCTAGGGCAAGAGAAAGCATGTTTAACACACATGTTTACATAGCTATCTAAATGAAGATATAACACACACACACACATACACACACACACACACATATATATATATATAATTATTATACAGCTTATCTATCTATATATCTATCTATCTATCTATCTATCTATATATCTATCAATCTATCGTTCAGTCAATCATCCATCCATACCTCCATCTATCCATCCATCATCTATACCTCCATGTATCCCTCTATCCATCTATTTTTAGGTCAATCCATTCATTTATCCATCCATCTATACCTCCATCTATCCCTCCCTCCATCCATCCACCCATCCATCCATCTATACCTCCATCTATCCCTCCATCCATCTATTCTTCAGTCAATCCATACATCAATCTATCTATACTTCCATCGATCCTCCATCCATTATCCATCCATCTATTGTCCAGTCAATCCATCTATACCTCCATCTATCCCTCCATCCATTATCCATCCATCTATTGTTCAGTCAATCCATCCATATATACCTCCATCTATCCCTGCATCCATCTATTGTTCAGTCAATCCATCAATCCCTCCATCTATCGTTCAGTCAATTCATCTTTCCATCCATATATACCTCCATCTATCCATCCATCCATCCATCCATCCATGCATATGTATACCTCCATCTAACCCTACATTAGTCTACATCAGTCTATTGTTCAGACAATCCATCCATGCCTCCATCTATCGTTCAGTCAATCCATCCGTCCATCTATATCTCCATCTATTCTATCTATTGTTTGATGTTGATCGATCTATTGTTTAATCAATCCATCCCTCCATCATCCATCCATCTATTGTTCAGTCAATCCATCCATCATCCCTCTATTCATCCACCCATCCATCTATCTATCTATTATTAAGTCAATCCATCCCTTCATCCTCCATTTATCTATTGTTCAGTCAATTCATCCCTCTATCATCCATCAATCTATTGTTCAGTCAATCCATCCATCCCTCCATCCATCCATCCATCTATTATTCAGGAAATCCATCCCTCCACCTATCGTTCAGTCAATCCATCCATCCATCCATCCATCTATACCTCCATCTATTCCTCCATTCATCTATTGTTCAATCAATCCATCCCTCCATCATCCATCCATCCATCCATCTATTGTTCAGTCAATCCATCCATCATCCCTCTATTCATCCACCCATCCATCCATCTATCTATTATTCAGTCAATCCATCCCTTCATCCTCCATCCATCTATTGTTCAGTCAATTCATCCCTCTATCATCCATCCATCTATTGTTCAGTCAATCCATCCATCCCTCCATCCATCCATCCATCCATCTATTATTCAGTAAATCCATCCCTCCACCTATCGTTCAGTCAATCCATCCATCCATCCATCTATACCTCCATCTATTCCTCCATTCATCTATTTTTCAATCAATCCATCCCTCCATCATCCATCCATCCATCCATCTATTGTTCAGTCAATCCATCCATCATCCCTCTATTCATCCACCCATCCATCCATCTATCTATTATTCAGTAAATCCATCCCTTCATCCTCCATCCATCTATTGTTCAGTCAATTCATCCCTCTATCATCCATCCATCTATTGTTCAGTCAATCCATCCCTCCATCCATCCATCCATCCATCTATTATTAAGTCAATCCATCCCTTCATCCTCCATTTATCTATTGTTCAGTCAATTCATCCCTCTATCATCCATCAATCTATTGTTCAGTCAATCCATCCATCCCTCCATCCATCCATCCATCCATCTATTATTCAGGAAATCCATCCCTCCACCTATCGTTCAGTCAATCCATCCATCCATCCATCCATCTATACCTCCATCTATTCCTCCATTCATCTATTGTTCAATCAATCCATCCCTCCATCATCCATCATCTATTGTTCAGTCAATCCATCCATCATCCCTCTATTCATCCACCCATCCATCCATCTATCTATTATTCAGTCAATCCATCCCTTCATCCTCCATCCATCTATTGTTCAGTCAATTCATCCCTCTATCATCCATCCATCTATTGTTCAGTCAATCCATCCATCCCTCCATCCATCCATCCATCCATCTATTATTCAGTAAATCCATCCCTCCACCTATCGTTCAGTCAATCCATCCATCCATCCATCTATACCTCCATCTATTCCTCCATTCATCTATTTTTCAATCAATCCATCCCTCCATCATCCATCCATCCATCCATCTATTGTTCAGTCAATCCATCCATCATCCCTCTATTCATCCACCCATCCATCCATCTATCTATTATTCAGTAAATCCATCCCTTCATCCTCCATCCATCTATTGTTCAGTCAATTCATCCCTCTATCATCCATCCATCTATTGTTCAGTCAATCCATCCCTCCATCCATCCATCCATCCATCTATTATTCAGTAAATCCATCCCTTCATCATCCATCCATCCGGCCATCCATCCATCTATCTATTGTTAAGTCAATCCATCCATCCATCCATCCATCCATCCGTCTACTCATCACTAACTTCATCGGGCAATTCTGCCCACAAAGTAAATAAACCGGTTAAGACTAGTACGATCAGTCAGTCACTTAACATTACATGCAAACAGTGGTAACATCTGGCCCAACATTATGTGCCACTTACAGGTCTTATTTCATCCTACTGTTTTATTTTTTTTCTTTTACATGCTCTCGCACACTGTACACTATACATTGAGATAAATAATTTTCAGCCTGTGGTTGTGTGTGTGAGAGAGAGAGTTTATTTTTACAACTTTGTGAAGATCAGTCATCCAGTGCTGTGTTCTCTGTTGTATTATTCAGGATGTCTTAATATAGACTCTGATCTCAGATTGTCTCCCTCTCTCTCCATCCCCTTCCTAAGTCACAATCCCACTTACTCATCGGCCTTTCCTCCATTAAACTTCTTCCACACACATAAACGCACGCACGCACGTGCACATGCCCGTAGTTGCCACCATAAACACTTTTACTTACACAGGGACACACAGCTGTATTCTATAAATGGAATGTGAGGAGAAGGAACTGGGTTTCCAGGCAACAGTATCCTAGTGTGCTGACATAATGCAGGAAGCTGGGAAGCTAATTCTGTGCTGAAGATGCATTAGTTCCGCTTTACACTGGCAGGCGTGATATCCCTACCATGTGTGTGTGCGTGTGTCTGATGTAATGCCGAAAGCATGAAACACGATATTCTTCTCCTCTACTCCGTAGATGTTTGCTGCAGATGGATCATGCTTTTAGGATTATGTTTTATAACCATTTGTGTATGTGATTGTATGGATTTTAATAAAACATCTAATAATAAGTCTCTTTTTTCAGAGTGATGAGGTGGCAAGATGCCATATTCCCATGGCTAGCACACACACATGCACAAAATAGGTCAGCGAGACCACAGCACCACATCAATGGATCTCGGTGAGTAGAGTTTAGCATTCATTTCATTAATCTGTAATTCATGCCAATTCATATCTGAGGCATAGAAATAGCCTTCAAACACACACAACAGGCCAAATGTGAGTAGATCCAGAACCATTAATACACAAGACAGTCACTGGAACCATGAAAATACACCAATAACCAATCAGATGTAGCGATTTTCACAAGACACACTCTCATTTGGGATAGCTCACCAAAAAATAATGTCATTCCAAACCTTTTTGACTATACTTACTGAAGAAATCTTTGTATGCACCAAAAACACTGGTCATTTTTCACATTCAGAATATCCTCATTTATGTTCCACAAGTCAAATAGGTTTGAAATGAAATGAGGGCGAGTAAATAACATCATTTAGTAATTTCATCTTGATGGATCTCAAGCTGTACAGATGCCAAAAAAAGAGCTTGAATCATGAATGAATGAATCTGAAAATGTTGATGGGAATTGTGGGTAATATGGTGATTTGGATGCCAAACAATCCGTTTGACTCTTTCTGTCACATGGACGATGAAGAACTGATGAAGATAAGGAAAAATACAAGATGTCAATATGAAAAAAAACCCCAAACATCTGGATGGAGACACACACATGGTTACACTCACGGTATCAGTGAATCGGAACAGCTGATCTCCAGGTGTGTTCTGTGTGTGCGTTTCTCAACACCGCACGTTATCGAATCCCCCTGCGGACACGCACACGGCTGACAGACAAGCCCGGCGACAGCGACGCGGCTCGGTGGAAGCAGACACTGCCGTGAGGAAGAGAGCGATGAAGGACATGTCCATCTTTGGGGTTTCCAGAGCTCTGAAGAAAACTGTCCGACCCTTGCCCACCTACGACCGCTCCTGCTGGGCTACGGCCACCAACGCTGTCCCCTCCTCTACCAAACGCTTCTGGAATGATCCGCACCTCCCTTTGGTGGTTGCTTCATCTGCGCTGTCCCCACACACGCGTGGTGTGTGTGTGTGTGTGTGGGGTGGGCTGCGTGCAGATGCGCGTAGTATGAGCGTGTTCTCCTTTTGCCGGCTGCAGTGTGTGCGTAGAGACGTTAGGCTGCTAAATGCATCGTGTCCTACAATCTCTTTGATCCGTCCTCCCCTGCTGCTGCCGCGGTTGCCGTCACACACATACGCGTCACACACACGCAGCCATGAACCCAGCTCAGGCGTTAGTAGGCAAAGAGAAGAGCTATAGCATCTGTCTTTTCTTGAAGTTCTTCTATCCTTTTTTTCTCTCTGATCTCCTTCCCTCCAGCTCTCTCCAACCCTCACTGCTTACTCACTCCATCCCCTGGTGAGCTTCTCTCTCTCTTTCTCTCTTTCTCTGCAGCCCATGTGTCTCTCAGCCAATCGTATTGCTCGCTTAGAGCTGTCCATGGTTCTGAAAGAAAGAGAGCGAGTTAGAATGGTTGTGTGTGTGGCAATCCTCTCTTGAGGACATGACCTCTGCCCTTACAATGTTATCACCAGGGCAACTACACTGTGTGATGCAAAACACTCAAAAGGCAGTCAAATATGGGTTTATGTATTTGTGTTTTGGTGTTTAATGATGATGTCATTTCTGCACTTAAAATAATGGCTGTTTTCAAACAGGTTTTCTGATTCTGCCATTGGTCAAACAGAGGGGGGTTGCTTTAACCACAACCCACGGGCACAGTAAACAACATGGCTATAAAATATGCCCTAAAATACTATAGCTTTGCTTTAGTAATATTTTGATGTTGTGTCGGTACACTTTATATCTTTGCTTGCCTCTCCTCTCCTCATTCTCTAATTTTTGTCATCTGTTCTTTCTTCCTGTCTTTTGTTTGTCTCAGTGTACCAGTAGTTTATCAGTGTGTGGACCAGTGTAGATGTGTGTGTTGGTTTCTGTGTATGGAATGAATGTCCATCTGGGAAAACTCGTCCCATGACATTATAACGCACACTGTACACACAAACACGCACTGGATATGTGTCTCTTTTGTGTTCAGAACTAGCTGACATTAGGAGCTGAATAGAGATAACATCACTTTCTTTACCTGCCGTAGGAGTAAAGGCAGGAGATAAAAAAACGCACACGGATAAATGGAGCAGCGAGACTCCCACGTTGACTATTGTATTCACACACACTTCTTGCTTGAGAATTCTTCAATAGAAGGAGCACATTGTACAGTTCTGAACTATACGTCAGCTTATTCCAGTACAAGCGCACTTCCTGTACATGTCACAGGCACACACACAGAGAGAAACATATGAGATGAAAAAAGTTAGGGTTAGTAATTGTCTTGTAAAGGAGTTAAATGAAACTGAAATTGATCAAATAACAAATGATCCAAATCCAGATATATCATAAGTCAGTGTTTCCCAATCTCAAACCTCCAACAACACCACATGAAATGTGTTGCTTTTAACTAATATTATCCTGATATGATATTTAAATTATCTATCCATCCATCCATTATTTCTGTCAAAAAAAAATATATATATATATAAGCCTCTAAGTGCCATTTGAAATTTTCTTCTAGAATGATCATTTTTATCAAACGTGTATATTTAAGTTCAGTAATTTCACTTAATTGGCAATGATGATTACCTATTAATTGTTATTTAAGTGAAATTACTGAACTTAAATATACAAGTTTGATAAAAGTCATCATTAAAGAAGAAAATTTCAAATGGCATTTAGAGGCTTTTGCATCTGAACTCTTCATATATATATATATATATATATATATATATAGTGTTTATTATATATAAATATATATGTATTGTGAATTGTGTTTAAATAAAATGATAAAATGTATTTATTTATTATTTTATTGTATTTTCAATGAGGTTAGGTATCACAGAAATAAGTTAATGGGCTGTGATAGAACTAAATAAAATGGATTGCCTCTAGAGGCCAATCACTTAACAGCGCTGGAGTCAGTGGGAATTTGTAAAGTTACATCCCTCTATTATAGTTATATAGAAAGAGGGACCCGAGCCGGGTAAAAATATCACAGATATAGGCCATAAGGAATTGGGTCTTTTGACAAGGGCTCCACCATGGCAACCACCAATAAATTGGCATAGCAACAGGCAACCTCAAAGACCTAGAAACAGCCAAGAACACCTTAGAAATGTGGTGGCAAGTTCTGCACTGACCAGCACTTTTATTCCTCTTAATAAGCGCATTTCATTTTTGAACACCACACATGAAATGTCCCTGCTGTCAGATATCACTGAAATAGTAGCCCGGAGAAATCACACAGGCTCTGTAAACAGCAATGGAAAAACCTGACTGCTGCCTCGCATGCACATTTTGGCCAATCACAACAGTCTGAGGCAGCTCTCTGCCAATGGTGTGAGTTTAGGGCGGTGCTACTAATTGTACCTGATTATGAACCAACAATTAAAGACAGGGGAAGTGTGTGGTTTTAGTTGCAAGGAAGACTTTATCCCATAAAATACAATTTCTGCCATTATTAAGTCAAACCATATCGTTCCACATCTGTATGCTGTGATGTTTTTTTGTTTTTTTCAATGGAACACAGTTAATAATAATAATGATAATAAATACTATTTTGTGTGTTCTATGGAAGAAAAATAATAATAAATGGGTTTAAAATGACACGATTAGAATGACTTCAAATTTCTTGGGTGCACTGTTCCTTTAATAGTGCGCTTCAGATTTAACGACTTTCTGTACAGATAGCGTGATTCAGAGCTGATTTTCGGAGGTGAGACTGAGCCAATTATAACACTGCTGAATTATTAAATCTCTCTTTCTCCAACGCGCACATCTCTCTCTCACTCACTCTATCTATCTATCTATCTATCTATCTATCTATCTATCTATCTATCTATCTATCTATCTATCTATCTATCTATCTATCTATCTATCTATCTATCTATCTATCTATCTATCTATCTATCTATCTATCTATCGATCTATCGATCTATCGCTCTCTCTCTAACAAACACACACACACACACACACACACACAAAAGTACACAACATTTCCCTGTACAAAAATTGCCCAAATACTTGTAGAGTGAACAGACACACATACAAGATTACATAATTCACCCCGTCACATACCTCGACAGATGTCATGCCAAGCTCAGGCAGTGAGCCTCCTGCAGGGGTTTGATGAGCTGTCGCATCCATCCATCTACACCTTCATCCAAAGACTTCAGCCTTAGCACAGTGAACACGTTTACTGTGGGAAAAAAAAATAGATTAGAAAACAGAGTTATACAACACAAACACACCCTGTAACATACACAAGATCACTTACCTTATACTGTACACTACTAGTCATTTTTTTTTATCTTAGAATAATTCATGTTTTTAAATGTTTTTGAAAGAAATTATGCATTTATTTGATTAAAAAAAATACAGTAAAACAGTAGTATTGTGAAACATTAGTACAATGTAAATGTGATGAAAATCTGGAAGTCTTCAGTATCACATGATCCTTAGAAATCTTTCTAACATGCTGATTTTGAGCTCAATGTTACTGTTTTTCCTGTATTTTTGATCAAATAAATGTATGCGAGTGGTGAGGATTCAAAACATGTTACAAATCGTGCTGTTGTATACTGAGTATCTGAATATGGTAATTAGGTCACTCTTGCTCAAGTGAAATTGCTCTATTGTGATGAAATGTTTGTTTTTGCAATTTGCAGAAACACACTTTAGAGGAGATTGCCTACAAATGAACTGACAGATTGATGGATGGAGGGACGGACAAACCAACGGTTTGATACATGAGTCAAATAACCCGAAATAGCAACACATACAGTACTAAAAGTGTAAATATTTAATGTCAAACCCCTCTTCTTCCAGATGCAGTGAACATGGCCGGCAGCCCGTCACCTTTCTCAGCTCATGGGCTGGCGAGTGTTTACACTACTAAAGGAATGTGGATGAATCTCACAAATGATTTAACTCCTGAAATATCCTGTGAGTGTTAATCCCTTCTGCAGGGAGGATGTGTTGGTTTGTCCTCTGGCTGGTACAGCAGGAGAAGGAGTGAAGCTCACGGACAGAGAGGGATTAGGCTATTTTCAGCTCTTATCAACACATTTTGAATCTTTCTGCTCTGACTGAGCAAGAGAAAAACCTGAATTAAATGGTTTTTTTCAAATACAAAACTGCACAGTAGTATATAGTCTTTTAAAGGGCAATTTCGTTGCAAGTAATACAGTAAATACACAAAGCTCACTGCACACTATTTTTTTTTTTTACATTTTCCAAATTTCACGTGTAATGTTGCTGTTTAAACATGAAAACGGTCTGCAGCTTTCAGAGCTTTATATCAAAAAGCACTCACTCTAAAAAAGGTTGCTGTAAATTTTACAGTGTGGGGATGCCAGTAAGTTACTGTAAACGTATTTACAGTACCAGTACTGTAATTTCATTTACAGTAATACAATTGTATACTGTATTCCTATTTACCATATGAGTACTGTATTGTTCATTTACAGTACAAGTACCATATTTTAATTTACAGGAATAATAATACTGTATATTGTATTCATTCAGCTACTGTATTTTTATTTACAGTATTAGAATTGATTTCCTATTACAGATTTTTTTTTAATGATTTACAATAGAAAATAGTTACAGTAGTAAACACATATTTTTTCTCATAATTCTTGGCTACTTACAGTTTTATACTGTTGGCACATTTTAAGAGTATTATACTGTACATATTACAGTAAAATACTGTTGAAAATACAAAAATCCGTTACAGTGCTGTTTCCGAAATCCCTGAAACACCTCCATTGTAGCTTTGAGTTTTCTTCAGGAGCGTAGACGTCAAAATATTCCACGTTCAAATAATTTCTGCCCAAGACTATGCAAATAAAAGGGTCGAGGTCTGGTTAAGTTGCGTTAGTGTGTTGTGCCGCCATGTCCAAGTGTGTTTAAACCTGAGAAGCAAGGTAAGGGGCGTGACATTTCCAAAACATACTCAAAGCAATCACAACACACCAATCCAGCTGATCTTTTCAGAAGGAGGGGCTTTATAGACCTTATTCACAGCAGTACCATCTTTGATTTTTTTGGTACGGCTTCCTTTTACAGTACTTACAGTGTACTTACCTGGCTAATATAAGGTAAGTACATGGGTTAGGGGTAGGTTCAAGGTTAGTTCCTAGTTATTACCCAGTAATTGTAATTACTACAATAAGTACATATATGTACATGGGTAACAGGACTGTAAAAGGAAGCGTTACCGTTTTTTTACGGGAATGAAAGCGATACTGTGAGGAATAGACATACATCTCTTCAGTTGGTTTTACCACTGTTATTTCATGTGTTTCTGGATTGTTCTACTGATAAAACACTGCAAAAATGATAAGTGATCTAGGAGCTTCATTCAGCTTTTTACAGCAGCCATTGAAAACACAGTAAGTCTATCACTCACAGCCTCGCTTTCATACATGTCATGGCGCTGCTTTGAATAAGGTCTATAGAGACTGTAATTAAACAGAGCATTTTTGGAAGACTGGGAAGAGAGGTGCTGCAACGAATATGAAAAATAAGGATAATAAAACCAATAGATAGACCTATAGACCCCCAAACCAAAATCATGTGTTACATTTGAGAGCTTCATAAGGTGACAGTCTGATTTATTTCCGAGTGTGTGCACAATGGCACACATAAAATGCACGCACAGGTCGATTGCAAAGTCAGTTCTTCATCCCACATAGATGATCTCATCCTTTGTCATTCATCATTTCTTTTGCTTACATTTGAACTGTGTCTTGGTCTGGGCAGATATCTGTTCCTCAGCCATTCTGCACTCATAATGAATTGTTTATGGTCAGTGCACTCTCACTGCTTTACCATAGATCATCCTAATACACATTGCTATCTTTCTTTCTTGTGTCTATAGGGGAAGGAGAGAGAGTGTGTTCCCCCATTGATTTAGTTCTCTTCTTTCTGGACAGCACCTCAAACTGATTCAGTACAGTAATAGCATTAAATAGCTCACATATTAAGATAAAATCATAGGCTGCTGACCTTAACCCACCCATTGCACTGAGATATAAATTGCGATTGGATTGTACATTGATCATTTAGATCACTGCTACCTTTCTGCGAAGATGCTAGGGACATTCCCTCTTCTCTTCCTTACTTTCTGTTTTTAACTGTTTCTGTTTTTTGTTCCTGTGAGTGCAATTGTATTGAGGGACAGATTTCTTGCTCGTTTATTAGGGCTGGGTATTGACACAAATTCCCGATTCAATTTCATTTCGATTCACAGGCTTGCAATTAGATTCAATCCTGATTTCAATTCAATTCGGTTTGATATCGATGATCCATTCACGTGATTTGAAAGAGTGCTAAAACCCCTTTTATATTTTGAATTGCGTAATAAAATTGACTGAATTTGAAAGCTTAATTGTTTTATATTAAAAGTAACAACAATGCTTATTACAATTTATTGGGTGGGGGCACAGTACAAAGTTTGGTTCATTCATCAACTGAAAACAGCTTGGACTAAAAGATTGGCTATTTGGGATTTAAGAATCTGTATTTTGATTCATCAAAATGACAATCGATTAAAATTAAGAAATCTACATTTTTAACCCAGCCCTATTATTTATTCAATCTTAACCAATGGTCAGAGCTTAAGTTTCTAAAATGTATAATTGAACCAAAAATACATTTTTAATTTTAATTTTTAAAAATATATATTTAGGTTTTTGGCATTTTTGGCGGAGATACCAAGGCGGTGATTACGATGGAAGGAGCCAGGAGCAGGAGTAGCCTAGGCGTGGACCCAGAGCACAGCCAGGACAAACTGATGAGGACGAACCAGGAGAGACACCAATGGTCCTGGAGGCTGTAGGGGAGCCACAGCAGCCGAGGTGGAGCCGTAAGGAAGGCGGAGCCAGACGGAGCCGAACAGGTGGACGGCTCAGAAATTCGTGGAATAGGCAAAACGACGTCTAACCAAGGTGGAGCATGAGGGATACGGGAGCCCGGTGGAGGTGGGTGGTGGTGTTTGGTGGAGCCAAGGGAGAGAGGGGCCAAGTCGGATCTGACAAGATCCGGCATAATACCAGGCATAAGTACACAAAGGAATCAAAGATAAAAAGGAACAGGTGTGGGTACTAATTAACAAAGAAAGTAAAAAAAAAAGAGTAAAATCCAAAACCAAAACAGAACAGCATACATTTTAAATCTATGTTATTTTAGTATTTTGTACATACTATGTATTAAGCATTCATTTTTATATTTTCAGTTTCAATTATAATTTTTGTTTAAGTCTTTGTATTTTTGTTGTGCTTTTGTCATAGGCTATTTCTATTTAGCTATATATTTTTTTTTTTTTAGCAATTTTAGTAATTCAACAAACGTAGCTATTTCAGTTAGTTTCTAATTTTTATTTACGTTTACGGTTTTAACCTAATATTCAAATTTAATTTTTATTGCATTTCAGTTTACAAAAACACTATTTAATAGTTTTAGCTTTAGTGAACAATAACAACACTGTTAAGAGTTAAGCATAGTGTGAAATGCTTTTAACCGTCACAGTTAAAAGGCTTAATTTAAATTTTATTTGTGGCGCATATTTTTAGCTTTGTGATAGCCGATTGGAGAACTTCAGCTGAACTTCAATTCATTTCAAGCACTGGAGGGAACACTTTGATAATTCATTAGTGTGGAAATTGTTCACTGATACTGCTCACACTGCTGTTAAATCTCAGGAGATAATGGCCGCTTGGGAATATTAGAAAACGTAGGAATATTGCAATGGCTGAATCAAAGAGACACTGAGAAGTGCAGCTGTGGAGTGTGGACCGAACAGAAGTTTCTTGAAAAATTAATCATGTGTGCTTTCTATTAGTGAAATCTGCATCTACCATCCCAAAGGGGATTCTCAACCGCTGTTTAATGGACAGCCTTTATTTAAAGAGGGAGAGAGAGGGTGGAAAGAAACAGAAAGAGATTACTCTAATCCATTCAAACACTTCTCTTGCTCACATTTGACCTTTTAGCCTTTCAGTGTATCCAACCGACCCATATCACATTTTAATCTTTGTTCGGACAGTCCATCAAAGGAACGATCATCCTCCTAAGTAAAAGAATCAATTCATTTAAGGAAAAGAAATATGTTTTGCATAATTGTCGATGTGGGTAATGAGATAAGACTAAAGACCAGGAAGTAATCAGTTCAGACTAACGATTAGAGTGTAAGTGAATCTCGAGAGGGAATTGCATCGGGCTTAGTGTCTCCTTGGTTAGTCTGATTCTGTTTGCTCAATACTGTTGTCTTTACTCTGACAGATGCATTAAACCACAGTATGTCCATTTGTTTAACATGGTCTGGGGCTCCGGCTTTCTGGATCAAACCACAAGAGATGCCTGAGCAAAATGGCTCATTATACTGTTCCACAATTGCTGCCATCAACATTAGGAGGAGATGTTTTGTTTCTCCCTTACTTGATTATGCTATATCTTGCCAACACACACATACATACACTGCTGAATGTAATGGACATGATTTGAAATGTTCTATTTACCTATATACAAACAAAAGATTAAGCAGTTTTTGCACTGTGCACGCCGCATGCTTACCTAGGACTTCTGTAAGAGAAGTCTGTAGAGAATTTCTCCAGGGAATCAAAAGCACAGAATTGGCCTTGGTTATATGTAGCCTACTGAAACAGAGGTCATGAATCACCCTTGACCCCCAAATGCCTCTTCTGTTAAAGCGACCCTTCCTCCCCCCTTAGCCTATAAATTTAGCACAGATGTCTTTACATTGCAGGAATTATATTTTCTCATTATGTAAATGGTGGGGAGAAATTGGGCCCTAAGGATATTGACATTACTTTAGCATAATGTGTATAGAAAATCTTTTAAACCAATAAAGCTTGTCACCCAAATTATTAATTTATGGACTGTGCAGCTACTAAATTTTGACAAGCATCTCAAAGGGAAACTCTATTCATCAAAAGACTGAATTATGTTCAATAGTAGGCTAGTTAATTTTAACATGGTATTTAATCCAAAAGCACAGACAGTAGCAACCATAGCCCATCATAGCATGGTTAGATCAATGTTCATTTAGATTCTATAATTATTATGAATTATTGCTGCCTGAACACATTTAGTAACTATTAATGAGATGGCAGTAGATAATGAAAATTAGTTTATGTAGATAAGAATATAAACGTATAGCCTATTTGTTTGTTTTTTAAACTGAAACCATGGTAAATTAAAGTAGGTGGAAGGTAAGTAAAAAGTAAAGTATAGCTTTAAGTGCAGCTCCATATTTTAATTTTTTATTTATGCTTGGCTCAGAAGGGTACGATGACGATAATGTCAGGTTATGACGCTGTTACTGATACAATCAGATTCTATGAAGGAAAACCTGCACGCTTTGCAGCTGTGGTTGCCATGGCAACGGAACTTCTCCCAGTCCTTCCTTTCCTTACCTTTTCTCTCAGCGGAAGGGGTGAAGAGGGTACACTTGGGCGTTAGTAAAAGATGGGTAAAGGGAAATAAGGCAACAAATCAGTCATAAAGTTGCTGTGTCAGTAAGTTAGTGAGGAAGATAGTCGTTTGTCAGATCAAATAGCGAATGAACGAATTGATGTTGAGTCGACTGGTTTTAATGAATCAGTTTGCGGTTCACAAAATCGGTCTGAACCAGAACGACCATAGACAGTAAGCGTTTAATTAATTATTAGACGAGTCCGATTGAATCATTCTGAACAGTTCAACAAAGTCAACAACTCAATATTACCCGATTCTGCAACAAAATAACTGTAAAATTGTCTTCCAGAGATAAATAATAAAGAGTCATTTCATAATACCAGAATAATATTGTAGAGAGCAGTCTATATACCTTGGAAACGTCGTCCTTGTCCTTGCCTCAATTTTTATTTTTTATTTTTTTTAAACCAATAAAGTAACCCAACTAATCCTTTATACTGAAATAAATTGCACTTTTTGTCAGGCTTCTGGAAGAAAAATATAATTCACTGCTAGATTTGACCATAACTAGATAAATTTCAGTTTATTTTGTAAGTGACTTCTCTTTCTATTGTACAGATGTTTTCTCTGACTTCAAAACTAAAGAGAATATATTAACATATTAATTTATGTTTCCTGATTGCTAAATTTCATATGCCTAAAAACTTTCCTAAAGTTGATTCTAGACAAGTATATGGAAATTATTCAAAGCAACAACAAATAGGCCTATCATTTGTGTCACCATAAGGTGTGGGCAGGCTAAATTAATTACATTGCTATTGTTTTACCTTTTACCCTGGAAAAACGTCTGTATCTGCTTTAGCCTTAATTATTTGTATTGTTGCTTATGTATAGCCTAATAATAAAAAATTACCAAACTATTCGAAAGAACCGATTCGACAAATAAGTCACGAATAATGCGCATGCGCATTGCGCAATGATGAGGTAAACATGGTTTGGGTTAGTGAGGATTTTAGTCTAGAGACTGCAACTTTGACTGAGGTTGTGGTGTTTACGATCCAGATACTAAGTTAAATGTAATATTCCCAATGACTGAAACCAGGAATTTATATCGTCGACTAACTTATGTTCCAACCTGACATTTCTTCTAACTATAACTAACTGAGGTAAGTTAGCGTTAAGTCGATGAATTCTCACGGCGTGGTTTGCTAACTGTTTTATTAGATGCTGTTTTTGGTTGTTGTTTGGCTGTAGTCATTGTATGTACTTAAAAAGAACAATGATGTTTCAAGATGTAATTTTCCTATTGTATTAACAAATTGTTTAGCAGAGTTCATGGCCCAGAAAAGTGTTACTGTTCGTTTGAAAAAAAGACCAACATTTAGATTAAAAAAATAGTTCAAAATGTACTAGTCAATCATAACGGGATTGTGTTATTTAGTTACACAGAACATTAAATTGTTTAATGTAGAAACGTGAACAATGATTAAGCCTAATGTTAGGCCTGAGAATGCCACAAAAGCTGAGTAAATGCTCGCTTGAGTCGTGAGGTGTTGTCGCCATCCAGTGACTAAAGCCAGTTACTGCAACTTTCTGTTTTAACCTTACATGGAACGTAGTTACGTTGTTGTAGAGTTTCTTGAATACCCCTGTTGAAATGGCCTGCATTTCCCCTCCACCGTTGACAATAACCAAACAGCTTATTAAACTTGTTAGTTGGATTTATAATGTTACTCATTTCCATTTATGGTCAGTGGGCTGTACGTTCATATTAGGAGTGTTTGTTGTATGAAGTTGTCAGCAGTCAGTCCTGTTGTATCACTAACATAGAGTAGTGATATAACAAACACAAAAGTTAAGCATGTTCCCGCCCGGTTTCGAACCGAAAACCTTTCGCGTGTTAGGCGAACGTGATAACCACTACACTACGGGAACTGAGCTGTGCGTGTATGACGTCATTTTTTTTTTTTTTTGCTCTGTCTATCTATATGAGCATGCAAGGAATTATAGTGTGTGCTATTTCAAACATTGAACCTTTCTAAGTGACCTGAAGACATTCACCGTTAGCCGATTAGGCTATGTGACAGTAGTTAACTTGTAACTGTATGCAACTCAAGATTCAGTAGTTTTATCAAAAAAAAAAAAAAGACATTGTAAATGATTTGTTTATGGCAAAACCTTGCAATAGCTGAGAAAAGAAGGTCAGTGCACATTTACGTAGAAAAACAAGTAGTAAAGTTAAGTAGACATTAAAGTAGAAAAACAGTGCAGAAAAGCATGCCATTAACAACATACCCTTGCTATACATGCTCAAAATGTGAAGTGCATTTAGGCATGTTCCTTAATACAATTGTATTATTGCAGTTATCTTGATTTTGAAACTTGAAAATTAGAAGTGAGTTTTGTAAAATTAGAAGTGAGTTCTTTAGGATTTTAATATCAATTGAACTTTTATGCATATTTTTTGAAAGCTATTTTTTCCACCTGCTATTAGCTTTTAAATGGTTAGTTCATCCCAAAATAAATTAAAATGAAATAATCACATAATTTCCTCACCCTCAAACCAACCTAGGTGTGTATGACTTTCTTCTTTCAGCCAAACAAAATCTAAGGTATATTAATATCCTGGGTCTTCCAAGCTTTATAATGGGAGTTAAATATTTATTTTTATTTTTATTTTTTTTGCCTCACCCATCCATCAAGTAATATAAAAGTAATTTATACAGCCCCAAGGGGGTTAATAAAGAACAATATTCATATAAGTTTATAAACTATAATCACTTGCTTTCGGTACCTTGACCTCTGACCTCATGCATGACGTAGGATGTGGGCGTAGCGTAATCCTTGATGGCTCTCATGCTTTAAACAAACAGAGCTGGACAACCAACTCAAGCTTCTGCGATATTTCTCTATAGAAATTCTCATCTTAGATTTCTAATCCATGACCGTTATTTGCTCCGTTAACTGCGCCGTTACTGCGCCGTTTATACCGTTAACTGCGCCTCCGCGTTCATCAATGCGTCATACGTCGGGTCAGAGGTCACTCTTCAGCCAGAACTAGACTCGCGTACGGCCATTACCGGAAGCAAGTGATTATAAAAAGTTCTAAATATGGATATTGGAGCCATATGAATTACTTTTATGATGGGTGGATGCACTTTTTGCAAAAGACAAAAAAAAAAAAAGAAGTTAGTATTCACTCCCGTTACAAAGCTTGGAAGAGCCAGGATATTTTATAATATAACTCCGATTGTGTTTGGCTGACAGAAGAAAGTACTTATCCATCGTCTGGTGTCGTTTAAAGCCCTTTGAAGCTGCACTGAAACTCTCATTTGGACCTTGAACCGTTTGGTTCCCAATGAAGTCCATTATATGGATAAAATACTGGAATGTGTTTATCAAAAACCTTAATTTCTTTTCGACTGAAGAAAGAAAGACATGGACATCTTGGATGACATGGGGGTAAGTAAATTTCTGCAAAAGTTTTTTTTTAAAGTGAACTACTCCTTTAATTTTTAAAGTGAACCCCCCCCCCCCCCCCCCATCATCACGGATTTGAGGATGTTGAAGTGGACATGAAGTTGGTGTAACTACTTTGAGAAAGCGTTGATTAATTTTGACAAGTGAATTTATTCCCTACATTTGTCTTAACTTGTTCTTAGAAAGAAAGACACAACCGGGAAGTGCCGCGCATCTGAACTGTCCATTTTTACTGGAATTGGGGATAAATAATTCTGTTTGACTGTCCCGATTGATTACTGGTCAAGACTCTTCACGCTGGAGCCCGTGGGAATGGATGAGCACGATGTTTATGTGCTTTAGGATAAAGGATTGCCTATAAAGCTGGCGAGGCCGCTCTCAGGGCCATAAATGCGTCCACAGATCGTCTCGAGAGCGCATCGTAATCCTTGTTGATAGTCAGTTGCCGGGAAGGGTTGCTGCAAGCAGGCCGCTCTCCTCCAATCGATGTCAATCAAACGAGTGTCAGTCGGGCTTGGGATGCAACAGTTTTCACCACTCATGCAGATCCAGAGATTTCTCTTTCAACGCTTATAAAGAGCATACACAGTTCTTATAACAATTATGAAACATTAAAAAGCCAAATGCTTTGTGTGCATCTAAAATTATGTGCATTACACTGTGTCTATTTCTGTCACTAGATGGCAGTAGAACTCCATTCGTGTATCTCTATATCCACAAGTTTAAAGGAGTTGTGTAGTTAAACTCACTCATTGCATAATAGGACAATGCACCTTAGGAATTCTGTGGTAAATGTTTAGTCCCAAAAACTCTCTAATCGCTTTTGGAAATGAGAATGCAAAGCACTTCTCTGCAGAATCTTGATGCACTGAACCATTTCGTTTATTAAAACGGGCTAATGGTCAACACGTGTTGCCGTAAAACGTTTAAGAAAAAAATACTATTCTTCATTCCATGCTGTTATGATTTTCTTTATCCTGTATCCGAATGATTCTGATTCTTTTGTTTCTGTTTATTAAAACAGTAACTTCTATATAGTTGATCGATTTAGTCTAACTGTTTATAGAATGATTTATTAATATCCTCAACATCTTGCACGGTCTATTACAACAATACAAAAATATTTCAAAATGCACATTTAAATTAATGTATAATTAGACTAATATTTAAATAATTACTGGTTGTCTAATAGTTTTTATTTTTCTTTACAACAAGAGATAAAGGAATTGAAATTCTCTGACTGCACGAGCTCTTTCAGCCTTCAATTTCTCGCGAGCGCGCGCTCGGTCTAGTGTAGCGTGGGCATAAAATACAAACTTGGCTTGTGCAACAAGCACTTCAATTACTAAATACCCTTTTACTCAAAAGAAGCGATACACAACATATGAATGAATCAGATTTATTATGGTATAGCGATGGATTTTTATGACTGACGAACAGACATGCTAGATCAGCACAATGTCTTTCCCCACAGAGGAGTTTAATGAGAGTTTTTTCACTGTTGCCCAACGATCAGCGTCTGTGGCTTGGGCCTCGTTTTACTCACGTCCGTGAGCATACCATATCCAGCCTGTTTCTAGAAAATCTGCTACTTTTCCTGCTTTGTAATAACAATTGTCTTGACTATCAACGGTTTTTATTACCTTCAAAATAAAAATAAAAATATGCTAAATCATAATATTGCAGTTGCTGTTGAATAGGGATGGGATGAAAAGTTGCTACTCAATGACATATATCGTTTGGCATTCTTGGAAGTTAGTTAATGCCATTCAATCGGATCAGCTTTCCCCTGTTATTTGCCATTGTCATAAATTTTCTTGTTCACGCGGTATACTTTTAAAACCATTTATGCTTGACGTGACGTTATTAACGTTGTTTTATTAAAGCCTTTTTCAATCGCCATTGATTTCACAGTAATCACACATTGTTGCTGTTGGACTTGAAGCCACACCGCAGATGTGGAAAGCCCTATATTTTCTACAGTATGCGAATTATTCAGTAACTTGCAGGGGATCCACATTTGTAAAGGAGTTTCAATAGGAAATCTTCATCGCAATCTGTTGTGGTTCGTCTCGCGCACAGCAAGTTGTCTTTTGGCGCCTCTATTACTGGAACTACACGCAAATGTTCTGATAGGCTATTTGTAAGAATAAATTATGACATGCTGTGTTTTTTTTAATGATAATGTCATTGACCGTCCGATGACGATTATAACTAAGTGTTATTGTAGCTGCATGCAAAAACATTTTTTTCTGCCTTAAATTTTAAGTTGGCTACAATCAACTTGGATGTTTAAGCCATTTCAACTTAAACAAATTAGATTCAACTGGCGTTAAAATGAGTTGAGTCTTGTAGGACTTCTAAAAGTATTTTCATCATATTTTAATGATTTAAATCAACGCAAAAACACATGTTGTCGTAATTTATTGATCATATTATTATTATTATTACAGTGCATGGTTACCGCTTTGCGCAGTGGGTTGGGCGACTACACTTAGGCTACTAACTAACGTATGTGGTAACTGAAGTGTTTCAAACTACAAATTAAACGTAGGCTATATTAATTAAAAAAGTGGCCTATTTATAGATGGGCTTGATGTGGGCGAGACTGCACAACCAATGCAAAGTGTGCATAGCATTAAAGTAGAAAAATAAATAAATAATAAACATCGAAATGTTTGCTGGAGCCTGGTCTACCCCCTCTCCCAGTGCCGTGAAGCCTGTGGTTTGGGAATGTTTCCGCTTGTTTGGAGCGGAGAGGGAGTCTACACACGGATGTGAAGAATGCGCTCGCGCTCGCTCGGGCTCCCGTTACGCGCGCCTCCTCGGAGGGGCAGTGCGCGCTGGGGCTGCTGGCTTTTCTTCCTCCTGCTGCCTGGATGCTATTTCCCCCCGTAATATTTTATGCCAAACCAAGCATTATGACTTCGCCGAGTTAAATAATCCCGATAAGTAATGCCAATATAATTATATTAATGAAATGACTGGGGTGAACGGGTTTTTACTCTCGTAAAAACTGGATTAATATAATTCGTACCCTTCTGACAGTGCTCAGCATTTTTTTTCTCTGCATCATTTTTTTTTCTTTTCCTTTTTTTTCTTGCACCTCTTTGAGTTATATACCTATTAAAATATATTAAAATTGCAAGTTTTAATTAGTCTTATTTTTAGTTTTTTTTCTTTGGTGTTTGGTTAGTTTTAAAGTATAAAATCATTTTTAGAAGCCAGTATAGGCTACTTTGATGACCACTCTATTATAATCACAAACATTATAGGCTATAAAATAATTCCCTATTTCACACGCTCCAACATCTCGACTGTTTTGATTTGGAGTTTGAGGGGCAGCCGACAGGATGTAGCATTGATAAATATCCCTGTTGATCACTTGATTGATTACCTCGCGCAAAGGTCACGCGGGCGCGCGGTAATTTCCTTGTGCCCGCGGCTCCCATTTCACTTTCAGTCTGGCGCGAGAGCACCCGACTTTACAAATTATGTTTTTATTTTAACCCTTCCCTTCCCTTTTTAACATCACCGACTCTCTTCAACGACCTCTGTGTGCCGTACATCAAACGACAGAAGAGGGCAAACCTTTAATTAGGTTGGAGTATTAATCAACGAAGGTAAACTGTATCCTCTCTTTTTGATGGGGTCCTGGATTTAAACCCGACGACAAGCTAATAATTTAGCCGCGTTTCCAAAAGGGCTCTGGCCTCAATTAATTTTCAATAATTACAGCCCACGGGGTCTTGACTGATCTTCACACCAGTGCGCCAGCCATCTCTGGCCGACGGGGTCAGAGTATCACAATAAAATATGTAGGCTACTGTGAAAAAAATAAGGACAAAGTGGGAAAACCAAAACAGGACTATCGACAGCAAACCCATTCCTTCTCTCTGTCTCTCTCCCTCTGTTTGTTTGACATCGAGAGAAGTTGCATTGAGTTTCTCACTTTCATATTTTATTTATTTGCTACAATTGAAGACTTATGTTAATTCGGTTTTCTTAGCAGACTTTGTTTCCAAATACCTCACAACAGTTTAGAAGCCGTTTATGTAAATTAAAGAACATTATAGTGCATATTCCTTTTGATTTGCAAGATCAGCCTTCTTGCATTTTTGCTGAATTTAAATTACAGACTGTGGCAAATAAATACATAATCAAATAAATTTATGATAATGGTGAACTGTAATTTGGCAAAATACTGAATTGTAATATTGACCGTTTTTGTTATTTGAAGAATTTCCCCTATTTTCTCTCATTTACTGTTGGCTAGTTCTGGTCAGAGGGGCGTGGACGGCAGCTGATGTTTGTTCTGCACCACTCATTTTTATGCAGAGTGATGTCAGATTAATTGGATCCGTTTTAGAAATACTTAGCAATCAATACCGCCAGTGAGAGGAAAGCGACCCTTTTAAAGGTTCACGGGCAAGGTCAACATGATGTCACGCGCTTCTAATTAATGGACAATTAACTTAATGACCCAAGAGTTTACAAAATTTTCACCCGTCGTGAAAAACTAGTAATAAATGCCAAATAAAATTAAATAAATTAGATACTATAATGCTGATTTATTCGTTATTCAGGATCATATATCAACATCACAAAATGCCTTTCGTATCAAATGTTTTTAATTTGAGTATTGCTGGACATCGAGAAAAGAAGCGTCATCAGAGATCAATTTCCGTTACACATTAACAAAAATGGTCTACGTTTAGAATATATAGGCAGACTTAACTTGTAACCTAAAATCACTCAAAATCCAGTTATCAACCTAATATTTTGCACACCGGAAAATAATTGATTATAGGTCCCGTATGAATATAGTTGGTCGATAACCGATAGGAAATCATGAAGAGCAAGGCCAACTTCACAGATTAATAATTGTCAGTGCCGCATGCAAGAAAGAAAAAAAAAAAACAAAACTATTCAACGGGCAGCCCTCGGTACCGACTGCCCACGCGCCTGTATGGCTGAGGGAGGGGGCGAGAAGTAAAAGTTTATCATAAATTCACAACGATGGTCAAATCTCAATTAAACAACATAAAACGTTTAATGAAAACGTTTTACAATAGTCATTTACCCGAACAGTGATTAATGCGTCTTCATTTAAAACACAAAAGACCGGGCGCCTTGGACGCTCGAGACTGCTTCATTATAATTAATGTCTCCGGTTCCTCGTGCACCCGGAGGTCGCGAATCGCTCCGTCCCGCGCCCACTGATCTCTGAAGATCTGACACGAGAGGGATCTCGCTGGCTATTGCAATCTGACAAGATCTGTAATACTCGGGGTGATGAATCGTTCCAAACTTTTTGACGATGCTGGCAGCTCGGGGGTGTGCGCATGTGCGAAGGTGTCCAAACTGACAATGCTGGAGAGATAGTGCGTCTGGGATTGAGAATCACAGAGGAAAAGGGGAAAAGATTCGAGAAAAAATCCGACAAACCCACGCCGAAAGACTGGCATCATGAGGTCCAAAGGCAGGGCAAGGAAACTGACCACTGGTAGGTGCAACATCTCTTATTTAGCCCTTTTCAAACTGCCATCTTGTCCATGTGTATGATACATGGAAACATTTTAGCCTCTAAACAGTTACAGTCAGCAGACCCCAACGGTTTCAGTTGTTAGTAAGTTTGTTAGATAAGCTAAACGCGAACCGTCGCACGCGCGCTCGGACATTTTAAACCTAGAATCGGAACTGGCATAGAAGTTGCGCGTGCCGCACAAACTTTTTAACTTTCGCATGCTGTAATCGCTCTCTCTATTCAAGCCCCGAGCGCCCCGGTGTTCGATAAAACAGCACCGTCCGTGCAAGCTTCTGCTGCTCCGGTCACATCAATTTCCAGCCGCGACTTTGAAAGCTTAGCCTCGCATTCTTGTCGACAACAGAAAGCCAGCTGCGGAGGCACGCTTTTAAATGCAAACAGGTAGCTTTCAGCTGATGTTAGGCTACAGCATGCACGCAACACAAAGATGTAAATATATGCTAAAGAAAAGCGCTTTGAAGCATTTTGATTTGTAGAATTAATATCCTACCCTGTTTCCCCCCCTGTGTATATCGTTCAAACTGGTTGTGCAACAAGTGATCAAATCCCGTTATGATTTTTTTGTTCCGGTATGAAGAGCCCGGAGAAATGTTTTTGTTTGTTATGGCTCTCTAAACGGTCGACTGTAATCTTAGCTTTTGATTACGGGTTGCCTTAGGCGCTTGTTTGAGTTGACGTTCAATGCCACGCCACAACACAAGCTCAAACGCCGCAACTGAACATCAAGTAGTTAGTGGGACGTTGTTCCCCTCCTCATTGGATTTATTCGGAACGAATGTATTTCGCTCAGGTCTGTGAATAATTCGGCCCCCTCGCGCGCAGTAGGCTGCTAACTGCTGATTTGACCAATTTTCTTTTTTCTTTTTTTGCTGTCGGAGCAGAGGTAAAAGTCTTGTTTTTGAAAGTTGAATGCACTTGATTCAATTAATTTATTTTTAAAGAATAGGTTAGATAGCGACAGCTGGTCAACAACTTTAATGTTGTCTGTATGTGTGAAGTTAACAAAGGAGGCAGTGAAAACAAAGTAAATGATCATTTTGCTGTTGAATTATTGTTTCCTTTCCTGTCGACAGCACCGTGATGGGCTAGACACTGCGCGCGCTCCGTCTGGACAGAAACAGGGGTCGTGCGGGTCTTATCCGTCCAATAAACTACCTCTCGAGCCCTATGCCCTGCCATTGTACAGTGAGAGGGTTTTTTCTGCGCACTACAGCAACTTGTCAAACAAGCTCACGTGCACACGCGCTCTCTCGTCCACACGCATCCATGCCCAGAACAACGCAATTTCACTTTTGTATTTTATTTTCCCGTTGCTGCAGGTAGGGTAACTCATCGCTTTCTTTAAGATTGCCACAAGTGTAAGGAATTATTATTCGAGAGAGGTTTTAAAACTAACTCTTACCTTTTTTCCCCTCATAGCCTATTTATATAGGCTGTCATTGATATTGACGTCATTTAATAAATCACCATGACTATCACAACTCCACTATTATATGCTTTTTCTGTAGAAAACGGCTATTTTGTCCTCTTATCAAATTATTGATGGCTACTGAAAATCAACAAACCAGCTATACAATCTATGTAGGCCTACTTTTGAACACGTAGCTACATTTACTATAGTGATATTTTAAAATTTTAGTTTTATTATAGAGAGGATATATAGCCTATATACTGTTATACGCCGGCCCAAGGTTTGGTTAAAATTCAAGTTGAGAGTAAGATATCCTCCAATATTTTTGCAGACTTTCCCACCCTCTCGAAGCTCCTGCATCGTTATTTAGGCTACTATCTGAGAATATCGAGATAACTGTCAGGGGATGTATTTAAAGATTATTATTTACCCAAGATGTAAGAAGAAGATTTCTACCTATTAAGTGAAAGGGAGAGAATGTTCTGGACCGCGCGCGTCCCGCGAGACTATGGCCTCTCTGGCCTAGCGCCAGTCCTGCACTATGTCAACATTGAATATTTAAATTCCCAGACTCCTCATAACGGGGCCCGTCTGTCGGTAAAAGCGCGTTCAGCGTTAGTCTGACTATCTGCGGACTCGGTTTCCTTGAAGGGGGGAAGAGGAAAAAAAGTAATCTTCTCTCCGTGTGGCCTATGTGCGCGCGCGCTCACCGCACATCATTCTGGTTGCACGCGCTCGCACTGATGTGTGTGAGTGCTGGAAAGGTAATAAAAATCGGTCGTTTAGCTGGTGTGTGTGCACTACATGTTTTGTGGATTTGGCCAGCGGTGCCGGACATTTCACCTGCAAGGCCAACAGTCTTAAAATGTCCATAATGTTTTAACACGCCGTGCCAAGTGTCCTATATCCCTCAGCATGGTGTTGCAGGTTTTCTATGAATGGGGTAAAATTACACTTCACGAATAAGAATAATAACCTTGACCTGCTAGAAAACAGACCGTGCTGTCAGTTGAAATGACATTTCTGACGGATCTTGACACTTTTAATTGCATTTTTAATTGTCTAGCAGCATTCATACACTTTAAATGTATGTCAGACACATCGTGTTATCTCATTGTGGATAATATCCTTGTTCATTGTTTATACTTTTTTGTGCTGAGTACAAGGCAATGATATATCTAGCATCTAACCAGAAGTGCAAAAATTGAGGTATAAAACCATTATAAAGGCCTAGAGACTGCTGTATGCAGCAATGAATGTGGTTCAGTGCAAATTTTGCAATATGTAGCCTAAGTGTAAATACATTTATAAAATATAAAATAATTGGTTGCAATCTATAAAGTAAAGTTCTATATGTGTTGAGCCTATGGCTACTTATTTACAATAATAGGCTTTTTGTGAGGGGAAAGATCAGAAATAGGCTATGCATAATATAGTAGCTAACGAATGATTTGTATTCAAGTTCATAATATAGGCATGAGTAGCTTTACATCAACAACTCCATGCTCTGTGAAGAATAAAACTGTTGATATTTAAGATCGTGAAGATAAAAACCTTTTAGTAATATCATCAGTCGTGTTTAGGTTTCTAAGACCAACCGTTCATCGTCTCAGGTGTCTGTGAAATGACCGAATTTAAGATAAATTCAAATGCATTTTCCGTATACTAACGATCTGATTTCTAGTTTGATGATAACTGCATTTGATAAGCTGCACATGTTCAGCAAGACTTTTGATTGTCCCTTTGTCCCATTCAGCGTCTTCGACAGCTCCATCAGTTTCACGCCACGACTTTTGTTTTGACTTTGATGTGACTCACTTCACCGTGAAAGTGTCCAAACAACGGAAAATCAACTCGACGCTGAGAAGAGAGAGAGAGGAAAAAAAGGACCGAGCTCCAAATGTAACAATGTGACATTCCGCGTGAGTGAAGCGCGTGAGAATAAGCCCTGCGCGCGAGCATTCTCTCCGCCTGTCAGCGCGCGACCACAGTCCGCTTGTTCACAGACACGGGCGCGCGTTAGATTCCGCATTGTGCAATGGGCCGTGCTGTTGCGTCCCGCGTCCGACGCCCCCTGGCTCATTATAGAGCCTATTCAGGACTGGGTGAACGGATAGGGCTATTTAAAAAGGTGAGCGCGAACCGTATTAAACGCTCGTTCGTTGTCTGAAACTTAAGCCGTGTCTACCCCAAACACACTTTTCAGACTCATTGGGGACGGAAGAACACAAGAAAAAGTGATTATATTGTCTTCACTTTTCAGACTGTGGAAGTCTACAATGTTAACGTCTCAATTTTTACCTCTTGAGTAAATATTTACTTTTCTCTCTCTCACCCCTGGCATGATATAGCCTACAAAGTTTTTAGTTGAGTTCCTGGGATTGTGATGCTTTCCCTCTGAGAATTCCTGTGCCTCGAACCTGCATGCATGTCCACTCTGAAAAGATCAGAGAGTTTAAAACCGAAGAGTTTTGTTTTTAGAGACAAAGTCAATGTGACCGATGAGTTAATCAGGAGTAAAACGGTGAGCCGTGATGGGGTCAGTGTGAAACAAGGCGTTCCCAGGCATTGAGTGTGTGCATCTGCGTAAGACGGAGAGAGTTGCAGGCCACTGTGGGTTTTGATCATGATTGATCACATGTTTTCAAAGGATTGATTGATTAGCCAGAAGCTACTGGGCTTAGCCGAGAGGTCTGCTTATGTCCTGGGAAATTGTCCTCTTGTCTGTTTGTGTGAGATTTCATCTGAGAGAAAACAGGAGGAGGTGAGATGGAGAAGGAGATAATTACATGATGTATATGATGATTCTTTGAATCGTGCGTCAGAGTGTCCCATAGACGCCAACGTAAGAAGTGATTTCCTTGTATGTGTTAGGAAAGGAAGGACTGGATGTAGGTGACAATAACACAGTCACCCTCATCCATCAACACCCTTATAATACCACTACTTTCTTTCTTTCTTTCTTCCACGCTCTCTCCCTCCCTAATGACTCAACGAGTGTCTGTGTCTGCCGAGAGTGAATTGAAATGGCCGGGTCAGCAGTTTATTTATCTTGTGCTCTGATTGGTCAGGGGTCAGGTCATATGGATGTTTATTTGGAGATTTGATTGGTGTGACTGATGGCTATGTCGTTTGTGTCCCACAGGGAATTATGGGGGTTGTTGTTCAGTACGTCCAGTCACTTTTTTTATCCCCGAGCGACAGGTCCTGAATCAGTCTAAGCTCAGCCTTGACTGAAGTCAGCATGAACCGCATCAGGCCAGTCGAGTAATAAGTCACTGTCAAGCCAACACCCCCGAAACCATCAGATGTCACTGTTTGACTGGTCTTGACTCATCTTTACTTGTAGAGGCTGGATTATTCAAGTCTATAATAGATCTGTTCACTATTATATAAGGGGTTCACCTACAACTCTAAAATTCTTCATAATATCTGAAGACTAAATCATTATATTTCTTTTTTTTAATGTAGACAATATTTAGATTTCAATTCAAGTTTATTAGCCATTCATTAGTATGTAAAATGACTTCCCTCAAAGTATTTAAAAACTACATTTTTAAATTTTCAAAAATAAGTCAGCCAACATCCAAGTCTCTGCCTTATGTCAGAAATGATCAGAGATGAGTGAACATGCACATGAATGCCGCCACAATGTCATAATTACCGGCAAGAAACTAAGTATTATATTTGCTGCCCTTTGTTCTGAGTTTGGGGGTGTTTAATTAGAGAATTGTGGCTGAAGCAAATTAAGGAATTGGTCATTAATTAAGGTTTAGTTGGGATTACTGCTTTATTTGAAGATCAGCAGTTAAGAGTTAAAACATGCAAGTTTCGTGGAGAGAGGGATGTTAGAGAAAACCACATCTCCCATCATTCTCTTGAGGCTTCAGGAGAATGCATAGAGAATACATGCATCATTTACTCACCCCCATGTCATCCAAGATGTCCATGTTATTCTTTCTTCAGTCAAAAAGAAATTAAGGTTTTTGATGAAAACATTCCAGGATATAATGGACTTCAATTGGAACCAAACGGTTCAAGGTCCAAAAGACAGTTTCAGTGCAAACTGCAAAATCACGAACGAGCATCACAGAACAGAGCAAGGTGAGCATTTGAGCTCATAAAACTTAAACTTTGTTTTTTTTTTTTTTTAAATGAGTGATCGTTTCGTTTGATAATACCCTTATTCATCGTCTGGAATCATTTAAAGCCCTTTGAACAGTTTGCAGTTTGTACTGAAAGCGTCTTTAGGACCTTGAACCGTTTGGTTACCAGTGAAGTCCATATGGAGAAAAATCCTGGAATGTTTTTATCAAAAACCTTAATTTCTTTTTGACTGATGAAAGAATGACATGGATATCTTGGATGACATGGGGGTGAGTAAATTATCAGCAAATGTTTTTTTTTTTTTAAAGTGAACTACTCATTTAAATAGACTTCAATTAACTCATTCTGATTTGTCATTTTGATTTCCCTCAAACGCTGAAAAAGACAAAGTTATTTGACCTTACAATGCTCATGAATGTTTAATGAGACAAGTGCTGTTCAGTTTATGATTGGGTGTTTGGTACTAAAGGACTGGCCACTGCATGGTTTCATACTGTATACCGTTTGGAACAGCAGTGCTGAACCTGCAGAACAGGTTTTCATAATCCAGGGTCAAAAGTTCAAGTGTTTAAATTCTAAATTACACGGGTAAAAGCAGAGTTTAAAAAGACAAGAGAACCTGGGTTCAAAGCAATGTGAAAAGACAAAATTTGATCAAGTTGCATGCTGAAGTTTAATACTTACGGTTAACCCTAAGTTTTACAATTAAGGAAAGAATACCAGAATAGTGTAGAGCACAAATGTTCATCTGAAGGCCTCCTACAGAACCAGTGGAAGGTCAATATAGCGTTTACGTCCTTACAGCTCTATAGATTAAGTGGAGATCAGCCTGAACCAGCATGAACAAGTACCTATAGTGTGTTTTTCTGCAGGATGAAGCAGGTCGGTCATTAGCAGATTCAGTCTATGGTGCCAGGCGGTCTTCAGGGGTGTGTCCTCTATGAGTTAAATGTTTGCACAGAATTAATATGTGTTTGTGCGTGTAGGTGTGTGAAAGAGTCCGAATGGGTCTGACGCGCAGCCTGGGTGCCGTACGGACATTGTGAGAATGGTGTGTGTGTCTGTGTGTTTGTGTGTGCGGGTTTGGGAGGCCTGGGAACTGTACAGTTGTGTTTACCACAGGGAAACCAGTACCAGCACAGAACAATGAGTAAAGCTCTCCCTGCCCTCAGTCCAAAGGTCAAACTGTCTCTGATAAAGATATGAACACACACATACACGAACACACACACAAAGGCTCACCAGTGCACTGCCGACAGTCTGCCAAGGGTGTGTGCCAAGGTTGAGGTCATTATCTACAGACGGTCCCAATAGAAACAAAGCATATTTCTGTACTGTGAATGTGTGTAAATCACACTTTATTAATGGGCATGTGTATTGTTGACTTCATTTGTCTGCTTGTTGGTTGGACGGGCACCTCCCTTGTGCCATTGTCTGTGTGCGTTTAGATGGAATCAGTATTCCTAAGAGTTACCTGCATTGTGTTGTTTTATGTCTCTGTGTATTTCAGGTTGCATTGTACAGCATTTATTGAGGTGCAAACGAGAGTTTTATTTTTTTATTTTTTAATGGATCTCCTTGGGTTCGCAGTTGTTTTTTTACTTTTTCTTGGTTTGCTGTTGTTCCACACATGTTTTATAAGCCCCTTTCACACAGAGATTCCAGAAAATACACGGATAATGTGACCCGGCATTTGTCCCGGGATTGTTTGATTTTGGTTCATTCACACTGCCAGTGATTTGCCGGGATCTGTGAGTGCGTTCACACACAATCCGTAAAGATCCCGGAAAGACACATGACGTCAGGATGCGATGTGTAACGTATGCGTCGAAAACATGTACACGCGCATACCGTTCCACAAAACTGGTGAACGATCTCAGCTTCAGTGCGGATAGTGAGGAGCTCCTGGTCTCTGCTTCGTTCCAGTTTGCAGACATTTGTTCGTCCTTTCTTTGTTGATGACGAACACAAATTTTCTTCTAAGAGCAACAGAGTCGCGCGATGGCACGAGCGTCATCACTATGACACACCCCTTACGGCATTGGTCCTGGCTTTTTGTTCACACAGCGCGCGTTCCAGGACTGATCCCGGCAATGTTACTAGGTCCCCAACCCGGCATCGATGCCGGTATCAATCCCTGGTCGTGTTTGCGTTCACACAGAAGGCGTTCTGGCAATTTTCTGGGATCAACGCGCTCTGTGAAAGGGGCTATAGGGGGTAGACAACATTAAGATAGCACCTTTTGGCAATGTACATTAGCTAATAATACAACTGTGATGTCGACCAACAGTCTTGTAGCAGGTACTACTAACCGCATTTGCATTTCCGGAAGGAAGTACCAGCTCTTGCAAGGCAGGAAAAGACTAGTAAGTTTCAGGTAAGGTCAGGGATAAGGCTTTGCTTTTGTGTAAATGAAATGTCATGACATTGACGCTCATCTTTTTCTGTGCATGAGAATCAATAGGCTACATGACTGAAATGTCTACAGATGACAGAATTCAGCATAGAATGCTAGCATATATACTATATCTACCATACAGTTTGAATTGAGTAGGATCTTTGTGTGGTTCTATGGATCGGTCACATAATATTCTGATGGTTTAAAGGGTTGGTTCAGCCAAAAATGAAAATTATGTCATTAATGACTCACCATCATGACGTTCCAAACCCGTAAGACCTTCGCTCATCTTCGGAACACAAATTAAGATGAAATCCAGTGGCTCAGGAGGGGCTCCGCTGATCGCTATATAATTAACACTTTGATGGCCCAAAAAGGTAGGAAATACATGGTTAAAATAGTCCATGTGACCACAGTGGTTCAACCTTAATTTTATGAAGTGACTAGAATACTTTCTGTGCACCAATTCAGTCATTTCTTCTCTTCTGTATCAGTCTCCGACACGCGCGGTGCTCTCGTGAACGCGGTAGACTGATATAGAGGAGAAGAAATGACTGAATAAAGTCGATATTTGATAATGGTACAAAAGATTACTTTGAATTTTCTATTTTTCAAATAATCCTAAAAAAAATTAATCACGGTTTCCACAAAAATATTTTAAATAACAAATGTTTCTTGAGCATCAAATCAGCATATTTGGATGATTTATAAAGGCTCATGCGACACTGAAAAACAGTTGACTAGTCAACCATCTTAACCCATTCATAATACAAATGTATGTACTGTATGTGTGTGTTAGTAATTATTGGCAAGGGTCTCCTCTCTGTTTGCCCGTCTGGATTCTAGCCATCAACAGGAACTAGTCAACAATTGCTTTGTGAGTGGCCTGATAACAGCCTGTTACACACTCTTTTTCAGAAAGTCCCCATCTTTATGTTCCAGCATGGTGTGATATCCAGAGGGTGTGGGTCTCTCTCTCTCTCCCTCTCTCTCCCTCTCTCTCTCTCTCTCTCTCTCGGTTGTGATGAACTCAAGTGAGAAGTTTAAGCACATATTGTTCGAGAAGGTCAAGGAACAGGAAAGACAAGAGGACATTTCAACACACCTTTTCATCTCTGTCAATTACACACGCACACACACACACTCACACACACACACACTAAAGCCTTAACTGTACGTGCCTATTATTCAATGGGAGGTCTGGAAAAGTTTTCACAAATTGATTCAATTCACAATTTATTTGATGAATTTTCTCATAAACCGCTGTTACATCTACAGAGCAAATTACTGTTTTTTTTCTTTACTAACTCAATCCCAAACCATAAAATAACAGACATGCTCTATTAATGGCACCTCAAACTTTGTTTGGAAGACTAATCCCATTTGAAAAGTGCTTAACTCTTTGTTTCTATAAGCCTACTTTGCTCTCTCTTCAGTTCATACATGACCTTTGAGTTTGCTTTTAAGACATGAGAGCAAATATGACCTGTAGATAAACTAATTGAATAAATGAACAAATGACTTGAACCTTTTTGAGAATAGATAAAATATTTGCTCTTATAAGCCAGTTTATTGTAAACCGTAATACAAATAGGCAGAAAGGTTTCCTCCATTGCTGTGCATTTTAACAATGGTGAGGAAGTGCTCCCATCAGCCTGTGATGATTTATCAATTCACTAACTTCAATGGCCATTTTGATTGTTAGTCACCATCAAATCAAAATGGACTTCTTTTTTTTGTTGAGGTATTTATTATAAATAATTTATCTGTGCACGTCTTTTATTTATTCATGTGCCCTCGTAATCTTTAATCAAAATAACTTCCCCTTCCTCTTGCAACGATAACTTCTTTTTTATGACGATCCGGCGTAAGGGTGGGACAACCTGTCACTCACATGGGATCGACCAATAGCGAACCACAATCATCCAGTGATCTAATCAATAGAGTGCTGCAGGGATGACATCAGAACACAGAAGACTTAAGGCCAATTTATACTTCTGCGTAGGGTGCGCGCAGTAGGTACGGCGTAGCATACGCACAGACACGTACCATACCGCGTACCCTTCGCCGTAGCTTGACACGCACCTCCTCAAAAATGTAACTACACGTCGCGGTGACGCGGACCGCAAGATCTGGGATTGGTCGGCTTGGTAGCATCGCATTTCCTCCTACGCATTTCCGCACGTATCATCTCACGCATTTCCGCACGTACCATCTCCGACGTCTTTTCTCGTTTCTGCATTTTAGTTTTAATAATTTCACTAAAATGAACTGTTTTTCCACCTCAATAAGCTCCAACTCCAACATGTTCCGCTCTCTTTTAGTCGCCATTGCTTGTAGTAACCTAGCCGTGAGGAATCTAAACACAGTGGAACATTAAAACCCTCCACCGCCAACTAGCGTTTCGGAGCAGTACTGCAAAGCAACCAAGACCTGGACACAGAAGTATAAATGCTCATGATGGCGTCGCCTACGTGCGTAGCCTATGTTGTATACTACAGCCTACCCTCGACGCAGAATTATAAATTGGCCTTAAGTCCACACTACTGCGTTTTCGTTTAAAAATGGAGAACTTTTGCCACGTTTGCACCTCCCGTCCAGACTAAAACGGAAAAAACAAAGACCTAAAACGGAGAAGTTAACCTCCGTTTTGCATTTTGAATCTCCGGAGGGCATTTTGGGGAAGACAGGACGAAACGGAGCACTTTAGAAACGACGAGGCTCACGCTCAGCTCCATGATTGGGTGTCATCAGTCATGACGTGTCCTTCCCTGATTCTTCAGCCACCCATCATGTCAATCCGTTTCCTGTGTACACCGGCACACATATGCCCAGTGTTGGTGAATGGTGGTCACGTGATCCGCGTTTTCAGTCTTTTTAATGTGGACGGAGATGAATTCTAATACGCAGATAAAACGCTGGTATGGATATGGAGATCGTATTCGTTTTAATTCTCCGTTTTTAAACGCATCGGGTTCTGACATCATACCTGCGCCACTCTATTCCCAATGGACAAAAACAGGTAGTTGTTTTTTTTTTTCTGGTTCGAGAAGTCGTTTCACTCGGATAAACGTCACAGTAGGAAAGAAAAGATTGTAACTTTTATTTCATGCCTGCTTTAAAATGTCAAGTAGTTTACAGGTAAGCACTTGTGACACTTTGAGCTAGAAAAACAATTGTGTCTTGATTCTTTCATCACCATCAGTCTCCCTCACTGGGCTGATCTGGCCTGAACCTGTTTTAATACGCTGTGATCTTTGACCTCTCAGTGTTTGTGTTGTGTGAACATTGTGTGCAGAGTCTGAATGTGATCCTCTCCAGCTATATACCAGGTCATACTGGGTCATAATGAGACTGAGTGTGTGTTTGAGTGAGCGAGTAAAGGAAGGTAACTCTGATTAGCGAGAGTCGTGTTACCTATGAAGGGGAATTCGGACGTGCTGTGAAGCCGGTCCATCGCAATCGGATCTTTTCCATTTCGACCCGGAGATGAGACACGTACAGCCTCACATAGACTGAGGAAGAGGCCGAACAATAGAGACAGTAGAGATTCCCTTCCTCTCCCAGCGGCATTCCACAGATTCCCAGTGGCCGGAATCTGGTCCCAGCCCAGGAATCTGGCCCTCGCTCCGCGCTTTGATGAGCCCTGTTCCCGACGCTTCCTGAGATTGTGACTCATCTACAAACAAACTGAAAACAACCTGAGGGAGAGATGGAGAAGGACAGAAGGAGAGGGCGAGAGAGAAGAAGTGATGGAAAAAGAGAGGGACTGAGACTGGACTACAGGATGTCCTGTTTTGATTAGCGTTAGCATCTCCGCTCCCCCTGAAGAAATATTATTCTAACAGTTTCAGGAGCATGGTCTTCACGCTGCTTGTCTTCTACACACACACACACACACACACAAACACACCCCTTCAAAGTGGACAGATATTCTTTCTGTTAATTTGTGAATTGCATGTAACTAGATAGGAGCTGTGGGGTTAGCATAGAGGGATATGCTAATGTTGTGATTGCAGAACACAAAGACCCTACTGTATACTGAAAAGATCAGTTTAGGTGTGCATGAATTTTCAGGCTGGTTTATGCTGGTAAGTGATGGTTTGGAGCTGGTCTACACTGCATGACCTAACTAATGAAGCTGTTCTTTCATGGACATTTAGCCTGTTAAACTAGTTAAGCCTGTTGGCAACCATGCAGTCATATCTATCTATCGATCTATCTGTCGTTCTTTCGATCTATCCATCATTCTATCTATCTATTGTTCTATCTATCGTTCTATCTATTGATCGTTCTATCTATCGTTCTATCTATTGTTCTTTCGTTCTATCCTTCTATCTATTGTTCTTTCGTACTATCCTTCTATCTATTGTTCTTTTGTTCTATCATTCTATCTATCGATTGTTCTATCTCTATCATTCCATCTATCGTTCTATCTATCTATCGTTCCATCTATCTATCGATCGTTCTATCATTCTATTTATCGTTCAATCTATCGTTCTATCTATCTATCATCCTATCTATTGTTCTTTTGTTTTATCGATCTATCGATCGATCGTTCCATCTATCATTCTATCGTTCTATCTATCTGTCGTTCTATCGTTCTATCTATCTATTGTTCTATCTATCGATCGCTCTATCTATCTATCGTTCTATCTATAGTCCTATCTAACGATCGTTCTATCTATCGATCGTTCTATCTATCAATCATTCTATCGTTCTATCTATCGAATGTTCTATCTATCGATCGTTGTATCTATCGATTGATCGTTCTATCTATCGTTCTATCTTTCTATCTATCGATCATTATATCGTTCTATCGATTACCTTTGGCGTAATTTCGATTAAAAGTTTGTATTTATAAACATTATTTAATTTATTTTTTTATTATGTATGTATCTATCTATCATTCTATCGTTCTATCTCGTTCTATCTATCTGTCATTCTATCTTTCTATCGATTGTTCTATCTATCGATCGTTCTATCTATCATTCTATCTATCATTCTATCTGTTCTTTCGTTCTAATGTTCTATCTATTGTTCTTTCATTCTATCTATTGTTCTATCTATCTGTCTATTGTTCTATCTATCGATCGTTCTATCTATCTGTCGTTCTATCTATAGTTCTAACGATCGTTCTATCTATCGATCGTTCTATCGATCATTCTATCGTTCTATATATCGATCGTTCTATCTATCGATTGTTCCATCTATCGGTCGTTGTATCTATCGATCGATCATTCTAGCTATCGTTCTGTCTTTCTATCTATCGATCATTCTATCGTTCTATCGATTACCTTTGGCGTAATTTCGATTAAAAGTTTGTATTTTAAACAAATTGTTTAATAACTCAAAAGGATTTTTCATACTGTAACATTATTTTGTTGCTGTAAGGCGAAAAACGGATCATACCAGCTTATCCAATTTTAACAAATTTAATTTAATTGAAACATTTTAATTTATACATTTTAATTCATCTTACGTTAAAATGCATTAATATATTAGTATTATTATTAAATATATTAAGCATTAAATTAAAGTTAATGTAGATGGTTGCTGAAGTATTGTTCATCGTTGGTTCATGATACTAAATTAATCAACTATTAACAAATTTAGCCTAGCCATAGCCTATCGTAAAACGTAACCACTTAACTTAACCACAAAACCAGGTAGGCCAGCTGGTAAACTATCTAGAACTGTTTGGATCAGCTTAGACTAGCTAAAAACTATTGTCAAACCAGCTACAACCGTAAGATGGGTTTTTTTCCAGAAAGATGATCAGCCATGCAGCAGGGAGATGGAGACACTGAGCACTGGTGTGTGTGCGTGTGTGTGTGTGTATGACACTGTTTTACTGTAGTTCACTGCTCCCTATAGCCTAGGCCCCATGGAGCAGATGTTTGACTCCTTAGGGCCTCAACCTAGTTTCTCTCTGTCAGGCAGACATCAAGTCAGTGGACCCTAGTGTTTGCTGGGTCACTGGCAGAGCTGTGTAAATCTCTCTGTGTGAGAGAGCGCATGTGCGTCTTTGGAACTTTGTGTTTAGCGGGTCATCAGAGAAGCTAATGAATTTTATCTCGGTGTCTATCTCTCACACAAGCACACTTCTCTAGAGATTCACAGATCTCCCCGGCTCTACTGGTGCCCGGCCTGGGTTGCAGTTTAAATTTAGCTCCCTGTCTGGGCCTGGCCTCCTGGGAGAGACGGATGAGGGGAGTAAAGACTGAGGAGGAGGAGTGCAGATCCGAGCAAAAGGCTGAGAGTTTGGGAAAATGAGGGAGACGTCTCATGTCATTCGTCAGTGAAAAGAGATACTGCGCTGACATATAGTGAAGTGTCAGCCAAGCACAACACCACACACACACACACATACAGAAAGAGAGACACAAAGTTTGGGGTTGTAGCCAGAAGACAAGCTGGCAGACTCACTAGTTCAGGCTGATGGAATATATTCAAAATATTGTTGTATTAATATATTGTTGTCATATGGATGAAGACATATACATACACCAACAGTTTCTCATTTCAAGAATATGAAGTTGGGGAGTTCTGAATGATCCGTTGGATGATAATAGAGATTGTTATTTCTAGTTGAAATGGTTGAAATTCCATTTTATACTGTACATTACAATGGTGTGATGTCCAAATTAACTTTTATAGCATGGACAAATTTTTATTTTGACAAAGTAGTAAAGAAATTTAACTATTATTTTAGAATTATTCAAATACATTAATATTTTGAATTTCCATTTATTTTTATTTTAGTTGTTTTTAGCAATTTAGTTACATGCTTTTGTATTTTTTTCATTTGTTTTCTTTGTTTGTTTAGCATTCGTATTAGTTTTAGTCATTTTACTTCTTATTTTATTTAAGTTAGTTGCCAAAGCAACATTTCTAATTTTTCAACATTTCTAACAATTGTTAACAAAAGTTAAAGTTGATATTTTATTGCATTATTAAAAATAATCTATATTTAATCTATCTTTGTCTATTTATATTTTATTTCAGCTTTATTTCAATAGTTTTAGTTAACAGTAACAACAGTGTTTGGAACATGGCGCACTGCATTTATGATATTTTAACTATGCCTTTTCTCATTCCTACATAGCAAAGACTCACTGATGTTCTCCCCTGGTTTGGGGCCAGCAATATTCTACATTTCTGCGGCTTCAAACGCACACACACTTTCGTCACACCTGTCTGGTCCCATACAGCAGCTGCAGGTGTGTGCATGTCTTTCTGTATGTGTAGGTACCATGGTTTGCCCATCAATCGCTGACAGCTGACAGTTTAATCTGAGCATTCAGTAGGTCATTACTGAGCATCGAGAGCAGCCAATCGCATCAGCGATCAATGACAAAGAGAGGGAGCGAGGGCAGCACGGGAAAGGATCAGCTAGCTCAGGTTTGTAGTTATGGATGCGAAGGTCAGCTTTGGGCAGTTGACAAACAGGCTGTCAGGTGCACAAAGATAGGAGGTGAGCACACAAACTTTCCTGAGCCAGTAGAACAACAAGACACACACACTCGTAAAATCTGTCACTCAGGTTTGATTGAGAACACTCCGGGAGAATTTAATGTGGACGTCTGCATATAAATTCCCTTCACGAGACCCTCATTGTGTCTTTGTGCATGTATTTGTGATTTTACATAGATACATGACATACATCAAAATGTACTTCCTGGAAACCAGGTCACTATATGGCACCAATCAGTTCATCCCCTTTTTAGAAGGTCCTGGCTGCTTTGGGAACGACCCGTGGTAGTTAGGACCCTCCCATGTTTACATGACTCCCTAAAGACAGACAGAACCCCGTTAACTGAAGACATTCCTCACACTTTATGAGCGATATCATGTTTCATATGCCAATGAATGTCACTCTGCCAGCGTTCTCTCAACATTAGCTGAATATAACCAGGCCTGTTGATGGGCCTGACAACAGTTTTGGCCGCTGGGTTGCTCAAGCATTCCATCCTGTGTCACAGAGAGGGGAAAGAGAAAGACAGGCACAGACCATGAGAGCATAGGGTAAAAGAAGACTTTTATTTATACGTTGGGATTTCAGTAAAAAAAAAAATTATGAAATTAATCATTTTATTCAACAAGGGTGCAATAAATTGAACAAAAGTGACTGTAAAGATTTTTACATTGTTGCAAGAGATGTCTATTTTAAATAAATAAATAATTGATGAACTGCATATCATCGTATTGGATCATGTGACACTAAAGACTGGAGTAATGATGCTGAGAGAATTGGCTTTACCGTCATTGGAATAATGTACATTTTAAAGTTTTCAAATAGAAAATTATTATTTTAAGTTGTAATAATATTTTACAATACTATTGTTTTTATTGTATTTTTTTAAACGAATAAATGAAGACTTGCTGAGCATAACCGACTCGTTTAAAAACATTACCAAATATTGTTGACAACTTTATAATAATATAATAAATAATATAATAAATACTACGGGGCTGTTGAATGCTTGAATCTGATTGGTTGACGAACCTTCTAAGGTGTGCAATTATTGTTCCAGGCTGGTCTTGACCGCAGTAGTTTCACTGTAGTTATTTTAAAAGTCTTTACCGATTACAAGTTACAAAAGCAAAAGAATCAAAACCAACAACGACACTGACCAAGCAAATTAATTTAGTAGACAATAGGAAACAACAAATTATTTTTGTTTTTGTGCCACAAAAATATTTGTACGGACAGCACGTACTGCCACTCAAACACACACACACATACAGACACAGACTCGCAGAGAAACGTATTGTCTGCGCTGCTATGACAATTTTATCAAGTAAATGTAATGTAAAGTACTAGCAAATGAATGGGAAAAACTGTAATTTAGAGCATTCTAAAATAAGCCAAAAATAAGACACTTCATCTTTAGGTTTTAGCTCGAAGAACTTATTGGAATGATATTTTAATGTAGTTTAAAAAAATAGAACATAAAAATAAGCATAATTTACATAGAAAATGTGGTACTTTTTGAAGTAAATAAATTCAAAAATACCCCCAAAATAAGAAAACACACCATAAATGGATAGACAAAACTTTATTGAAGACAGTGATATAACATTCATAATAAATAAAAGTTAGGATCACACCCGAGTCCTCTGTGCCCACATTTGTCCACAATTACAGGATTAAGGGCTATAAAGTGAATACGGTTTGATGGCTACTTACTGCATTAGTGTGCTATCACTGGCTACAGCCACCGCTACTACTGTAGCTCTAAATTATGTTTTGTTAGCAACAGAGGCTTGGGATGAGATTGTTAAAAAAATTAGTGCTGCAAACAAAAGCTTTTCAAGGACAAAACCCTGACATATGTCTTGAAATACAACATTTGAACAATGTTTTGAGGTGTGGTGTAAAGTTATACAATATAACATAATACTATACAACTTTTAACAGTAATATAGACTGTTAGAGCCTATTAATAAGATAAGTCCTTGATAAAGACAAAAATCCCCGTGACTCCAGTGCCGCCTTGTCACTGACCTTTGACCTCTTCGGTTTGATGAACTGACCATGAACACCAGGGTTCCCACTGGCCCAGTCTCTATTTCTTTCAAACCCTCCCCATGTTTTTATCTCTTCATCTTGCACTCCCTCGTCTCTGCTGGTCCCACATACATAAATCTGTTCTTTAACCATAACTCACTCTCATTTTTAGGAACAATGATGACTGATGAACTCCAAGAATTAAATAAACATTGCTCGCCAAAAGTTTTAGTTTGAACACAAAACGAAACAACTTTTTTTTTTTAGTTGAACCAACTTAAGTGCAGCCATTCGAGGTGCGAAACTGAGCATTATCAAACTTGTCAGACAAAAGAAAGAGAAAAAGACAATATCGAATGATATTTCACACACGTCTCGCTATTTTATTTGATGTCGCCGTTTAATCGGATCGCTCTGGAGCAGAATTCCGCCCGGACCGAAGCGCTAATCCAGCAAATGGGAGTGTTTGGATCGGAGTGGCGCTATGGAGAAATGTAATTTCTCTTCTCCCTGATTTGATCAGGAGCGAGGGAGCGGGCGGACGAGTGTAAATGTTTAAAGAGGGAGTGGGCGAGGAAGGGGAAGGAGGGGAAATTCTATTACAGGTATTCCCCGCGCTCATGGCAACGCACACAAAGCATTGTGGATGTTAATGCAATTCTCATTTCAGCAGCTGCGCTGATTGGCCGGCGCGCAGGCGAGGTGAGAAGTGATGTGTGTGTCGTGCGTACGGGTGTACATCCCGTTTGATTGTAGAGTCAGAATGTCAAATCCATGACATGACATGATTATAGCTCCTGTCAATAGTGCGTGTATGTTTTGCGTGTTTCGTTGTTGTAATAGTTTGATTAATGTATGTGTACGTCTTAAGCTACACAGAACTCTGGGATGTATTGATTTGTCTGGACTCAGCAGCACATTCATTGATGTGTCTGTCTCTCTGTGTGGGTGGAGGTCAGCTGTGGGTGAGAAAAAGGATTAATATATTTAATCGGCCGGTTTTGTGGAAAAAAAGGGAGAAGGAGATAGACGTGGAAAGCCAGATAGAGAGAGGTGTCTGTCATTCTTTTTTTAGGGTCTGACAGGGGTCAAAGGGTCAAGGATCTGTGACCTTTGGTGTACATGGATACTCCTATTGGTCTTAACATTGGCCTAGAGATTGAATCTCTGATTGGTGTTCTTAAAGGGATAGTTCGCACAAAAATGAAAGTTTTGTTCTCAGATTGTTCTAAACCTCTGTGACCCAATGGCTTTTTGGGGGGGTTTAGTTTAGTGACATTAGTCACATTCAAAAAATGTGTTGAACACATGACAGCCCTGCATATAATATAGCAACAGAGTGTATTTATGTGCTGAAATATTGTAATATATTCACAAACCACTGGTTGAATTCTTCAGACTAAGCATTTCAAGAGGACAGACCCCAGCGTCGGTTCGCATTACTCATTCTAATTCACCCTCGTCTCATTCTGCACTTACTCTAGTTTTTCCCGTAATATTTCATCATGCCATGTTTTAGGTTTCACTTTTTACTTTTTTTTTCTTCTTTTACTAGTTTGTAATTTCTCTCCAATTATTTCTGTCCGTAGACTTCATTACTCATGTCCGTGTCAGACACCAACACACACACACACACACACATCTCATTGGGTACACATGTGGACAAACATTGGCACATGTGGTCTCGGGCACAAAAGCTCATGGATTGAGCCGTGTTCACTCAAACACACACTCTCACAGGTATGGAAGTCATCAGCTGTGTGTCAGAGGTCAAGCTCATTATCCAGCTCTAGTGAAAACTTTCAAACCTGCATTTAATATGGGGCTGTGATATAAGCTCCTCTGTCTACACACACACACACACACATCATGCTCCGTCTCTTCATATTTGCAGGTATAAATCACACAGGGCCCCACATACCACTTAAAACCCATTCCAAAACACACATGTACACACACTTTATAAACTCTATACTCTGTAAACGATACAATCTTCCTTTGCTCTGAATAATTTGTGGGCTATCTTTACATATATTTTCTGAATCCCCCCAAAAAACGTTATAATTTGTGCATGAGGCATTTAGATGAGGATCTTTCAGATTGCTGGATTGGGGTGTGTGTGTGTGTGTTTGGCATGTACATGACGGGTGTTTCCTGACATTAAACATCTCTGCATAAAGCCATTAGAGAACAGGAGCTCTATTCATTCACACTGGCGTGATTACCACACACACACACACACACACACAACCTCAAGCATGTACTTGTCCACACACACCTTTACACACCAGCAGCTACATATAAAATAAAAAGCACATTTTAGGTCTCTTATTAATGGCAAAAACTCGCATATATACAAATGATGCAGGATTGTGACATTTTTAAAATAAGTACAACCTGATTTGTCAAATGCATTTGTAACTTTAAAATTCACAAACGTACATATACACAAACTCAGAGGGCACGCTTATGCAATATGGCTGACATTGTGACATAAAACATCCATACCTGTTCAATCAACCTTGGTGGTCGAGACCTGGCTTGTGTATGTGTGTGTGTGTGTGTGTGTGTGTGTGTGTGTGTGTTGTGTGGAAACAGAGGAGCACGATGACTAAACTGACACTGGACAAAAACACACACGACCTGTGCTCAAAGGGGGCCACTTTTTACCTGTGGAGCTAATTTTGGAATAGCTTTCTAGCATTCTACTTCCTGTATATTTCATATTATTGCTGTCTTCAGGTGCTATCGGAAAGTTTCTGAAGCTGTGATTACGAGCTTGTCGCATTTAAGTGCTTTGTTGTCGGAAAGAACATGAATCTAGTTTTATTTAGCGTTCCATTCAATGACAATCATGAAAACTTTCAGCTCACTATCTTGATAGTCAGCTTGCTGATGATTCTGGAATTTCTGTCAAAATACAGGCCATTTTCGCTGTGTAAAAAACGTACAATATAGGGAATGCGCGTGACGTCACCGTCGGCCGGAGTGCCTACAGATAGTGAGTGGCAAAAAGACTGAGCGACTGTATTTGTTGTTAGCGTGAATGCCGCGAAAAACAAACACAACACATATAAAGTGGGAAAGAGCTTTGCGATTGACTGTACAACTAGATTTGACAAAAAATCGGAGGTATATTTTTACAGACTGCTATAGAAAGAGGAGCAAATGGATCGCTGGAATTCACAGAAACAACTGGACTCCAGTCAGCGAAAGGTGGATTTGCAGTTATCATTTTGTGTCAATATGCTGAATTTAGGTGTAAAACCATACCCATATATTTTGTATTGTTATATATATTAACAACTCATCAATTAAATATTTATCATTGCATATTCTGCATTATTGGATGTTTTTTTAATAAACACTGACCAAAGAAATAAACTATAAAGTTTTAGGGCTGAACGATATGATGATATATAGGCTATATATAACACTGATATACAGTAAGTGATCACCCGGATTTAGACCTACCTATATTGCATTTATATAAAGCATTCACAGGCAAATTTGCTTTATGTTTAGGTCTATATTGCTTTTATTTCCCCGGTGTCGAAATCAGGCAAACATAAATGTCAGGCAACACGATTCCTGGCTGCATGTCAATATCGATGGATCACTTGATCTTTAGTAAGTTGTAGGGAACACTATATTGAGTCCAACATTTAGTTTAAATTGATAAAATTGTTCGTTTTAGTCATATTTTCGCAGTTTCCCCTATTAAATCCAGTCACGCAGCAGATCTTATGCCACTCAGTCAGGCTGACGGGCGGTTGTTCCGGCGGGAAAGTGACGTCAATGCATTTTTCAAATATGAAAATATGCACTATAACGACAAGACAAGGCGATGTTTCTGCTCTGGAAAACAATTGGTAAAGATTAGCAGTATGATCACAGAATTTAGTTTTGACTGACTTGTGTGTGTTTGTATCATCCACATCCTCAGCTTTAGCAAGATCTCAACCTAAACTTCACCCCACTTTCCCGCTTTCTGTCAGCCGGTGAAAGTTAAAGACAACTCCTTCACCACTCGGTTAAAAAATATTGTACCCACTTATATGATAAAAGTGGGTGTGAATGTGTCTGTGCTCAGTTGTGTATGTGTGTGTGTGTGTGTGTGTATTTAACACACTTCAAATTAAACAAACAGTAGTGTGAACCATTTCTCAAATAATCTAACACCTCAAGCCACACTGATTATTTAATCAAAATAAATCACAGTAGGACACGGTTTATTTCTTTGGCCAACACATTTCAACTGCATGTTCTGTTGTACAAACTTAACGTTTGTAAGTTCTGAGGCTGTGACGAGCCTCTGTGCTCAAGGGGGCGATAGAGATACCATTGTTCTTACTAATAATGAATGAATGAATTATGCTCTGACACATTTTGAAATTGAAAGCTTTTGCAAATACGTACTTGCATACTTGAGTGTGTATCGGCCTTACTGTCTTCATAAAGAAAAGTTTTACCTTGTTTTTGTTTTTTGCACCCGAAATATTTTTGAGAAAACATGACACCCCACTTCTTTATCTCCCTCGTTATGGGTGCATGAGAGTAAAAGTGTCTCTTTTCTTCAGTTATGAAGAGATTAGGATCTAGTGACTTCTAAATAGGCCAGCTACTGCATGCTGATTGGCTGATTGGCCTCTTTATGGTTGACCTGATTGGCTGTGGCAGAGTAGCAGTGCAGAGTGATGAAGCAGGGCACGTAAGCAGAACGTCCACCTGCTCCTCCATCAACCCCTAACCACTCAACCATCACACACAATTGTATGAAAGACACAGAGTATGAATAAAAGAGGAATACATATTTATATGCTTGAGACAAAGATAAATGTTCCTGCATGAAAAAAGTAAATATGTATATTATTATATATATAAATAAATGTTTATAGAAGTAAATGTTGAAATTGAAATAAGTAATAAAGTAACTTTATATATATATATATATATATATATATATATATATATATATATTAAATATACAAGCTTGATAAAAAATTAAATTCTTGAAGAAAATTTCAAATGGCATTTAGAGGCTTTTGCATCTGAACTCTTAATATGAAGAGTTCAGATGCAAAAGCCTCTAAATGCCATTTGAAATTTTCTTCAAGAATTTAATTTTTTATCAAGCTTGTATATTTAAGTTCAGTAATTTCACTTAAATGGCAATGAAGATTAAGTGAAATTACTGAACTTAAATATACAAGCTTGATAAAAATGATTATTCTAGAAGAGAATTTCAAATGGCACTTAGAGGCTTTTGCATCTGAACTCTTCATATATTCTTTTACATTTATAATTGATTTAAATTATTGTGCAAAAATTTCTTTCTATTTTATTTTATCTTTTTTCTCCTTTCCTGCATTTTTTTTTTCACTTGCACTATCCATCTATCCATCACTGTCTGATAATCCCCTTTTTCCCCGACACTCCTGCTTTTCACTTTTTGTCACTCCCTCAATCTTTGCACCCATCGGGACGGGGCCCCTCACTGTCCTGCCATCTCTCGCTGTGGGAAAGGCTAGTAGATGAGAGAGTGAGTGGAGGTCATTCTACGCCTCTTAGATTAGCCCCTGCTAAAGCGCTATTGTGCGCTGAATGCCGGTCTCTTCCTGCTGTCACTCAAAGGCCGGCTCCGCCCGCTGCCTCTTCTCTAAGAAGCTTATCTCCACTGAAAGGAAAGAGGGAATGGAGAGAGGGAATGTAATGAACCGTATTTTTCAGCAAACGACAGAAACCTGGGGCTTGGAGGACAGAGGACAGCTGCAGCACACCCTCCCACACCCCTTACTTTTCTCGCTGTCCGTCTATCTGTCTTTCTTTCACTCATTCTTTCTTTCCTCTTAATCTCCCTCTGTCAATCCATCATTTGCCCCCTCTGTCAAAGTTCTGGCCAAAGTTTCTTAGTTCTGTCTATCTATCTGGATCTGTCTGTCTGTCGATCTGTCTGTCTATCTATCCATCCATCCATCCATCCATCCATCCATCCATCCATCTATCCATCCGGATCTATCTATCCATCTATCCATCTATCTGTCTATCTGTCTGTCTGTCTTTCATTCTCACTGTCCATCATTTCATTTATTCATTATCTATTTATTAACTTGCATTCTATGTATCCACTGATCTATATTCTTCTGCATGTATTGTCTAACGTGTCATCTATCTATCATTCTATCTTGAGTTCTATCTATCTGTTGTTCTATGCTGTGCTCTATCAATCCATAATTTTATAGTTAAAGTTCTTGCATTCTGTCTTTTGTTTCATCTATGTATATTTTGCTCTACTGTACCTATTCATCATTATATCTATTATTCTATAATCCTATCTGTCCATCATTCTATCTTGGGCTGTATTTGTCTTTGTATCTTTCGTTCTATATCTATTAATCTTTCTATCCATAAGTCTATTTATCAGTGATTCTAGATTTCCATCGTTCGATCTTGAATTGTATCTTTTTTATATCTTTTGTTCTGTCCTATTTTATATCTATCTGTAGGTCTATCTATTCATTTTTGTTTCATGTTAATAGTTTTCTTTCTTATTCATTCCTTTTTATGGTTAAATAGAGTGCTGTCTCATGTATCAGTTCTTTCGGAGTGATCTGTGTGCAGTCAATCTGCAGGGTGCAGGAGTAGACTTTACTAGAGGGGGCACATTGTGTGTGGACATGCGTTTGTGAGTGTGTGTGTGTTGGGGGGGTCTTTCTTTTTTGTGGATGTGCCTCTTGTTCCTGTTCAGCCGTCTGTGTGCTCCCGGGCTGCCTGCTGGTGTCTCGCGCTTTTTGTCTCGGGCTGTTTGAAAAGGGGAAAGTTTAAGTGCTGCACGTTCTCAGAGTGAGCTGACGAATGAACCGCCAGGGTTAAGCAACAGGACCCATCTGAGTGTGTGTGTGTATATGCCTGCCATTGCTCGAGGCATTTAAGTGTGTTTGCATGTACACATTTGTACATACAGTACTTGTCTGTCTGTTTTTTTTACCATATACAGAGACACAAACTATAAATGAGACATCCATCGTCTCAGTGGCTGTCAACTTTAACCTTTAACCCCCATGGGTCAGTACATGGCCTGGCTCTTTCGGGCTGTGTCAGAGTGTCGAGTGGTTTAGGGTAAGTGTGTGTGTTGGGGATTCAATTTAAGTGATGTAATCATGCTGTGCTGGAGAACTCATCGGTCCATTTGGACTGTCCTGTGACGTGTTAGTGCGTGTGTGTGTGTGTGTTTGAACTAGGTCGTGTGTTATAGAGTCTTTAGGGATGGCAGGAAAATTCTTAAGGAAGGAAAAGAGCAAGTCTGTAGGAAGTAAATTTGACAAATTAGATCTCTTTAATAACTCTGTTGTTTCTTATGGAAGCTTGTTTCCACCATGGAATAAAAAAAAAGTTTTCTCTCAAAATTGTGTGTAATAAAGTCAGAATTGCAGGATACAAACTAGCAGTTGTGACACTTTTTCCTCACAATTCTGATTTCTTTTCACATAATTGTGAGAAATTCTGAGTTCTTTTCTCATAACTTGCAATTGCGAGAGAGTATCTCATAGACAGCAGAGAGGAAATGTAAAGTCTCTTGAGAAAAAAAGGTCAGGAATATTACATTTTTCACCTGTAGAGTTATAGAAGAGATCACATTAACGTATTAAAATGTGCTTGAATTTACCAATATAATATGCAAAAAATAATTGAAAAAAAATCAGAATGTGTTATCCACATTTATTGTATATCTCCACACTCTTATGTAATCCTTGATTTATATAGATGCATTTCATTTAATTATTTAATTATACACTGTAAAAAAATATTGTTAGTTTAACTTAAAAAAATTAAGTAACCTGGTTGCCTTAAAATTTTAAGTTGATTGAACTGGAAAAAGTGAGTTAATACAATGAAGGAGATTGATTTAATCATAAGAAACTCAAATTAATAAGTTAAGTAACTAAATAAATGATTTAAGTTGATTTGACTAAAGAAAAATGTTGTGATAACAAATCTTATCAAATCGAAAATATGTAATATGTAAAATTGTAATTTGGCTCAGTGGTATCTGAATATGCATTTACAAACTTTTCCGGACGTGATTTGTTGTTAATATTTTGGAATATTATTGAACCTAAGCAGTTAATGAGACGTTTAAGGAGTTTTTTTGATGTGTGTCCTGAAAATAAACCAGTTAAAACCGTCTGGTCTAAGATAAACCAGCCAAAACACCAGAGGAAGCCTGACAGGAAAAATAAGACTCTTCTTTCTTCCCGTTTGCCTCTCTTTCCTCGTCCCCTGTCCTCTCATCCGTGAGCCAGGGTTAGGTGGCACATTGTGTTGTGGACACTGAGTGGATTTGAAGGTTCTTTTTCCGTAAACATGTGAAGGCCTGTTGAGGGGAACAAAGGAGTCGAGAAGGGCCTGTTTGGTTGGGTCCTTTTACTCTAAATGGACATTCTGTCCGCGCACGGCTCAGCCTTCAAAAAACCATCCTCACCCGCAATTACCATTTCTATCGGCCGGGGCCGAAGATTATGCTTTTGGGTGTTCGTCTGAATTTCTTCCAGTGGATTCACTCTCTGAATGTGACACGTTTTGTGTCACTCCGCACACCCCTCGAGCGGATTGAAAAAAAAAAAAAGTTTTCTCCGTTCTCCCTATCTCTCTTTTGCTATAGAAGAGATGAATCCTGCTTGTGAATAGATAGCAAATCTCCTCAAGGTTAAGACTTAACCTTCCCCTCTGTCCTGACTCCGCCCCCCAGCCCTGCTTTCAAACCAATCAACATCAGATGATTAGTAAACAATGCCTGGGTGTGTGACGGACAGGTAGGAGCCTCTGCGGGATTGGCTGACTTTGCTTTTGTGTCCGCTCGCTTCGACTCCACAGCACCGGCGAGCAACCCACGTATTCACGACTGCGCACACACACACACACACACACACACAAATACGTGCAAACAAAAAGTGAAATTACTATTCAGTTGGAATGGTGCCATTCATCTTTGTCAAGTGCGGACGCGGTCCCGGCAGGCCCGCGTTAGGCCGCTCCCAGGTCCAAATTAATTCCTTGTTTTGCATCAGCTGAATTTGGACAAATCCAGGAGGATAGCGTGATTTCTCTCTCCGCCTGCCTCGCGCTCTCGCCTGGTTTAATGTGGTAATTCCAACTGATTTGGCTGAGCGAACGCCGCGTGTCTGTGTCAATATTTACTGCCTAATTCACAAAGAGCAGGAGAGAGATATGAAAACAAAAGGAAAATAACCCAAATTTAGCAATGCAGGAGGGACTGAGCGAACCAAAGAGACTGAGAGAGATAGAGAATTCGGCTCAACAAATGAGGAAGGGCGGTAAAATGTATAGAAAGGTATAGAAAGTTAAAAGAAGAATGAAAGGACAAAGATGCAAGACAAAAGTCACACAGATGAGTGGAAACGGAAGTGAAAAGTGAGAGAGTTTCGTACTGTAGGAATATGCAGCCATATTCACACTAACACACATTTGATATCAGGATTATTATGACAACCTAACTTGACCAGATGTGGAAGGTCTGCAGTTTTCCACCGAACTGGAACGACTGTCATTTAAAGAAATTACACATCTGTTGCACCTTGTGTGTTTTTATTAAATGGATACTCCACCATTTTTTTTTTCATATTAAACTATGTTATTCCCTTAACTAAGACAAGGTGATACATACCTCTCTCGTCTCAGTGCATGCACTCAATCGATCTGGCGCGCGAGACACTTTGATAGCACTTAACTAGCCCAGTTCATTCAATATGGGCCAAGCAGAGAAGCGACCAAACACCTCCACGTTTTCCCTATTTAAAAACAGTTACTCGAGTAGTGTAACTCGACCTAGGACGGTGACACAAAATAAAACTTTGCACTTTTCTGAGCGTGTATAATGGATAACTATATTGTATGGCGGAATACCACAGCAAGTGCTTGGGAGCACTTCAACTCTGCGTAGTAATATCCTCACTCGTGAAAAGTTCTCTCCCCCTCTCACTATGATATTACTTCGCCGAGTCCATAGATAAATATGTGCCGAGTCGAAGCATTGAGAACTTTGTAAGTGTACAGACTGTTTAATAAGAAGATACATTATAAAGACAGTTCACTTCGTGTATACAGACAGGAGCCATCTTTGTAAAACAGACTCGATAAGTCAAACCACGACAAAGTTCTCAATGCTTCGTTTTGCATGTAGGGACCCTCATTAAGTTACTGTGTTAATGTGGGACTATTTTGAGCCTTGTTAGTGGTATAAACTAGCGATTTCTTTTTACTTAGTAAATGCCCTCATATACTAGTGCTATACACTAAACAGTTTTTAGAGATAAAACTCTTTACATTCGATTCTTATGAAAACAAATCTCAGAGAACGGTTGACTAGATACCAATGTGTTATTAGACCAAAGGTTCATTTTGCACCGCAGTTCTCCTTTAAGTGTGAGTAAGACGAGAGCGAGGAAATAATTGGTCCAGTAGAGGGCCATGGCCTCTCTCTCCTTTGTCTTTCTCTCTCTTTCTGTCTTGTTACTAAACTATTACAGTATTTACAGTAAAGATATTCATATGTCTGTCAGTGACTCTATTCTAGTCTGCTGTCTCAGTGGGTGGAGGATGCTGCTGGCCTGTGGAAAGCATTTACTGCAGGAGACTGTGTGTGTCCGTGTGTGTGTGTGGACTGCATATTTCAGGATATTCTCACTGGCAGATTTTGATGCTGTTTTAAAGAGAGGCTTGCTGGCTAAAAAGGGCTCCTGGGTTAAATTTACGGTTGTGTGAGCGCCCTGAGCCCTGATTTGTGATCCTCCAGTGTTTGTCTTCTGCGGATCCGCGATCTTATCCAGCGGATGGATGGATGACACATGTCCACCGAGGTTTGTTTACATGGCCGCTTTTTTTTTTCCAGGCCAGAAATATGATAGAGTGCAATTACTACAAATGTGGCCTGACCTCAGAGCTAAGGTCATAGGGTCAGGGGGCAAAAGCCATTTCCTGGCCCCCATGTGTATTTGGCCAGAGGATGATTCTAGAAGATGATATCTGCATGCATGTGTGTGCAGGCGTCAGATGTGATAATATCTGTGTGCATGTCAAGTCTCAGAGCATGATGAATTTAAATTGACTGAAGTGCTATTTTGGTTTGAAATCTCTTAGTCAGTGATGATGTAACAATGATTGCTACAAAGTTTTTAGAACGTATTTGAACATCTGAAGTAATTCAGTATCTTTGAGCCATAATAAACTGACTGATTTTTTTAGAATTTAGTTTAATGTGCATGGACTATATAAGACCCCTGAAGGTGTCCTGTAGATTCTGGCACCAAGACTGTAGCACCAGATCCTTCGAGTCCTGTAGGTTGCGAGGTGGAACCACCATGGATCAATCTTGTTGGTCTGGCACATCCCAGAGATGGTCAAGTGGATTGAGATCTATGCAATTTGCAGGCCAATTTTGCATTCCTGAACAATCTGTGCAGTGTGCATTATCCTGCCGAAAGAGCCACTTCCGCTAGGGAAGACTATTGTTACGAAGGGATGTACCTGGTCTGCAACAATGTTTAGGTAGGTAGTACGTGTCCACATGAATGGCCAGACACAGGGTTTCCCAGCAGAACATTGCCCAGAGCGTTAAGGTCAATTTGTACTTCTGCGCCTTGGGTATGTTGTAGTGTCCGGCGTAGGCTACGCACATACAGTAGGCGTCGTGAGCATTTATACTTCTGTGTCCAGGTCTTGGTTACTCTGCAGTACTGCTCCGAAACTCTAGTTGGCGGCGGAGGGTTTTAATGTTCCACTGTGTTTAGATTCATCGCGGCTAGATTACTACAAGCTATGGCGACTGAAAGAGAGAGGACCATGTTGGAGTTGGAGCTTATTGAGGTGGAAAAACAGTTCATTTTAGTGAAATTACTTAAACTAAAAGGTAGAAATGAGAGAAGACGTCGGAGATGGTACGTGCGGAAATGTGTAGGAGGAAATGCAATGCTACCAAGCCGACCAATCACAGATCTTGTGGTCCGCGTCGTCTCGACGTGTAGTTACATTTTTGAGGAGGTCCGTGTCAGGCTACGGCGAAGGGTACGCGGTATGGTACGCGTCTGTCCGTATGCTACCGTACCTACTGCGCACACCCTACGCAGAAGTATAAATTGGCCTTTACACTCCCTGCACTGGCTTGTCGTCGTCCCACAGTGCATCCTGGTGTATCACTTCCCCAGGCAAACAGCACATCCGTACACAGACATCCACGTGATGTAAAAGAAAGGACTCGCCAGTCCAGGCGAGCTTCTTTCACTGCTCCAAGGTCCAGTTCCGACACTTGACTTTTCGACGTTGTACATACGCGCACTGATTGGTCTGCAATCCTCAGCCCCATACACAGCAGTGCGATTCACTGTGTGTTGTGACACATTCCTCCCATAACATCATTAAAATTTTGTGTGACTGACTTGTGCCACAGTAGAAGATTGTCAATCCCAGTTCAGGCAGGAGAGCCTTTGGTGCTCTCATGGATTGATGAGCTTTGGGCGCCCAACACCCTGTCACCGGTTTGTGGTGTCACTCGGAAACTGTTGGCAAATTCTCCCCACTGCTGACCGGACCCTGTCGCCTTGCCATAACAATTTGGCCATTGACAAAGTCGACTATCAAATTTCAACTATTTTATTTAAAAAAATGTATTGTGTTGTCAAAGTTGTGCTGTGCTTATAGACAGTTTGAATGCAAGAACGCGATACTGCCTCTCTACCAGTGTGGCCCAAAACAGCCGTTTTTCAGTGTAAATGTGTGGAACGGGACCAGATAGATCACTCTGGGAGCAGCGCCACTGTTTGTGTGCATCATGTTTTTTGTGTGTGTGTGTGTGTGAATGTGTGTGTTCATGGTGAGTAATTTTCCTCTTCATTTCAAGCCTTTCACCCCCTCAAATGTTCAATGAATGAAATCTTGTGGCAAATTATGCATTTTTTTCACCTTGTTGCCCCTCTTTGAGAGAGAGTGCTTATTGGTAAACGAATAATGAGAGTTTCAGCTCTTTGGTCCTTTCAATTCTTCACTTTAGACACCTGCACCTCTCGCTGTCCCTCTCCTTTCTCTTCCTCCATCTCTCTTTCTCTCTCCTCAAGTGCTCACTTTGTCCCCGGACGCGCCATTGTGCGCTAGAGGGCCCTTGAGTGTAGTGGTCAATGACCCCCGCTCTCGGCAGAGTGGGCTCAACCACTGGCCCACACAAAACCACAGATTCTTTGAGTATATACCCAGCATTCCCCAGCTATTAGACTATGTGTGCTGGGGTATCTGTGTGTGAGACAAAACACACACACACACACACACATACACACACGCGCACTGATGTGAATCAGAAAGAGTTCAAGTACGCAGGTTTTCACCATGTTTTTGTGTCTTTGCTCTGTGTGCAGTTCAGAAAGAGACACTCCTCTTCATTCCCTTGATTTTTAGGAGATAAAGAGAAGAACCTCATACTCTCTGAGAGACGAGAGTGGGGAAACTCAATCTCTTGGTCAAAGAGCAATCAAAGCTCCTGTGTGTGTGTGTGTGTGTGTGTGTGTGTGTGTGTGTGTGTGTGAAAAGTTAAATCTGACTAGTTTGTGGACATTTAGTGATGTCATTTATTAATTTATAAATGAAAATTTATAAAAAAATTTAATAAATTAAAATGTGACAACACTTTTTTTTTTAATTTTAAAAAGTAAGAAAGATACATAAACAATGTTTTATCAGGTGATTTAAGCAAATGGAATGGCCATAAATATTTCCTACCGACGATTAAACTGTATTTTATATATATATATATATATATATATATATATTTTTTTTTTTTTTTTTATTATTTTTTTGAAAAACTGGCGGTCACAAAAATTAGATTTTTTTTTTTAAATCATGTTTTTATTTTGGTAGAGGGTGTCAAAGATGTTACTGGTTGCCCCTATTGGGGATTTTGTCTGATTTAGATCACTTCTGGGGGCACATTTTACCTCAAATATAGTTTGCTTAAGTAAACATGCGCACTCACATTTCAGTACTTTTATAAATATATTTCTGTTTTATCAGTTCATACAGATCATAACAAGCAATTCTGATACACATTTAAGTGTAACAGATCATAACAAAAGTCCTTTTTTCTCCAATAATGTTTGCAAGCAACTCTACTGTGTGAGTGTGTGTGTGGGTGATTAGACTCTGTCTCTGGTAATATCTGTAATGGGCAACAGCAGATGAAAGGCCTGCCTGTCACAATGATGTGAATCAAACTGGATTCATCTGGAAACTATAAGACTTTTCACTCATTATAACTTACACACACAAGCTAGTACACACACACACACACACACGCAGTGGTGTTGATGTGAGGGGTGAGTGTTGAGCAGTCTTAGGAGCCGTGTGTGTGTTACCTGAATGCCGACCTGTTTCCTGTATGTCTATGTAAAAACATCTGTTCTCTCTTTGCGTATTCTTGCTACCTGTATGTGTTTTTAACTTTAAGAATGCACATCTGTTTCCTGTGTGTGTGTGTGTCTACCTACATGTGTGAATGAATGGACATCTGTTCCTTGTCTAATTGCTCCATTGTATTCGATAGATACTAAGTATTGTAGATAAACATTTGTAAAAAGCAAACATAATACGTATGTACACACTATGTTAATTTAGATAAACACACTAGAGAAACAAAACTCACCAACATAAAAAGATTTCTGTATAATTTTCACATGCACAAAGGCCATTATACAGTTAACGATGAAATGATAAACAGAGTTTATATATATATATATATATATATATATATATATATATATATATATATATATATAATTTTTTTTTTTATAAATTAGATTATATTTTATTACTTTATAAATATTTTTTTTATATATGGGTTGGCAGCATATCCCGACTATTTGGGTAATTGACCTACAGGCTAAGCCTCGCCCTCAAACGCGATGAGCCAATCACAGTGCACCGCTAACCCAATACACTCGGACATTCTCTGCTTCCACGTCCATTGAAATGCATTGCAGTTAGTCAGGTTGCATTCGTTTTTTCTTTAAAATGGTAATTTTAAGTTTAAAATGGTCAAACGGTGTGCATGGGGTACATGCAACTCTGTAACTACTGTAGGTTCCCGAGAGGCTGGGGGACGGTGTGTATTTTTTTTACCCTTTCCCAAGCCACATCTCAACCGAGATAAGTGTCTGCTCTGGATCTAGTTATGTGATTAAGTTATGCGGTAGACCACAACACCAACTAAACGTGGATAAATTAAACAGGGATGAGTACATCTGATCTAAGTTAAGTCAACAACGTATTTGAACATTATCTTTAAAATCTCTAACGCAACGTTAGCCTGACATTAGAAAAGGTTAACGTTAGCTTCTAGCTGCGTTGTACATCATGTCACTTAGCTTCATAAACGTATCTGTAAATAACCGAGATAACAAATGTTGTGCGAATGATTCATGTAAATACTGTAGCAGCAAATGGTGATGGCAATGATATGCGGTTTATCACGTTTATATACTGTGACCTGTACATCTCTGCCTGGAGCTGAAGCTTTTCATCGACCTTCTCAACAATAAAATCATTAATATAACCCTCCAATGCATAAGGCCCTTTAGGTGACTTCAAGATGATATATAATATTTCTGTTTCCAAAAATCACCAATTGCCTCCTGTGAAATGTCTCCTATTGGGACATCTGCCATATAGCGCCTGTCCCCGAATGTTGACTGTTTGTCCGAGTGAGTGGAGGGGGCGTGGCTTAGCCATAAGTCAATTGTAGATGTATAAACTTCAAAAATAAATAAATAACAGTTTTACCTTTTATTTTCACTGTTAAAACTACTGCTGTCAATAGAATAAAATAACTGTGATTAATGTCATGATTTCTGAGCGGTCTTAGAAAGCAAACCAAAAACAGTAATAATATAAAAATTTGTGTTAAAAATGATCAATGTCTTCCTATGACATTGTTATGAATCTAAGAAATGCTTTTTGTTACTTTTTTTCTTCTTTTTTTCACAGACCTCTGGGGGAAATTTCTGCCCAAGCTTTATCAAATAGTTTTTTTTCATTTAACAATCTGTGAAGAAACACTGTTGCTTTGACTGGCCCTGGGTTATTTATAGATGTATGATGTGATTGGTCGTAATGAGTCAGTCAGTGTTGTGTGGCGTGGAATTTGTCCAGTTTGTTTTTCTTTGCTATTTTTCTTCGTTACTGCACAGATAATCATCTAGCGCTCAGCACCACCTCTTCCAGACAATGATGCGGCCATGCCATGCCAAACCAGTGTGCGTGTGTGTACTCTAAATGTATATTATCTCTCCAAACACTCTGTGGACAGTGCATTAAATGTGTTTGAGTTGGCCGGAGGCCTCTTTCCGTGCGATAACAGTCCTCCGTTAGCGTCCGACGAAGAAAAAGAGCAGTAACTGTTTTGGGGTGCGGTCGCGTCAGTCACCATGACGATACCAAAATCAACCTGTCAGCCCGTCGGGACTGCCGGAGATGGGAGTGATATATAAAACGTGTGTGTGTGTGTGTGTGTGTGTTATGCTGTATTTGTTGACAGATCTTCACACCCTGTTGATTAGCATCTTGAAACTTTCGTAGTGTGAGAGTGCTAATGTGTTAGCACATCAACTAAAGCTACACCCAACCCCACCGGACAGGGAGGAGCGTGCCCCTTCACTCAATATCTGTCCCAGACAGGCCAAAGCTACAGTGCCAGGCCAAATTCAGCCACGATAGAGCAACAGATGTTAGTTTAGTGGTTAAAACTTGATGCATCCAGTTCATTAGGAGGGATTGAAAATAAAATAATCTTCAGTGTCACATGATCCTTCAAAAATCTCAATCTTATCAGTTGAATCATTTGACTGTTAAATCTATCATAAATCCGTGTCAAGACTATTGTTACGAACGATTCAGATTGAGTATAGAGTATATCTAATTTTAGCATGTACTATATGTATTCAAAATGTGTGTGTGTGTGATGGAGGCACTGTTCAGACGATGCCAGCAGGCGGAGTCGGGCTGTTTGGGGCGCCACAATGTGACTGTCAGTCTGCGGGACATCACACACTCACAACTCTCTCTCACACACATACACACGCTTTCGTAGTCTTCAGGACGTCCCACAGGAGAGGAGCGAGAGAGGTGCGAATGTTGCCCCCGTCTAACCTAAACCATCCATCATACTGACACGGTCTGAGAGCGGTGCGGGCCTGGGAAAGCCAGCGGCCAGCAGGCAGCAACACACACGCATGCCAGACCAGAAAAGTCCATGCCAGCTGCACATGTTCGCATTGGCCTCCGTCACGCACACACACACACACACACTGAAGTGTGTATGCTTGTGTTTAGTATTGGCTAGAGCATCTAAACTTCCATCTGAGGCTCAAATGTGACGTGCAAATGAGCTTTCAGCTCAAACGTGCAGCGCAAACATGGACTGAGACACATTTGCACTTTTCAAGAGTTTGTAGATGGTTTTAGGCTTTACACACCTGTTCACCTGCGTACGCCTGAGATCAGACAGACAGGTTTATTTAAGGTGACAGCACTGTTTGCCTGCTGGGAGAAATTTTGACTCATCAATTGAATGGAAGTTAATGGGACAAGACAAAAATGTGATGAGTTTAAGTATTAATTTATCCATACAAAGATGTGTGTTATTACAGCTAAATCCTTAGTCTAAATAGTATTTTTAGCTGTGAGACGACTGTTTTAGGCCAAACGGAATCCATATGTGTGGATTATTCTGCACATGAACAGAATAATCTGGTATTTTGCATGTAGATATTTCAGTTTACAGCTGAATATAAGTGAACATAAACATAGTTAATTAGTACTTTTTTTTCTCATCTCAACACTGTAAAAAAAGGTTTCTGCCTTAAATTAAGTACAGTCAACTTAGATGTATAAGTCATTTCAACTTAAACTACATTAAACTGACTAAATAAAAAAAGAGTTAAATCTTGTAGAACTTATGAAAAAAGAATTGTAAAAACATGTTTATATTTGTTTACATACAAAGGTATTACATATGTATACTTTCAAATAAATGGATATTTAAATGTTTATTTCGGTCCAGTTCCTTGACTTCCATTACAATTGTATTTGTTTAATCATATTTCATCAATATAAGAAGCATTGTTGTATGAGCATTAGATTTTTTTAACATTAGTCCTGTGTTAACATGAATAATGTTAAAGTTATGTACACACTGTGTGTAAAAAAGTGTGTATTTACCATTCGGTTTAGTGCTTTGCCCCATTAACTTCCGCAGAAAATGCAAAAAAAAAAAAAAAAAAAAAAAAGTATCAGGATGATAACAGTTGGCGGTATTTTTTTAATAAACTTTAATAAATGTCAAGACACTGAGACGACTTGAGTCCAATAAATAACAGCTTAAATATTTAGAAAATGACATTTTAGTTGATTTTATAAATATTTTAAAACATTATTCTCATTTAAAACTTCGATAAAAAAATCGTTCATAAAAATCAATCAAAAGTCAATCTGTATTTACAATAGCAATACAATTTCAAAGCAGCTTTAAAGTGAAAATAATGCAACAAATATTCTTTTAGCCATACAACAGGTCTAAGAAACTTATTCTCCAGTTTGAGTAAGTTCGGTGTTAATACATTTCGGTTGTAAAAATCATTAGTAATTAATTTAGTTCATTTTTCTATGCAGCATCTTTGGAAAAAAAAAACAGTGATGCCATCGTCAAGCTCCATTCAGTTCTCATACAATGGTGTCAATGCATGCAGATCAATAAAATTGTTGAATATTTAAGAGGAATAAGGCTGCATTTTTGAAAAAAAAAAAAAAAACGAAATTATTTCTGTATGAATAAATAAACAGTATTTTACTGTCAATTTCTTCATACCATCGGCAACAATTCAAGAGGAGACGGACACATGCATGTGTACACACTGTGCAGTTCATGTGGAAGTGATTTTGAGTAATAGGTCAAAGGTCATCTGCATTCAAACAGAGAATATCACCCCCAGACATATATAACACACTCTGATGGAGGCACGTGTGAAAGAACGTCTGTGGCTTTCTGACCTTTTGAGACTCTGTTCTGGCCTATTAGTAAACAGGAAATAATTAACGATGTGAACAATAAGACAATATGGACAAACTCTAGCAGTTTGCATTGCTTTGGCCTGCCTACATTGTGGCGCCTTCGAGTGTGTGTGATAGAGAGAGAGAGACAGAGAGACGACTCCTCCTCCTCATTAGAGTCCTCTCTGTGTGATCAGGAAGTGAGTTAAAGTCGGCATTAATCTGTCACTGTGGCCAGACCATCCTTGCCAGGGCAACTGTTTCCTCAGATAAACCCTGCATGGCCGTGGAGATCCATGTGATGACAGGTGCTGATTGGGCAGGGGTGGGAGGAAGCCCCTCAGACAGTCATGTCAGTGAGGAGCTGAGAGGTCAGGAGAGTTCGAGACGTCTCGTCCTCTAATGAATGCTCTCGTTGGCATTGAAGTGTGTGTTGTGGCCTGATGTTGAAAACGTGCATCATACTCAGTGTCACATGATCCTTCAGAAATCACTCTAATGTGATGATTAACTACTTAAAGTTTTTCCTCTTTGTCACCATCTCTGTTCGAAATCTGCAATTGCAGTTATTCGCGGAATTATCAACTTTGCAAGGGTTGTAAATCGGCATGAAACAGCGCAGATGAACACAGTGTTTTGAGGCGAGTGCTGCTGTGCTGTCAATAACCGCGCTGTGTGGATACTGTCATACAGAATCACAGATTCACTTTTTGAAAGTTTGACCAACATAAGAATTTTCACCGGAAAATGTCTTCTGAACAACTAACATCCACTTTTGTTCTTATCAACTAAGGGGGACATAATAAGCTTCGTTAGCTATAATCAACACGATTTACAGCAACAGTGCAAATTAAAGCCTACTTTGTTCTCAAATTGTTCATGTTAACAACATCAGCATTGCGTGACTAATGTTAAATTTAACGTGTTTTATGGTTACCTGTGTCGTTCAGAATTCATATTGTCCATAATAGCAAAACGAGAAAGGCACAACAAAGGAAACTCCATAACTGTGTGAATTAAGAAAACATACTGTTACACAATTGAAATATCTTATTTGTTCGGTAGAAAAAAGCCGTCTCTTCTTCCGTTTTTTTGAACCCCTTCAAAACACAGAGTTCACGCACTTTTCAAAAGCCCCGCCGAAGTTTAAATCCTTGTGTTCGTATGAGACGGTTTCTTTCTCTTTCTCTAGCCACCTTAAATCCAAAGTACGAAGTCTAAGTAAGTTCGGTGATCATACATTTCGGTTGTAAAAATCATTAGTTATTAATTTAGTTCATTTTTCTATGCAGCATCTTTGGAAAAAAAAACAGTGATGTCATCATCCAGCCCCGTTCAGTTCTCATACAATGGTGTCAATGCCTGCAGATCAATAATATTGTTGAATATTAAGAATATTAAAGAGAAATAAGGCTGCATTTAAAAAAAAAAAAAAAAAAAACTAAATTTTTTCTGTATGATTCTGTATGTTTCTTATTTTTAACTTAAAAAAGTTACGGACAGCAGCTTTAAGTAACATTTCTTATTATTATCAATGCTGAAAACAGTCGTGCTGCTTCATATTTTTGTGGAAACTGCGGCACAGAGGGGAAAGTGTTATTGGTTTTTTTAAATACATAAATGATTGATGCAGTTAGCATTTATAAGCAAGTAGCGTTGACAGTCTTAATTCATGTGTTAGCTGTATGTTTATGTGTTTTTGAAGTTTAATAAAATAAAAGTCGTCTATGGGAAATGGGAACACCCATCATTCACACAGTATTGCATATTCATATCCCGGCCGTTGTGTGTTTGCTTTGGCTAATTTGATTAAGCTTTCAGCTATGAATATAAATGAAGGATTTGTGTTTTACAGTTTAAATCCATTCCACAGAATTTGGCAGATTTTTCCCCCTCAAAATCAACACAGAAAATACTGTGAAAGCATTGATGAAACTGGGACGATTCTCTCAGATGTTAAAGGTGTAGTTCACTTAAAAAAAAAAGATTCGTTCATTTTGGAGAGTCACGAGAGCATTTTTCCTTATAAAACTTAAACTTTGTTATTTATTAAATGAGCGATCGTTTCGCTTGATAAGACCGTCTGGAATCGTTTAAAGCCCTTTGAACAGTTTGCACTGAAAGTGTCTTTTGGACCTTGAACCGTTTGGTTCCCAATGAATTCCATTATATGAAGAAAAATTCTGGAATGTTTTCATCAAAAACCTTCTTTTCGACTAAAGAAAGAAAGACATGGACATCTTGGATGACATGGGGGTGAGTAAATTATCAGCAAAAGTTTTTTTTTTAAAGTGAACAACTCCTTTAAGCTTCCTTAGACGTAAAAGAGAAACCATTTACAAGAATGCAGAGTTTGATGACGTGCGAGACGTTGTTGAGATCCCTTTGGGAGCTCTCAACGAGACACACTTGAGATGACAGGGCTGTGTTTCTCTCAGGAGGAAGGTCCGAGGAGCAGGAGACTTCATTTAATCGGGGAGAGACACAATTGAGACGTGAAAGAGATCACATTTGTGTTTTTTCTTGCATGAACGAAAGCAGTAGCAGAAAGAAGACATGGATGGGCGACTTGATGAATAGGTAGGCCTATTACTCCTCGCAACAACTTACTTGTTGGGGCCGTTGGTTCAACAACTTTTCCCATAATCCTTCAAGGCAAACAAACGAGCGTGTTCATGGGCTGCTAAAGAAAGATAGGGAGGAGAGCGGAGCGAGAGAGAGAGAGAGAGAGAAAGAGTAACAGCAGGGTCCAATTCCTCCACTCAAGTGCTCCTCTCATGCAGTAGGTCTGATTAGACTCTCGCCCCCCGCCAGTTTGTCGGCAGGAACGCGGCGAGCGGGACCGACTTCAAATGGGGCCAGCTCGCTCGGCCCAAATAAAACCTGACTGCTCCCCTCCCCTCCCTCTGCGTCGCTCCTAATGGACAGGGTTTAATCTCCCTTTCTCCTTCGGATATTTGAAGATTTCCTCCCGCCGCGGCCTGGCCGCCGCAGAAACGAATTCTTCTCGCTTTGTTGATTAAAACCGGCCGCGCTCCACCACCGCTTATCGGCCGGCGACGAGCCGCTCTTTTTAATTAAAACCAAGACAGCGCAAGTGTGCAATTAACAGCTGGTAATTACGCAGAGTCTCTGAAGTGCGCCTGCGCCGCCTCCGTTTCAGTCGCGCGACGGACAAGTGGCTTTTTGATCTCTAAATGAGTGAACCCTTGTAATATTTGTTTTGTGGCAGATTCGGCGGGTTAATTGTGGCCTGTGGTGGCCCTCGCGCGCATGATTGATGTACCACCGGAGAAAAAGGGACATTAAAACTGTAATAGTCTATCAGGATATGCAAATCGCACCTTCATGTTAACAAGCGGGCAGGAGCTGAAGGAAGTGTTTAATGTACGGGAAAAACAATCAGCCACTCTGCCTCAAACTGATTAGTCCGTATGAATTTGAAAGTTTAATTAAGTGCCTCTAATACACTGCGTTTTGGAGAGTGACACATAACATTAAACCATTTGATGCTTAATTTTGTATCGTCTATTCTTTGTTGTTGTTTTAATTGCGGGCTCGCAGGGTTTGAAATTCGCATCCGCTCGCGAGCGGCGAGAGTGTCATGCTACGCGGGGCTCTATCCCGAAGGGGGACGACAGGCGTCGAGTTCATTTGAAAAAGCTTTGACTAATCAGCGATGAAAATATTTCATGAGAAGCGTGCTCTTTCACAGCATCAAGCAGAACACTTGTTTGGCTTTAATTAGTATTGATTTCCATCTCTGAACACGGGCTTGCGAGTTGCTGTTTGTTTGTTTCTCTTTCTGTTTTTTTCTTCCCCTTTATCCGCATTCCATCAGTGTGAGAACAATTGGCGCCATTTTCTTCTGAACAAATGTCAGCTGAATAACAGTTCTCAGCTGGACTTAAACTGTTTCTTGGCTATTTATAAAGTAATTTAAATTTTAATTAATAAAAATATATATATATATTGTTTTGATTTATAAACTTTTAGTTTTAATATGTTTTTATTATATATATATATATATATATATATATATATATATATATATATATATATATATATATATATATATATATAACAAAAATGTTTTTTTTAAAACTAGCATTTTTCAGATTATTTACATATAAATTAAATATATTCTCTTAAATTAAAACTAAAAAAAAATGGAGAGAAAAGGTATTTTGGTATAATTTTCTCTTTTTTAAACACTTTCCATCTGCTTATCAGACAATTTAGAAAATTGTCTTTTCTATTTACCTGAATTGCCTGGATGTCAATATCAGATATCTAAAGTTTTATGTATTAAAAATTGTATGTATTAATGTATTTAAAATGTTATTGATATTAATAATAAACTAATTGAAATAATTCAAATAAATAATTTAAGTACACTATAAAAAATTAAGTGTTGTTTTAACCCATATTTGGGTCAAATATGGACAAACTCAGCCATTGGGTTAAATGTTTAAATTACATTTTTAAAGCAACATTTGGGTTTGTCCATATTTTACCCAAATTTGGGTTAAAACAACCCAGCATTTTTTAGAGTGTGAGGGAAAACAGATTAATATTAATATGATTGTTTTATTTATTTATTATTCATAGAAGGTTTTGAAATAATAAACATAAGATTGTGCCATTTGAAAAGTATTACCTTTTAAAACCCATAAAATCTCTCTCTCACACACACTTTGTAAAACAATGTTTTCAATTATGTTTTTTCGTCTCTAAACAAGCCCTGCATATATGATGTGACAGGTATAAACGAGCACCTGTGAGCGGCTTTAAGGAAATCTCTGTTCACCCGTGAGCTTCATTAGGAGTGAGTTATGAACGCGCGCTGTTTTCTGCAGGTGTGTCTGACAGAGCCCAGTCTCGTGGCACCAGGAGTCCGACTGGACGCAATAGAGTCATAACGTGACGGCTCTGAGCGAAACAGACCGGGTTTCATATCAGGATTGATTAGTGCAAGAAAAGTCATGCAATGGAAACGTTATGAATGTTGCATGTATGAATTTCAACTCTTAATTTGAGGATAATTATTGGAGACGGCTGCAAAAAAATAATGCTAAAATAAAGTTTTATTGGTATACGGTTTATACAGCCCACTCGGATGCAGTTTTGGTAACTTTGCTTGAAGTGTTCAACAATTACAGCTCGCTAGATTTGATCTGAAGGCAGTCTGGGTTTAAAAACGTCTCTGGTCCTAATCACAAATCCACCTTTTCAAACTGAATAAAGGCAGAATGAAACGGGACCGATGCAGTCAGTCCTCATGCAAGCCTTAGTTTCAATCCAGCGCTTCATAGAGAAATAAACAGCTTTTTGGACATGTGCGTGCTACAGTGTGTGCGTATTAGTTGAAGTGCATTACATTTCTGTTCTGGTGTGTGTGTGTGCTGCTGGCCATTATGGCTGGGTTTAAAACAGAATGTCACTCGTTACAATCGGGCATGTGGCTTTGCTTAGGGAGCCTGTTCTCTCCAATTAGAAACTGACGAGAGAGACTGAGGCAGGGACAGGGGCCAAACACACTACATGGAAAGAAACTGGAAGCCCTGTGTGTGTGAGAGAGAGAGAGAGACAAACAGAGATAGAAAGAAAGAGATTGATTGTGTGTTTGTGCATGTGGTCACTTCTCATGAAGAATGCATTAGGGACGTTTCGCATGTGGGCCGTCATGCCGTAAGGTCGTGTCGTGTTTCTGTGGCGGATTAATAGAGGCTTCTGTATGTCATGTTCTTGTCGTTTTACTCAAAGTCTCTCTGAATTTATCCATCAATCTATCCGTTACTCTTCCTTGGTCATCCATCCATCTGTCCGTCCGTTTAAAGTTGGGTGGATTCTGATTGGCTGTCAATGTTTTTATCATTTATCAGATGTAAAAAAAATAATCAAACGAAGTTAGGAAGTTATTCAAACGATATTGTTCCTCTATGTCATTACCGTTGTAGTTGTGTTGTGGACTTTTTGTTCACTTGGTTTTGATAACGGACCAGGAAATCATGTTTTGTTCCTCACACACAGCTATCATATAGTTTCTGAAGACTTGTAATATAGCACACAAGTCGTATAGAATATGGCCATCCGCCCATCTCTACTGGAGATGTCATGGCTTTGCGTTTAATTAGTTTAGAAAGGTATATACATATATATTTTTTTTTAAACACACATTTTCCCATGAGTCTGGGACATTTAATTGAGTGGTTTTGAGATTTAAAATGACCTTACTAAACGAATAGATCTTTCTTACTCATTCCTCAAACATGGTGTCGGTGTTACATGACTGACTGGCAGCGTTTAGAATCGAGGCAGCAGTTCCACATTTGCACTGAAACACAGTCCCAGTATAACAGCGAGACATGTCGAGCCCAAACTCGAGCTGATTTTGGTGCGCTGTGTTATGATGGAAACACTATTTGAATCCATTAATCTCTAAAGAGAACTTCCATCATCCTATATGGAGTTTAGTGTGTGTGTGTGTGTGTGTGTGTGTGTGTGTGTGTGTGTGTGTGTGTTTGGAGGTGGGGAGCTACATGAAGGCCTCTGAAGGAATGAATGAGGGGTATTTGGGGGGTTTTAATGAGGGTTTATATAGGGAGTTGGACCCACCGAGAGAGAGAGAGAGAGAGAGAGAGAGAGAGAGAGCACTCACTAAAATGGAAGCCCGCAGTCATCTGGAACTCCACACGCCACACAAGGAATATCACAAAACCTTTAAAAAGCAAGACATAAGGACTCAGGATGTGTGTATGTGTGCGACAATAAGACAACAAGCTTGAGGGAAAAACTCATTGTCTGTGTTCATAATGGAGTACTAGGTTGCAGCATACTGAATACTGAATGGTATACTATAGGCATTTTATACACATTAGATAAATGTTTCAGACAATACATGCTAAATTTTTGTGGCAATGACCTCATGACATTGCTTGTTTAATCAAACAAGTGGCATAGTTTTCATCTTATAAAATAAATAGAAAAGTAAAATTTAGTTCAATGTTTTATTTTATATATATATATATATATATATAAACATAAAACATTACATTAGTGGTCTTTTAATGGTCTTAAAGGAGTAGTTCACTTTTATAAAAACTTTTGCTGCTAATTTACTCACCCCCATGTCATCCAAGATGTCCATGTCTTTCTTTCTTCAGTCGAAAAGAAATTAAGGTTTTTGATGAAAACATTTACAGGATTTTTCTCCATATATTGGACTTCAGTGGGAACCAAACGGTTCAAGGTCCAAAAGACAGTTTCAGTGCAAACTGTTCAAAGGGCTTTAAACGACGCCAGATGATGAATAAGGGTCTTATGAAGTGAAACGATCACTAATTAAAAAAAAAAATAACAAAGTTAAAGTTTTATAAGCTCAAATGCTTGCCAATTCATTCATTTCGTTCGTGAATGAACCAAATGACTCGAAAACGAGTTAGAACAGGAGAGTCATGAACGTGCATCACAGAACAGAGCAAGGCGAATATTTGAGCTTATAAAACTTAAACTTTGTTTTTTTTTTTTGTTTTTTTTTTTTAATGGCCGATCGTTTCGCTTGATAAGACCCTGATTCATCGTGTGGAATCGTTTAAAGCCCTTTGAACAGTTTGCAGTTTGCACTGAAACTGTCTTTTGGACCTTGAACTGTTTGGTTCCCAGTAAAGTGCATTACTGTATATGGAGAAAAATCCTGGAAAGTTTTCATCAAAAACATTAATTTCTTTTCAACTGACGAAAGGAAGACATGGACATCTTGGATGACATGGGGGTGAGTAAATTATCAGCAAACGTTTTTAAAAATGACTTACTTCTTTAATCATTTTCATTTTGATCACAAATCACTAGTTAGGAAATTAGCAAGAATAGCACAAATGATGTAGATAAAGTATCTTAGCAGGGAATAGCCTTCCCTGACTTGCAGACAGCTGTTTACATGCAGAAGAGAGTCAGTGTTGTTCAACTCACTGTTGATGGCTTCAAACATGTGAGTAGCTGAAAAATGTCTACCAGTTCATTTGAGTTTAATGTGAGACCAAATATTCACTACAGGGTTCAAATTTGGACCAAAATATGAGCCTGATGGACTTGTGCTCAAGACACTTCATGGTTGTCTTTGCAATTTGGGCAGGAGCATTGCCTTGATGAAAAATAACATCTGATCATTCCTCTTTAGATTTCATCGTTTAATGGGAAGCAAGCAAGCCATTCTGCATTATTGTCCTGCTCTCCAAAGCTTGCTAACACCAGCAGCTATAAAGCCTCCCCACTCAACGACACCTCTTCCTCCATGCTTCACTATGGAAGAGATTCATTTATTATTATAATTCTCTGCAGATTTTCACAGAAAATCTGCTCTGGAGATTCCTGTGCAACTCGTTTTTCATTGTGAATCATCGCTCTACACACAACTTTCCATAATCTGCCAAAAACGTCAGTCTATCTTTGATGTTTTTCTGAGATGATTTCTTTTTCATAATTTCCTCACCAATAATTTGTGGTTAAGAAGACTAAAAACTCAGTGTTTAGTCGTCCTGGGCATGGCCCTTTTTTTGCCCAGGAGTGTACATTTATAAATTGTACATAGCCTATGTGCACAGTATACATACCACATACTGACAAAGAGGGTGAAGGGAGGGAGAGTCTGTTGGATCCTGCTGCTTTTGCCCCATTGTGAGATATAAACAATGCTAGTTTTGATAACCTTTGACCTTTCTGTATATGAGTCCGGCAGAGTAGACAAAAACCCCTAGCAGCTGCTCTCAAGAGGATGGAAGAGCAGGAAAACTGAGGGAAAAAAGAAAAGAAATTGAGTGAATGAGGGAGAAAAGGCACTAATTAAAGTGTTAATTAAATGAAGCTTTCTGCCCTCAGGCTTTTCATTTGCCTCTGTAGACACACATACACAGAGAAGAAAGAGAAGGAAACTGCCACTGTTAGAAACGTAGGTGTTGTTAATCCTGACATCTTTCATGACATTTTTGACAGCAGACAAAGCTATAAAGCTGTAACGTGAACTGCCGAGGTCAAACAAGTCCGTTTATATTTCCAAAGTGCTTCAATATAAACACATTAGTGTTGTGTGATTAGCCCAAGTATTTGGTCTTAACAGGATTTTAATGAACTTAGGATGGTAAAACTTCATCTTACAATAACGCCGTGCTTGTTCTTGTCGAGCATGTTTATTTGGATTCGTTCTACCCTGTTTTACTTCTTTTTTTTTTTTTTGACTGTTATATTTGAATAGATCCAGACTCCATCCGTACCAAAGTGTAGCTTTTAGTCACTCTGAAATCAGGCGTTCCTTATCCATGGGCTGGATAATGGACATACGTAACAATCCAAGCCAGTGATAGCAATTCTCTGCTGTTGCAATGAAAACACAGGTACTTTGTTAAAGCGTGTTGTGATAGTAGGGTAATCATGTGTCCTTTTTTCAGCTAACATTACAAAGCAAACAAGCTAGCGTGATAAAGCCAGCCCACAGCTAAAATAGCCTAAGAATAACTTTTAGAAAAGATTCCCAGAAAATGACGCTTGTAGCAATTAAATTACAATGCTACTGTTAGCTTAGCAGGGGTACAGTTAGCAGGGGTACCATCAACAAACGAGTCTCTAAATGCTAGCAATGCTGCTAAGTTTTTACAGGTGTAGGCAACAGTGAGAATCATTTACAGTGTCTCTATAAACTTTTGTAAAACAGTTGGAATTTTTATTTTATTTGCTTAAAAGTGAATTTAGCGCTTGCTAAATGTGTCAGGCTCACTGCGAGCTGCCAATTTAGTTTGAAGTCATGAATCCACATCATCTAACAAACTAGTAAACATCGTACATTCTGTCTTTTGTAGCGTCTCGCTCAGGATGCGACACTCAAGTTACAAGTCTCATGTCTCTAGATCTTACTTTTGCACTCCACTGCTCAGTGTGTCACATTTGTAAATGTAACAACTAGAGATGCATAATATATCGGCCACATTATCGGTATCGGCCGATATATGATAATTTTTAATGTTATCATTATCGGCCCAACAAGAACATTTAGCCGAAATCTAAAAGCCGATAAATAATGTATTATTTTCTTCAGCTGAGGCACTTTAGATGCGCACTATTCAACATGATGCTTTTAAATTGCTTGAAATACGATTGAAATCACTTTAAAAAAGGAAAATCCAGTTAATGTGCAATATATGCAGCGCAAGTCTGTCATATCGGCTACACAACATTAAAATAAGAACATCATAATTGTGTTTGTATCTTGGTTTTTAATGAGGAGACTTTTTTATAATCAGACTCTCAAAAATTGTCTAAAAATTTGGATTTATATTTATCGTCCAATATATTGGTTATCGGCTTTCAAATATAAAGATTTATCGGTATCGGTATCGGCCAAAATTGTCATATCGGTGCATCCCTAGTAACAACTTGCTTTGTGTAAATGGCCCTTCAGAGGATTTTGGTAACCATTCATTAAGTGATAAAAACATTATTTCTGATTATTCTACATAATATTCAGAATGTCTGGTTTTATCTTAAGGATTTTCCTTGGTTAAATGAGTGCAAAATGTTATCAGAATGAGGTAACATTATGAGGGTCCCTACATGTAAACCGAAGCATTGAGAACTTTGTAAGTGTACAGACCATTTAATAAGAAGATACTTTATAAAGACAGTCCACTACGTGTACAGACAGAAGCCATCTTTGCAAAAGAGACACGACAAGTCAAACCATGAACACCTTACTAAGTGAACTGAACTGTATGAAGTTCAGCGAACTTCTGAACTGTATGTACGGCATTCATGGTTCAACTGGTCAAGACTGTTTTCCAAAGATGGCTCCTGTCTTTATACATGAAGTGAACTGTCTTTATAAAGCACCTTCTTATTAAACAGTCTGTAGACTTCCAAAGTTCTCAATGCTTCGTTTTGCATGTAGGGACCCTCATTTTGTTACCATGTTAGTGTGGGGCTATTTTGAGCCTTGTTAGTGGTATAAACTAGTGATTTTTATTTTTCATTACTCTATGCCCTATATACTAGCACTATACGCTAAACAGTTTTTAGAGATAAAACTCTTTACATTCGATTACCATGAAAACAAATCTCAGAGAACGGTTGACTAGGTACCAATGTGTTATTAGACCAAAGGTTCATTTTGCGCCAGAGTTCTCCTTTAAGAACTGATCAGTTTCTTTGAGGAACCCCGAATGGTGGTTCTATGGCATCTCAGTGAAAACCACCTTTTGGAACCTTTATTTCATAGAGTTTAAGGTCTAAACCTTGCAGGTCACATTCTAAATCCGTTTTAGCAACTCCATTTTGCATTATTTAATTTGACATAAATGGACCAGAAGAAACAATGTGTTTCAATGTACTTCCACATCAGCTAGAACCACTTAAACTTGGCCAGTCATTGGTCATACATATATATATTTGATTGCTAGTGTTTTCTTATGTTTGTTTACTAGGTCGCTCTTAGCCATTGGTGAATCTCTGGTTGTCGTACCACTAGCCTTGACCTGCAAAGGCAAGATGGTTGATTTGGACACGAACATCATTAAGCTTCCACTTAAATCTGCGAGACAAAACGATCTGCCTCAAAGACCCCTGGGAAAAGTAGTCCCCATTTTATGGCCCTGTTGAGAAAACTCCTCTTCCTGATTGTGGAGTGAGTTAGTGTGTGTGTGTGTGTGTGTGTGCTTTCCCTGAGATGAGATGGATAAAAGTGCAGATTGAAGATGAAGTGTGTACACAGCATCAGTGTGTGAGTGTGTGCGTGCGTATTCCCCTCTATCTCCTGGACAGAGACAAAGGGCAGAGGCGAATGAGAAATGAAATGTGTTCTTACACACAAACACGCGCGTGTTGGCCGTGTGATGTTCGGCGAGCCGGCGTGGAGATGTGTCTGTGTGTCAGATGCCAGAGTCAAGGGAGCAGGGCCATTTGTCATGCGGGGGGTTTGATTATGTGCGAGATCCCTCTCGCCGGGGCCGTGTGATCAGTGTTGACCCTCTCTGACAGACACTCCCCCTTCATTATGTCACCGCGGCTCAGGTGTCACACCGGCCACACTCTAACTGTCTCTCTGACAGCAGCACACACTCACCTCATCGCTCTTCTGCTGTCTTACTCAAAGTGTGTGTGTGTGTGTGTGTGGGAATGAAGCCTGATTTCTGAGTGCGTTTATTTTAAAACCAGGTTTGGATTACTTTAAGAAATGGATTACATTACATCATTACTTTTTATAAAAGGTGATGATTCTTTTACGTTACTGTACGTTTCTGTCATGAGAAAGATTTTAGAAATGTGGTTGTAAATTGCTTTGTTGATTATAATGCGAGCGATCAAACTTTCTCACACTTCGACTATGTAGGCGTATGTAATTATGTTATGGGAATTGACATGGTTTTCGATTTGTATTTCAATTTAAATAAATTAAATAAAAAGAAACGTAATGTGCATTGCAAAACTTGGAAACTCTGATTTATATAGTGTCTTAATTAAAATCGAATTAATATCTTTTTTGGTATAGGTTTAGAGTAGTAATTACAACTCGCTTCATGTAAGAACAAAGCGAAGTTGCCACCATAATCTAAAAACAAACGTGTGTTTCTGAAGCAGGCATGCATTTTTTTTTCCCTCTACAAGAACATCTATTAATTTTCATGTGTATAAATTGACAGGGATATTAGCCGGTCATAGCATATGCTCAGAGCTCATTGTCTGTCAATAGCCTGTAATTTTTCAATTAGCTCTCATTAGAAGGCAATGCTGTTGAAATCCCAACCTATGTATTTAGCCCCTGTGTCGTCCATGTGTGTGTGTGTGTCTATGATTAGTGTGAAGGGAGAGCAGAGGTGACAGAATTCCTCCTCAAATATTTTGTCTTCATTTTTCTGGCACAAGGTCTCTAATTACAGAGCACTACTTCATTACGGGCGCCTTCATGTTTTATGCATTCTGTTCATTTGGAGCTTTATTAACAAGACTGCGACCAGCAGCCGGCCCCTCACCGTCCCCGTGTGTGCGCAAGCTAGAACATGTCACCATTTTGTGCAAAGGACTTTAAAAAGTTAAAATTCTAATAAAACAAATCACAAATGTTGTTTAGCCACAAAATTTGAATATTTCAAGGTGTACAAATCAACATCAAAATATATCCTCAATCCTTTTCTTAATTATCAACCATCATTAACTAAATGTAAATAGTCATTATTTACTCACCCTCATGTCATCCTAAACTGGTATGATTTCTTTGAAAAGCACAAAATATATATTTGTGAAGAATGTTGGAAACTGTTTTTATCCAAGTCAAAACAGCTTTGGACCCCATTGACTTGCATTGTATTTTTTTTTTTTCAAATATTTAAATTTTATGAAAATCATACAGATTTGGAACAACATGAGGGTGAGTAAATGATGACCAAATTTTAATTTTGGGGTGAACTGAAAAAGTCCTTTAGAATTAAAAGTGTTTGCCATTTACAAAGTAAATCTATGTCAAAATGGACCCTCTATTAAAAAAAAAAAATGTTTTAATAGAATATATGATATTGATTAAACTAGGGATGCACCAATATGAAAATTTTAGCCAATATCAATAACCGATCATTCTTTATGTTTAAAAGCCGATAACAATATATTGGCCAATATATCTAAATCCAAATTGTATTGATTAGATAACAAAAGTCTCACCATTAAAAGACATTTCCCAAGCACTTCAACATAAATAAAAAAGTACATTAGCACATTTTTAACCAGTGTAAGTTTGAAAAAAACAAAATTACGCTCCTATGACCAACTTTTCGTACCAAAAACAAAATTCTAATCATATTACGAGCAATTCAAAACCATCATTACAAACAGTTTGCATCTGAAGCATCTCAGTTAAAGAAAATTATCCATTATTTATAAGATATCGGCCAAATTTTCTAATTGGACCAATAATGGCCGATACCGATATGTTGGCCGATATTTCGTGCATCCCTAGATCAAACAGTTAGTTTCATAACTTCACCAATCATTGTGTTGAGTTTCGAGGTGGGGGTCACTGTAGTGCTCATAAGGGCAGTTTGGCCATTAGATGGTGGTGGAGTGGATTGCCGTCACATAGATAGAGGGAGTAGAAAAGGGCAAAAGGGGCATTTATGGGGGCAGATATGAAAGTAAAAGGAGTTAGGGCGCTAAGAGACGGTCGTACGTGTGTGCGCGCGTAAATGGGGACCTTCCCGCGCTGAATCAAACCCATCTGCATCTAGCATTGAGACTGATGAGCCCAATTTGGCAGCCCGCACTTCTACACTGAGATTGATGGAGGAAGAGCGAACGCGAGCGAACGGAGAGAAAGAGCAAGGGCGTGAAACCGCCGAGAGATGAGGAGAAATGAAAGACGGAGGTGAGCGACAGAGTCCAAAAGAGAGAGAGAGAGAGAGACGAAACGCTCGGCCACCCCCTCCCCACCTTAGCCGTCGGCGACCCTGTTCCTGTGGGGTGAATAAAAGCTAATAGGCTAACGCTAGCGGGCCTGACTGCTGATGCTGATGGATGTGGCGTGTCAGCCGCGTGCGAGCGATGGCTCTTTGATAAGACTTATCATCCACCTCACTCCATAAATATTTTATCAAGCGTAATGGAAATTGTCAAATCAATCTAATTGTGTAATACATTACTGGGACATCAAAATTAAACAAAGCACATATGCTATCATTTGGCTTTATGATCGGGCAGCCGGGTAGACGCCCCGCAGGGGCCCCGTGAGGCCCCGGGGCTGGCAGCACCGATGCTGGAAATATGTCTCCCCGGCGATGGCCGTCACCCTTGCGACGCGCACTCCATCACAGGATCAATTTCTCAAATGTGGACAACTGTGCCGTGTAATCAGGATATGGCCGGATGGCGTCGGGCCACAGTGTGTGTGTGTGTGTGTGTGTCCTATACCTGCCTGTGCTTTTCTCACCTTACCAAAACGATTAAAGAATAACTACCGGGATTTTTGTCTTTGTCACGTCATGACAGTGCTTAATGGTTTGTGTATGTGTGTGTCTAAGACTGTATCGCTGTGATTCATCAAAGCGCATGCTGGCTGAACAGATACACAGGTGGGACAGGGCACAACACAACAAACTGAAAACAGATCAAACGGTAAGCGTGTGTGGCAGCTGACGGACACACACAGATAGGGCGAGATGCATATAACTCAAACGCGTGTGCCCTGTGACAGTCAGTGAAATCTGGATTTTTCTCGCCCCCGATTAATTTAAATGTTATCTCTTCTTATCATTATGAGCATTTCGGGTTTTTTTAGCTTTTCTGTCTGTGTTTGTGTGTTTCTGTGGGTTGTTTGTGTGTGTCTTCTGTGAGTTGTGGCAGGTCTGAATAAGCAGTCGACTGGGATTGTGACTCATTAAATCAAATGAAACAGTCCAGCCCTCATAAAAACTCATCTGGCGGAGAGAGAGGGAGAGAGAGAGGGAGAGCAAGCATATGTTGGCTGTCTGTGGTTTAGGACTCTTAATGATATAAAGTGCTCTAGTTGATATGCGTGCAGTCGTGCTGCTCCGTCAATGCTATTGATTGTGGTTTAAGATTCTGCCACATTAACCCGCGTGTGTGTGTGTGTGTGTGTGTGTGTGTGTGTGTGTGTGTGTGTGTGTGCATACATACATACATACAATCCCCCCCCCCCCCCACAACCCCCCAAACAGAGTGTCGTAATTTAAGTTCCTTTTTGTTTTTATTGTTTCAAATAGAATATTTAAAAAATACTTCCCTTGATCTGAGCGGTACAAGACTTGGCTACTTTTCCTAAGTTTGCCTCCTTAACACACACAATTTTTTTGACTTAATTCTACAATGTTAAGTGGGTGGAACAAGTCCTTAATTCTTAAACACCCATAAAAATGAATGGGGAAAACTGTAATTTAGAGCATTTTAAAATAAGCCAAAATAAGACACCAGGTGACAGCAAAGTCACTTAATCTTTAGGTTTTAGCTCTAAGAACTTATTGGAATGATATTTTAATGTAGTTAAAAAAAAAAAAAAAACATAAAAATAAGCATAATTTACATAAAAATATGGTACTTTTTGAAGTAAATAAATTAAAAAATGCCCCCAAAATTAAAAAAAACACCATAAATGGATAGACAAAACTTTATCGAAGACAGTGATATAACATTTATAATAATAAAAAAAAAATTAGAAGCACACCTGAGTTCTCTGTGCCAACATTTGTCCATAATTACAGGATTAAGGGCTATAAAGTGAATACGGTTTGAGCGCTAAAATGAGAAATGTTATTAAACAAACTTAATTCAAGATGTGAATCTGAAAAGCAAGGCACAAAAGCAAGTGTTTTTATTTGCAGTGCTTATGTATATGTATAAATATTTTAGTTTTTTTTTTACATGTCCTACATCTTGCCAGCCAATTTTATATAATAAAACCTTTCTCTAAATATCCTACATCCTTCAAATGACAGAATTATCCTCAAGCAGCAAATGTTTTTTCTTTCCCACAGAATTGAATCATATCAACAGTTTAAATCAGTTTAAATCAATTCAAGTCAACAGTGTGAATTTTAAAAGTTTATGTGTGTCTTTCGTGTTTTAATAGTTACGACTAGTAAGACACACACACGTAGGGTTTTCATGTTTTATGGGGACTCTCCATAGGCGTACTGGTTTTTATACTGCACAAACTGTACAAACAAAACCTACCCATCACACAAACCTTTCTGCATTTACTTTGAAAAAATCTGGTTTTCCATTTGAATTTATAGGCTGTTTTCCTCATGAGGACCAGAAAAACCACAATGATTTTCGATTTTGCCATTTTCGTATACCTGAACCACACACCCGCGCTCTCTGCGACTCTATCAGCTTCTCACACAAACATACATCTTTATCCAGTACTTGTTGTCAGACAACATTAGATAATTAATAGGTCATTTGTCAGGCTTGTGAAAAACATGTTAAAGTCCCTCTGAGCTCCCAGGACACAAGCAGCTGTCTGCCGCACTTACACACACACACCCGTGCACATGATCTTTTAATTAATTAGCATTAGCAGTGATTAATAATGAGCCTCTCATGGCTGGTTATGTTTGCATATGTGTGTGAGAGAGTTTATCTGTGTGTTTAGGCAGTCACAGCGTGGCTTGTTGTACAGTGTTAATTGGTCGGCTCAGCATTGTGTATTAATGAAGTGTCGTTCCATCATGCACACTGAGCCGAGAGTCAATGACGATCCGAAACAATGCGCTCATTAATTAAGATGCTCTTAGCGAGTCGCACAGGTCACGGTGTGTGTGAGGGTATGTTCGTAATGGAATACTGACGCACTGCTCACAGCATATTCGGCACACACTGTTTAAACATTGGAAATAGTTTGCAGTATGCAACTGTTTCAAACAGAAGTATGTTTTTTTTTATATACATATTATGTTTCATATTTAATTCAGAAAATGCATTTAGATGACAAAAAGCATTGAGGATTTTTAAAAAAATGTAATTTGATAAAATAATGTCTTGAAAGAGAGGGAGTCCACTATGCAGTTCATACTGTATATTGCATGCTAATATTTTCATAGTATGCAATATGCAACAATAAATATTTCAAATATCACTTTCCGCACCATTTGCGCCGCATGTTTCTGAAAGTGGTTGCAATCAGTTCGCTCCGAATATGCAAGTTCAAGTCTTTTGCATTGCATTGTGGGATACAGCATCTAATAGATTGTGATCTGGTTTTCTACTCCACATTTAGGCAAATGTAGAAGATAAATTGCGTATTCTGTGTCTAAGCCATTTCAACTTAAATTACTGACTTTAAAAATGAGCTGAATCTTGTTTAACATAAAGTTGCTTAACTTATTTCGACAAGTTAGTGTAAAAAACATTTGTTGTCATGATTGACTGATCATGTCATTTATAATAATATGGTTGTGTGTGCTATTGTGAAGAAACCCAATGGGAATTAAATACTAAGTATGCTGCACATGACCTGACTACTTTGTTTAATTCAGAGAGTGGTGTCCGGTTATCATAAACAGTTGATCCAATTTTGTGTAAAATTTATATGAATCTTGTTACGTTTTTGCAGTCTGGCTGATGTGCACTGCATCATGGGATACCGTACCCAAGGCGTTTGTCAAATGCATTACGTCATTCGTATCCCATGCATAAGGAATATTCACATACTACGTAGTATGAAGTCAGCATTGCAAACTGGAAAAAACAGTGTTTTTTTTTTCCCTTATGTGCAAGAAAACCTGTGTGTGATTGAATGCTGAAGAGGGATTGTGTGAACGGTTGTTGAGTTAATACTGTTCCAGGTCTGAATCTTAAGGATTCTCACCCTGATCCAATGACGCTCTCATTCAATTGAGTGTCTGGGTTAATTATGTATTGTGCCGACTGCTCCTCTTTCCCTCTGGGCAGTCGACTTACATCTGCTCTACACACACACACACACACAAACACACACTCTTTTTAAACATCCAATCAGCCAGGCCATTGAGAAGACAAATGTACTCATTTAGTCCTGCCGGTCTCCAGTGGCCAGTGAGAGAGCCGAGTCTTAATTCCGCACACAAAGGCTGGTAACAGAGTCTGGAGTTTGCTCATATGGGGCAGAAGTGAGATTCGAGCTGGAATGTCTCTTGTGTAACTTGTTTGTAGGCATGCTAGTCACACACCCAAGTCTGTCTGTGAGGGCTTTTCGGGATCTGATGGCATGTGTTAGGGTTAGAATTAGGAGTAAGGGCTGTTCACACTAAGTTGGATGCAAGTAAATACATTACTAATTTTTAATACAGTTCATTTGAAAGCTTATACATATCGCAGGTATGCCAGTTATATACCTCCTCAGTGGTGACTGAGTCTGAGTTTTATGATTGAATGGATTTGAATTATGTTTGGAAATGTGGCGGCACTTGATCTTCAGATTTTTTGTGCATTAACATATAAACATGAGTAACACAAGTGCATTAACTTCTTTTAATATTTTTTTTAATAATAATTAAAAAAAACATTAATTAAAAAAATATTGAATACAAAATCTCTGTATATAAATGTGAATTTGATATGTGACAATATTAAATCCTGTTATAAATGTTTTAAATACTGTAATTTAAAATAATTAAGTGATAAATTCAATAAGGAAAATTGTATTTAGAGCTAAACTATATGAATTTGATATGTAACAATATTAAATATTATTTTATTTTAGATCATTTAATAGTTTGAACAGTTATTAAATTGTTCAAATGATTTCATTTATTAAATCAAAAGTTTATATAATGAAAAAAGTATACAATTTGAATTTGAATAACATTTTTAAAAGAATACTGGGTTAAAAAAAAATGCTGGGTTGTTTCAACCCAAATTTGGGTCAAATATGGACAAACCCAAATGTCGGGTTAAAAATGCAATTACTAAATTTATAGTTGAAAGTGAAAGTTGAAGTTGGGTTAAAATTTGAAATGGCAGTTTTAACCCAACATTTGGAAAAACCCACATGTTGGGTTAAAAATCCAATTACAAAATTTACAGTTGAAAGTGGAAGTTGAAGTTGGGTTAAAATTTAAAAAATGACATTTTTAACCCAACATTTGGACAAACCCACATGTTGGGTTAAAAATCCAATTACAAAATTTACAGTTGAAAGTGGAAGTTGACGTTGGGTTAAAATTTGAAATGACATTTTTAACCAACATTTGGGTTTGTCCATATTTTACCCAAATTTGGGTTCAAACAACCCAGCATTGTTAAGAGTGTATATATATGGACAAACCCAAATGTTGGGTTAGAAATGCAATTACAAAATTTAATGTTGAAAGTGAAAGTTGAAGTTGGGTTAAAATTTAAAATGACATTTTAAACCAACATTTGGGTTTGTCCATATTTTACCCAAATTTGGGTTCAAACAACCCAGCATTGTTAAGAGTGTATCTGGACAAACCCACATGTTGGGTTAAAAATGCAATTGCAAAATTTACAGTTGAAAGGGAAAGTTGAAGTTGGGTTAAAATTTGAAAAGACATTTTTAACCCAACATTTGGGTTTGTCCATATTTTACCCAAATTTGGGTTCAAACAACCCAGCATTTTTTAGACTGTATATACAGTATAATAAATACAAAATCTTTATAAAGGAATGCATTTTATATATAGAAAACAGATGCTTGAATATTTTCTGAGTATTTGTTGTGGCTGTTTTTTCTAAGATGTCGACAAAGAGATTAGGTCTGGTGTTGAACAAAATGAAGTTGATATTGATACACCATAGAAAATTCATTTTAGCCGTAGTCTTGGCTGGATGATCTTCGGCTGGGAAACGGGCCCAGTGCGCTTGTAACAGCCGTCGTATTGTTTTGTTGCTTATCAGGCCGGGTTTCTCTCCCCTCAGCCCTCTGGCTGTCTCTCAATGAAGTGATAAATCCCGGAGCTGGTAAAAACGGCTCGTCCCGTTGTCAGTAGTGGCCCGGAGCGGAGGGAATGTGGAGGATACTCCGTCCATCCCGCCTGCAGGAGGTAGAGGAATGGGAATGCTGACGGACGTCTCTCTCTTGGGGTGAACGGTGGCAGGTGGGAGACGTTTATTTGGTTGTGCTCCAGTTGCCAAGAGTGGGAAATGTTGCTGCGTGTTGCTTTGTGGCGTTTCAAACCAAAGGGGTGAGTTGTCAAAAACGTTAAGCGTGAAGAAGGAGGTGTGCGAGCAAATCGCGAGAGAGTAAACAAAAGAGAAAGAGTCGAGGAAAAGGTTTGAGCCTTTTTTCGATCTTTTCTGTCTTAATCTGCCCTCTCAATCATGGCGTTTAAGGACTGATCTCAGCGCGGCCCTCGAGAACGCCTTGTTTCTATATTTACAGACTACAGCGCTGCAGGGTGAACGTGTGCGTGTGTGTGCGATTCGCCGCGTGCTCTCTCGCATTCGTCCTATAGGTGCGTGTGTCCCGGCGTCCGCGGGCGTTGACTGGGTCACCTCTCCATTAGGGCGTGTTGTCATGGTGATTAATGGCTGGTTCTATCATCTCTAATGCTGGTGGTAATGACGCGGGGTCCCGTGCCGCCCACAGTAATCGCGTGATGTATGGGCACAGCAGAACCCCGGAGCAGAGGTGAACACTACACACACTCGCACACATTCACACACAGCCACTGATGTTTACTCACAAAATTATAAGTAATGAAGTGACTTGCGTGCCATAAGCGATACATTATAGCCTACTTCATAAAACACTTGGAATTAGTATTCCATTTAGAATTTAGATTTGATTCACACACGATTTCTCATGTCGATATATGTTTTTAATTATCAGCATAATAATTGTAATAAAACTTTGAATTAAAATATTAACATGAATTTCACATATTTTTTAGTATTTGTTTAGTACATGCTCAGCGGCACTCCTATAAACCCTTAGGATCATGTTCTCCAGCGGGATTTGAGAATGATCCATAGAGTGTCTTGAGCTTCGGTGGATCCAAATAAATCTAATCTTTTGTAGAGAAGAGATCACAAGTTTAGTGTCACCAATTTTGCTTTATTCGCGCTAAACCTTAACATAAAAAAAGATCGGTAACACATCAGTTTAGGGTCCAATTCTCACTATTAACTAGTTGCTTATTTCATGGATATTACTGGGATATTGGCTGTTTATTAGTTCTTATAAAGCACATTTTAATGTCTTATTCTGCATCCTGCATTCCTTATTATTCCATACTCTACTTTCTAGGGCTGTCAAACGATTAATCGTGATTAATCACATCCAAAATAAAAGTTTGTGTTTACTTAATGTATGTGGGTGCACTGTGTATATATATAAATACACACACATCACATGCATGTATATTTAAGAAAAAAAAATATTTAAAATATTTAATTATAAAATAGTTTGATTTAGGCCTATATATAATATAAATTATGTATAAATCTATGTACAGTATATACATGAAAATATTTCTTAAATATATACAAGCATGTGTGTGTAGTTATATATCTAAAATAATTATACACAGTGCACCGACATATATTATGTAAACACAAACTTTTATTTTATTTTGGATGTGATTAATCGCGATTAATCGTTTGACAGCCCTACTACTTTCCTTAATCCTGCCCAATATCTAAACTTAACAACTATCTTACTAATTATTTATAAGCAGAAATTAGCAGTTTATTAAGTTAATAGATAGTTAATAGTGAGAATTGGACCCTAAAGTGTGACAAAAAAATAACAATTATTTAATAATTAAATACGTAAATTTTAATAATTTTTAAAATAATATTACTTATTTTTAATTTGATTTATAACTTTAATTAAATTTCCTAAATTCTAAAAATTTAATTAAAATTACAATTAAAATTTATTTAAAAATTATAATAATAATTATTATTTCTAATTTTAATTATAAGATATTATTAGAATTATATGCTTCTCTCTTTTTTTATTCTCCAAAAATCCAGGTTTAAGGAGAGCAATGTGCCTGCAACGCCAATGTTGTGGGTTTGATTCCTTCTCGCCATCCCTCCAACTGATAAAATGTATATCACGAGATGTGTTTTCACCTCACATTCACCTGTGTGTGTGTGTGTGTGTGTGTGTGTGTGTGTGTGTGTGTGTGTGTGCGTGTGTTTGATAAGCACATCTGGTTTAATATCACACTATATGAAGTCTGTCGCTCGATATAGTCCCTGCAGCTCACACAGCTGGTGTATGAATTAAACACGCTACACTAATGAAAAGTTGAAGAGGATTGATTTGTCAGTGTGTTACACTGATGTTTATGTATGTATACTACATCCTTCAACCATGTCATCAATCTCTTGTCCTTTCTATCTGTTTCTACTGCTCCATCCATCTTGTTTTTTCTAAAACGTGTGTCAGAGTAGGGAAAAATAAGCATTAACAATGAAAGTCTTTATACACACACGTTTGTTCACCAATGCTTTAAATGCCACTTTAAGGGTGGAACGGGAAGTGATGAGTTATGTTCTGTATTAAATGACAGGAAATGCTCCTATTCTTTCGCATTCGCAGATTGTGATTGTTGGGTGCATGTGACATCATCGCGGAGACATTTATAGGTCGTGTCACTGTTCTTTCTGTTCTAGAATGTCCCATTCTAATCAGGGATGTTCTATAGGTGACTTTTTCCAGAACAATAATATCCATTTATCTCACTGACATCATAATTGCTAGTTTGTGTCCATACTGATGTTATCTGCTCAATTGAAGGTGTGGTATTTTTGTTTAGAAGGATCCACAGTTCAATATTTTCTCACAGGCTTTACACAATATTCTGATTTGCGCACCGTTCGCGGTTGATAAATGTTCTTATCCTAATCGAATCAATTAATTCCAGGCAAATAAAACGAGAGGGAAGTTCTGCAAAAACCTCACCTCTAACTCATGCCAAACCATATTCTTTATCTGCAATCTAATACACAAACCACGGCCGTTTTTAAGAAACAGACCTCATTCCGCACTTCACGTCGGTGTATTTTTCTTGAGGGACGTTTACCTTTCAGAAATGTATATGTTTATAGACCAGAAGAAATCCCCCGTACTGCTTTTGAGTGTCCTGCACCGTAGTGTTTTTCCCCTGGTTTCTTTAACAGGCAGGATGAAGCCGATCAGTTGGAGCCGCAGGAAGGGAGGGATGGCAGAGGAGGGATTGAGTTACCTTTAAAAGCTCAGGGTTTGAAGACTGCGGCCAACAAGCTTTCACTCTCTCTGTGGGCAGGGGCGATTTTAAATGGCACGGCTCGGATGATCGTTGTGGCCTCTCGTGCTTAGCGGATCCACAGGCCTTAACCAGGCCCTCAGCTGTCATTTTAAAGCATGCAGATGCGTTTCTCTGTGTGCGTGTGTGCAACGCCACAGTCAAATATTGTAAAATGGCACAAGGCGACATCTGGAAAGACTTAGCGCTCTAGATCACCTGCGATTCAGAGTCAGGAGTAATATCTGTATAAAACTGGAGATACCTATGTTTGTATCATTGTGAAGAAATATATATTTAGACTGTGTCTAGACCACTCTTGTCTATTTGTTATTTTAATACCTTGCTGATATTATTACCATGACAGTTTGCGTGAAAAGTTACAGTATCTGAGGTTTTCTTGCATTCAAACGTCACCCAAGCATCTTACTTTAGCATTTGCTTCTTGTCTTTGCCATAAGTCATGGGAACAGAAGGAAAGATTAATGATTATAGCAAATCTTAAATCTGTCAGATTTCTTTCTTTTATGAACCACAGTGAAAAAAAATCCATCCTAATCTGCCATCTCCTGTACTTAAATATGAGTATTAAAGTCAACATGATTTTAAAATGGATCCATTTACTCTCATAATGCTCGTTCACTGACTTATTGTGCATAAATTATTGGTGTAGATTATCAACATATTTGTCTTTATAATCTTTTTTTTTTTCCGAAAAAAAAAAAAAAAAACTACCCTTCAAAAGTTAGGGGTAAGATCTTTTTTTAACCGTCATTACTTTTATTCAGGGAGGATGCATTAAATTAATCAAAAGTGACAGTAAAGACTTTTGTAATGTTACTAAACATTTAAAGAATCCTGAAAAAAGTCCACAAAAATATTGAGCAGCACAACAGTTTTCAATCATTTCTGAAGAGTCATGTGACACTGAAGCCTGGAGTAATGATGCTGAATATTAAGTTTTAACATCACAGGAATAATTAGCTTTTTACAACATATTAAAATAGAAAACAGTTTTTATTTTATTTTTTTAACTGTATTTACATCAGATTTAGAGTGCAGCCTTGGTGAGAGACTTAACAGACTTCATTCAGAAACATAAAAATAATGTTACCGACTCTAAACTTTTGAATAATAATTTAATAATAACTCCTTAATCAACATTTCCTTCATGTTTAATATGCATGAGGAGTGTGATGTTGTTCCAATGAGCTTTTGTTGTAGGCGTGCACATTGTTATGGAGAATTTGTAACGTGAGTGTTTATTGTATATTTGTCAATCATCATTTGTCGGATAATCTGGAGAAAGATGAGTAGGACCGCAGCATGTCTTTAATATTTTTAACTCTAGCCTTTTATTTATTATCTTGTAATTCCTTCAAATCGTATTATTAGTGTAAATTATAACTCAGCCTTAGTGAAAAGAAGAGTCAGAGATGCTCATTAATATGGCGTGGTGAGCAGAATGTGAATGTCCGTGACTCTGAAGGCCCCGTGTAGCGTAGAGCCCCACTGAGTGATAGGAATGTGAGGAGACAGGAAGATGTGCAGGAGCCCCAGCCCAGCCCTCATTAGCACTCACCACTACCTGTCACAACACGTTAGCCACAGCGTGCTAGCCACAGTATGTTAGCCCCTCCGTGACTTACGCACAGCAGGTTAGCTCCAAGCGTGTTAGCAACGGCACATTAGGTAGAGCATGTTAGCTCCGTGTGTTAGCTTTTAGCTGCTGCCTCTCAGGTCCCTGTGCGTTAGTGATATCGCCCGTTGAACTATGTTAGCAAACTCTTATTTAAACGCATTTGCCGAGGTTTTGTTTCAAGAATTTTAAGTAAAAGCATGTTTTATGTCAGGGATTAAACCCTCATCAACCATGTTAACATGGTCCTTGTGCTTCCACTGCACCAGAAAAGTGTTTTTTAAAGCTGAAGAATTGATTATTTTCAAACAAGTTTCCCAAATCTGCTCGTCTCCTGTTATAGTCCCGCCCCCAAACTCACGCCATTGGTTGCTGTGTGTTTGGCTGGTGAGGATATGTACACTGGGTACCACTCATCTCCACTACAAATAGGAAAAAGAGGCTACAACTTGCAAGAGCTCATCAAAATTGAACAGTTGAAGACTGGAGATGATGAGTCTCGATTTCTGTTGAGACATTCAGATGGTAGAGTCAGAATTTAGCACACAGAATGAGAACATGGATCCATCATGCTTTGTTACCACTGTGCAGGCTGGTGGTGGTGGTGTAATGGTGTGGGGGATGTGTTCTTGGCACACTTTAGGCCCCTTGGTGCCAATTGGGCATCGCATACCTGAGCATTGTTTCTGACCATGTCCATCCCTTTATGGCCACCATGTACCCATCCTCTGATGGCGACTTCCAGCAGGATAATGCACCATGTCACAAAGCTCAAATCATTTCAGATTGGTTCCTTGAACATGACAATGAGTTCACTGCACTAAAATGTCCCCCAAAGGACATTATAAAGTATGCTTTCAGCACCTTGTTGAATCAATGCCACGTAGAATTAAGGCAGTTCTGAAGGCGAAAGGGGGTCAAGCACAGTATTAGTATGGTGTTCCTAATGATCCTAATCCTAATGGTGAGGGTACTCTTCTATCTTTGTTATATTGCTATAGTCATTGTGCAGACCCCTTTATTTATTTTAATGTTACATTCTATTCATTATAAGCTTTTCATCAACTCAGAAACCCCCTGCTTTTTCTTCACCAACCGCTTTGGGAAACCCTGGTATACAGTATAATATACTTGAGACCCAGAAGGGATGGTATTTAAGGACAGACAATATGAAGACTTCCCTCATCAGCCACGCGCTGGTTTTCCTCTCCGAGCTGAGCAAGAGGTCACAGGTCACCAGACAACATCCTCCCTGTATTCAGCTCATAATTAACCTAAACATCTACAGCATCCGCTGTTTTCACGCTGAATCCTCTTCACTGGGGTCGATGGAAAAAGGAAGCATAAAAGTGTTTGGGGCTGCACAGTGAGTCCAAGGATCGGTCAGCTCTTCCCACTGGAGATCCCCTCCTTATCCAAACAATCTGCAGGCCTCAGGAGGACGATGACGGGGTGTGACCAGTGAGGCACTGGAGATGATTATCACCCCAGACACCTTATCCAGTCTGGATTAACTGTTATCACAGACTCAAACCACTTTCCCCTTCCCTGTGTTTGTTTTAACAGCTCTAGCGGTCAAATATTTTTTTTGTAATTTTTTTTTTTTTTTTGGTGCTGTGTATATTTACTCGTATCTGCAGAGGTCGCATACATGGGCTGGTTGTGGTCTGAAAGTATGGGTTTTCAAAAGCAAATAACTTAACTTAACTTTTGAATTGTGCAGCAAGTTTACTGGTACAGGGTTTGAAAACGCATTATATCGCTGTTGGCATTTATAATTAGTCTTAGTGTTGAATATGTATCTTTTGCATAGACTAAGTTAATAGACCATTTCAGTAGCCTTCAATCTGTTTATTTTTTTCTTTGTTTACGTCCAGGCTACCTGTTATAATTTTTCCGAAATCCCTTTGAAGAAAGAAAAATACTCTTTAAATTAAGAATTTTGTGGAACTGATGTTTTTGTATGTAAAAATTACATACCCTGTTTATTACTATAAAGCTGTTTTAAAGCAATATATATACATATAAAATTCAAATACTGTACAGCATATAGCACATATAAATAAACTTTATTTACAACCCCTTTGCAGTTACTGCTCTTTTTCAGAATTTCACAATATTGTGCTCTCTTTATATTGTGCAAAGTCTTTTTATTGTTAGGATGTGCCTTTACACAAAAAGGAAATACTTGCATTACTTCAGACATTTTTAGATAATTATATACAATTCAAATGGGAAAAACATGTACACGCATCACAAGCCAAGCTACACAATATGCTTATAATATTGAGGAGCGCTTAATGCAAAACAATGTTGTGTTGGCCTCCAGTAGTTTTTCCTATATGTGTGTTGTTTATGGAAAAGCGTGAGCCTATCTCACATCTATAAATTGACATCAGTCAGATTTGACTATTCGATAATGGAATGTCTATTTTCAAAAATTCTCAATAGTTTTGTCTAATTGTTAAAAACGTAAGAAAATGTATGTTATTTAAACTTGAGAGTTGAACGTTATTGTCTGCTGTTGAAATGTAAGAATACATTCATTTTAATGTTCTTTAATAACATTTGAATGATAAAACCAGTGGGATTTATAAGCATAAGCTGTAATACAGTTTGTTTGCCACTAGAGGCACCAAGCAGAATTGCTCAAATAAATGGTTTCTCCATTTTCCATTGGTTTAGTCAGTACTTTATAGGCCACTTAAACTAGCAGTCTGTTTGGTGCCACTAGAGGCGCTGAAATTGGACATTTTTAATAGCTGCTAAACTCTCATTAATTGAAATATTTCTGTGTATTCTCGTTTAGGAGATGGAGAGGACTTTTCTCTTTTCGCCTCTGATGACCTGGAAGAACTTGGAGTATCTGATGCAGATCCACTTCCATTGGCCACTGCGAGTGACCTTCCTTCCCCTGGCCTATCAGGTGATGCGTCCTCCCCAGTCGCCCCCTCCCCCTTCCACCAGTCATTCCACACTTCAATGTACCTGGCCGGGGATGGGGTCGAATCGGTGCCCCCAGACTTTGAGGTCCGCGAGTCGGCCATTACCAGAGGAAACCTGGGTGTCTGGAGCCGGAGGAGACTGGAGGTGGGAGAACGTCTTGGACCCTACGAGGGAACTTCAAGACACAGCCCAGAAAATTCTACCCAGGCATGGGAGGTAGGATCAAACAATGAATTCGAGATGTGTTCCTTTTTCAGATAAGAAAATCCTCGAAGCGTGCAGATAACATGGGCTCATGGGCTGCTGTTATGACTTAGGGTTTTACTGTCATCAGTTGCGAGGCAGTGTGATTAACCCTGGCCCGCATGTTTTATGGTGAAGCACCTCTACTCAGCTCTGTGATCTTACACTAACCCCGGTTAGCATTGCTGTAATCCCATTAGTCACAATTACTAGACAGGCTATTGGTCAATGCCAATGACATAATATAAATGTCCTTGAAAGTCTTTTTAATGCCACTTAAGTCTGAAAATATGTACAGAAGATTTCACACGCTTATTCTTCACAGTAAACAAGGGTTGTGTGCCATTCTGGATAGATTTGAGAGATTGCGGCTCAGGTCCAGAAATCGGATTGAGGAAGAAAACAGAATTTGAATTTAAATGGGAATAAATTGAATTGTCATTTTTAACTAGAGGAAAGTTTTAGTCGGACAATTTTCTGAATGTATTGCTTTAGTGCTCTGACCTCACTGATACAGATTAGAGTGGTCAATTCTCCCTCTGTGATGTCATCACAGTGGGAGGAGTTAGACTTTCCAAACTCAATTAAAGCCTGAGGCTCATAAATCTTTCTTTTTGGCCAGGTTAAAGACCACCCCTCCTCACGACTGCCCTGTCTGTCAGATATCAGTCAGTCTACTCTCCCAGTCGAAACCAGGTCACAGGACAAGGCCAGAGGTTGAGTGTGGTCTTAGTCAGGGTCATTTTAGGCTAATTTCTTCTGGCTGGAGAGGTCGCAGGAGGAGTATCAGGCTAATTGAACATTTAAATAGACTCGTCCTGCTCTGATAAAGAAACTAAACCTCATTCTTTAAGAACGTCCATTAAGTTTTAAAGCAGAGGTTCATGATATGGTATTATCTGTAAGGTAGTGGCTGTAAACACATTTTTTGTAAGCAGTAGTTTGAGCACTGCTTAAAGGAGCAGTTCACTTTAAAAAAAAAAAAAAATTGTGCTGATAATTTACTCACCCCCATGTCATCCAAGATGTCCATGTCTTTCTTTCTTCAGTCGAAATGAAATTAAGGTTTTTGATGAAAACATTCAAGCATTTTTCTCCATATAATGCACTTTACTGGTAACCAAACGGTTCAAGGTCCAAAAAATCCCTTTCAGTGCAAACTGAAAACTGTTCAAAGGGCTTTAAACGATTCCAGCCGATGAATAAGGGTCTTATCAAGCGAAACGATCACTAATTTAAAAAAAAATAACAAAGTTTATGCTCAAATGCTCGCCTTGCTTTGTTCTGTGATGCACGTTAGTGACTCTCCTGTTCGAACTCGTTCATCAAAATGAACAAATCTTTTTCTGAGTCAATTTTTTCACTTCGTTCATTGAATGAACCAAATGACAAGAAAAAAGATTCATTCATTTTGATGAACGAGTTCGAACAGGAGAGTCACAAACGTGCATTACAGAACAGAGCAAGACAAGCATTTGAGCTTATAAAACTTAAACTTTGTTTTTTTTTTTTTGTTTTTTTTTTAAATGAGTGATCGTTTCGCTTGATAAGACCCTTATTCATTGTCTGGAATCATTTAAAGCCCTTTGAACAGTTTGCACTGAAACTGTCTTTTGGACCTTGAACCGTTTGGTTCCCAGTAAAGTCCATTATATGGAGAAAAATCCTGGAATGTTTTCATCAAAAACCTTAATTTCTTTTCGACTGAAGAAAGAATGTCTTGGATGTGTAAATGTCTTGGGGTGAGTAAATTTTCAGCAAAAGTTTTTTTTTTTTTTTTTAAAGTGAACTACTCCTTTAAGCAGAGATGCTTGTTCACAGTTTGAATTGTATGTGTTCAGCTTTTATGATATGTTTATTTATGATTAATTCTGGTTTGCTCAGGGTCGGATTTTGGTCCTGTTTGTATGGCGATGATTTAAACGTTAATAATCAGTTCCAGGCTGTTTTTGTAGAGGCGTTTTTGTCAGGACGTGGTATTATGGTTTAAGTTTGGTTGGCATATGTAATTATGGTTAACTTTGACTAAACGCTGTTGAAAGGTTCGAATTTGTTTTTGCGACTTTTCTGGTACTTGCATTTTAATCTTTTTTCTCTTTGTAAGTTGTTTTTTCCCTCCTCAGCATGGCAGAAATCTTACATGTGCAAACATTAGGTTTTAATATGATTGAAAAGGCAGCTGTCTCCCAATGGTAGATTTACAGTCTCTTGAGCAAGCACTCTCTCTCTTTCCCGCTGTCTCTCTCTCTTTCTTGTTCATTCACTATGGAAGGAAACGAAGGAGGAAAAAAAAAGGTTTCATGAATTTTAATCTATCTGTAATTTATTGCATGCTTGAATAATATGTATTTAAGAAACTGAGAAGCCACATAGAGAGAAAGAGAGAGATATGGGGGACGGATGACAGCGTGGCGCGGCAGTGCTGTATCACTATGTTTAATTAGCTGGCTGACAGCGGCCCATAACTCTCTCCATTAAGTAAATAAGTTGTAAAGAATTTATGATGAAGTGGCGCATTATTCAGAGGGGATATTCAATGATGACATGGACACATTAAATATGGTAAATGGCATTAAGCGTATCTCCCTGCCTTTCCCTCTCATTCTCCTCGGCACCCCCCCTCCCTCCATCCCGTCGAGTGAGAAGCCGTCAATATGCCAATATGCAAGAGACTGTAAAAATAAAATTGATTTGGTAAATGCGAGTTAAGATAGATCTGTTTGCTTTCATCATCAGTTTTGCTGTGTGGAAGAGTGATGTCACCGGCGGGGGTACGATAAAGTCCGAACCCATCTGGAGGCTTTGATGAAGTGTGTGTGTGTGTGTGTGTGTGCGCGTGTGTGAGGGAATAGACGCTCAAAGCTGTTTGTACACCTCTCTGAGCCTGATTGTGTCTTTGTGAGCCTGAAAATGTCGACATTTTGTGTGGTTGTACTCTTGTTTTTGCTTGTTTCATTGTTAGTTTGTGTGATTTGTGTGAAGGTCTTTGCTTCTGTGATGATGTAATTGTGTAAAATTGTTTGATTTGTTGCTTAGTTGCACAAAAAATTGGCCATTTTTCTGATAACCCGGATGCAGAGATGATTTCTTGTGGAGCAGCGTTTATAGCTGTTTGTTTGTGTGATGGTGTGCAGGTGTTTATGTGATTTTATACGTTTTATGCGATCAAGTGCCTTTTGTTTGCATGTATTTGTGAATTTTTGCAAGCACTTGTTTGATTGTGGAGAGGTGCTTGCTGGTGTGATTGCGTGCATTTGTTTGTGTGATTGTTATATGCAGCCGAAAATATGTGAACGCATGTGAGTTTTTGTCTGTAAATGTGTGTCTAGGACAACTTTTTATGTTTGCACAGCTGTGTGTGACATTGTGGATGATACATGTGCACAGAAGTGGTTTTTTGTGTGCAAATTGTACATATGGATCGTTTGTATTAGAAGGTCTATAACTGACTACGACGAGGTTTGTCACTGAAGAGGTCAGAAGCTCTCTGAGCCACTATCATAAATTCAAACCTTTACTCCTTGTGTGTGTGTGTGTGAGTAATGAAAGCTGTTGAGTTATGGGTTGAGATGACTTCAGTAAATAAAAAACCACCTGCCTCACAAACACACACAAAAGCCATTTTGTGTTGAGTTTTTGCAGCACTCTGGTTGTTTAGGACAGGTCACTGTATGTTGACCCTGCAAAGGTCTGTGTGACCTTATGTTGTGTTTGTGTGAATGAAAATAAGTGTGTGAGTGGCAGTGAGGGGGGTGTCCAGGAGCTTTTGTGCACCTTTTGAGCGCAAGGACATAGATGGAGGGGACGTTGGAGATTAGCCCCGTGTGTGTGTGTGTGTGTGTGTGTGTGTACGTGGCTGGAGATTAAGAGTGTGTGTGAATAGGGGTGAGGGATTAGGCCTCCTCAGCATGCCTGTCCCCACACTCCTCCGTCTTTTCATCCCGCTATCCTGCTCTCCAACTTCTCTCTCTTTCTGTCTGTCTCTTTTGTGCTGGAACCTTCTCTTTCTCTCTCTCTGTCCCTTCTGTCTGTCACTCTCCCGCTCCCGTCCGCTCGATCTGTCAGTCTTTCTCAGAAATATTTATCCGCTCCTTGTCTTCCCTTATTCTTCCCTTCTGATATATATTCCTCCTCTCTTTTTCAGGGCCCGAAAGGAAGTTTAATCCCTGTCTCAGGGAAACTGACCTCACACACACAAGCCATTCAGATAGACTTCTAAAACTCATCTCATGTGTTTTTATGAAGCATTATGCTTTAAAGTATTCACTGAGAACGCTTCCACTGTTTCACGCGCTCATTCTCAGGAGGATAGAGAGAAGGTGTGTGTGAGAGAGAACGAGGCTTCCTGTAGTGTACCGGTCTACAGTTCACAATACTGGCACAGTTTCACTGCCGCTCTGTTTAAAGACAACATGAAATCAACAAAGACTTTATTTACTTACTGTGCACAAAACAGTAGTACACATTAACCTAAATTAAAATGTTAGCTTCTGTAATCTTTCAACAAAGTGTAATAATTTTCTCCGGGCCACGTCAATGGGGAAAAGTAATATTAACCAATAATTTCTTGACACTCTGACATTCAGTCAAATCCTGATGGATAATTAAAGGTGCAGTAAGCAATTTCTGAGAAACGGGCCGAGAGCCGAAACACACTTGGAGCCAATCAGCGGTAGGGGGTGTAAACATCATCATTAGGTGGGAGGTTTGTGTTGCATAGCATGTTCGTGAATTTATGGGTGGAGATATCAAGATAGCTGTGTGATCCTTTTAGGTAGGGGCGTGTTTGTTTTTCTTGATTTCAAATATCAACAGCATTTTTTCAGAAATCGCTTAAAGGGATAGTTCACCCAAAAATGAACTTACTCACCCTGAACCCATCCTAGGTGTATATGGCATTCTTCTTTCAATAGCGAATACAATCGAAGAGTTATATTAAAAACATGTCCTGGCTCTTAATGAGAGTGAATGGGTGTCTGCCCTCGGAAGTCCATTAAAGCACATCTATTCATTCAAGTGCTCGACATGGCTCTGAAGGGGTTAATAAAGGCCTTTTGAAGTGAACTGATGCGTTTGTGTAAGAAAAAAAATCCATATTTAAAACTTTAATGACTAAAATAACTAGCTTCCGGCACACGGTCGTATGCATCAATTTATGCACAAGAGAGCAACGCTTGAACTTGAAGCACAACGTTATTGAGATCTGGTGACTGTGGAGGCCATTTTAGTACAGTGAACTCATTGTTATGTTCAAGAAACCAATTTGAAATGATTCGAGCTTTGTGATATGGTGCATTATCCTGCTGGAAGTAGCCATCAGAGGATGGGTACATGGTGGCCATCAAGGGATGGACATGGTCAGAAACAATGCTCAGGTATGCCGTGGCATTTAAACGATGCCCAATTGGCACTAAGGGGCAAAGTGTGCCAAGAAAACATCCCTCATTACACCACAACCACCAGCCTGCACAGTGGGAACAAGGCAAACCTAGCCAAATCAGCCTAGAAAATCGCAACTTTACATTTTCTGTCGGTCTTAGTGCATGATGTAACTACAGAAGAGTCAAGTTTTAAATAGGAAAAATATCTAAACACCTTAGTCTTTTTTTCTTTTTTTTTTTTGAGAAATGCTAATGGTCTTGTGCACTTCAATGATGCTAAGCTATGCTAAAAGTGGTACCGCCAGAACCAGAGATCAGCTGAATGGATTCAATAATGGTAAAACTCAACAGTTTAACTCTGGGGGAGTTGTAAAATGAGCCTATTTCCAAAAAAAGTGGAGTATCCCTTTAACCGTTTAAACAGCAACTGTCTATGAATGTGAAGGAGGAGTCAGGAGTCAAGCCTGTATTCTCTTGCCAGTAACCATAGACAGTGACCAAAGTAATATAAAAGATGGCAACATCCATAAAACTGAACTTTTGACGCAATAAGTGACCAATCGAGCTGTGGGTTCATCTGTCAAATCTTCATCAACCGACAGCAGATTTTATGTCTGGGTGGAGAGAGGAGCATTTGAGAAAAAAAAAAAAAAAAAAAAAACTGACAGGAGCAGCTCCTGTGGAGAACAGTGACTGGATCTAAAGCCTTCAGATGTCACACAGCTCATATCTCCTTCTCTGTAAGTTACAAAAACCACACATTAAACCAACACCACACAGTTGACACGCGATTGTACAGTGAAGAACAGCTCTCTCGCAATATATGATGTGACCGACAACTAGTTGTCCGGTCCGTTTCCCTTCACACAGTGCAGGTTTTTTTGAGAATGCGGTTCTATGAGTCCTGAAAATGTACAGGTGTGAGTTCGGTTATAGAATGAGGTTTTCACTCCCGTAATCACTGGACTGTGTGTGAACGTAACCGTAATAAGGACTCAAACACAGAAATGGCAACCGTATTCTGCTGCTCCTGGCCTAAGTGACGTGAGCGACAAATACAATGAAAACTTTTACAGACGTTTTTGCGACTTATGCAATTTTATCTCAGTGAAAAACGTTGTCATCAGGGGAAACATTTTATCAACATAGTTTAACGTTATCTGTTTTACTCCGCGGCAACATGTGGTGACACAAATGTGGAAAATCTCTCATATTAACCACCAAAATGATTTAAAACTGAGATCTGCTAATATAAATCAACACAATTGGTGACTCTAATTTGTAATTTATTTAACAAATATAAATCTAATTTGAATAATACATAGTCTATGTATTATTAATGTACATAATAAATACATACTGTACATTTTTATTTAATTCATTATTCTATATTGTGTTATTTCATTACAGTTGATGAGTTTTAGTAAAAAAAAAAAAAATTATGAAAATCAGCTGGCTTACAAGACAACAATTTTTGCTTCTCGCTTTCTCTTTTAGTTTCTCTGCAGGGTGGGGAAGCCGGGGGTTAAATGCTTGTAGAGTTGTTACACAAATACTTTTATAACAAGGTGTGTGTGTGTGTCACAATGCCAGGTGAGGGGGGTGAATCTGAAGGTCGTGACCTCATTAGATGTGTAAGAGTGGGGGTGTGTGTTTGGGTGTGTGTGGGGGGGCTGGGGTGTACCTGGTGAAAAGCTCTGTGGGAAGGAGAAGGTGGGGTTTCATTAAAATGAACCCACCTCTTCCTGTCGCTCTCTCACTCGCTTTACACAAAACAAGAATGGCGACCTGCTGCGGGCTCTCCAAAAGACAGTTTAATAAACTCACACACACGCATAAGGAGACACACATCTCTTCACACACTCATGAGGTTTCCATAAAAAAATGTGGGAAACATGGGCAAGTGTAATTAGTTGTGGATCAATGAAACTTCACTATGCTGATATCAGCAAACTTTGCTTGAGGAAATCAAATTGAGTTGTTTTTAAACTTTAAAACCCAAGCTTTCAGCTTCGACCACAGAGTTGCTAACAACATGTTTATCCAAAATTTGTTTTGACAGTGTTTTCACTGAAACTCAGCTGTACTTAGGATTTTCTTTTCCGTAATCATTTTCCCCTCATCGGGAACACCAAACCAACTGAACGTTAAAGCGACGTTCCAGACGTTTTCATTGGAATTCTGTTTACATCACATCGTCAAGCTGTCAATCACTCCGTCTGATGTTTGCGTAAGGGTTAAACGTAAAGCGTGATCGCCAGTCATTTCTGGGGTAATTTACTAATTGACAAAAATAGTTCAAAAATAAGCAGATGTGTACCAGAGACCTGGAAGCAGTTTTTCAGCAGACATGTTTGAGTCTTGACAGTTTGTTTTGATCTGCAGGGTTGCACTGGAAAGGACTAATGCCTCTCAACGTCATGTTAATAAATAGCGTGGCTGAAAGTTAAGGGAGAACGTGCCGTTAATGTGAAGAAATTACATTTTATTTCAAACATTCTTTCTTTTTGCTAGGTATCAGCCCACACCCTGTCTCGCTCCCTGTTCTGTCTTTCTCTCTATAGTTGTATCTCTAAATCTTTCTTTTTCTCTCTCGCCATTTTTTTATTATTATATATTATAAAGTACACTCTATTGTTATAACAAAGCGGTGAGGAATAAAAAATATAGTCTAATATAGTGTAAATCATACATAAAACCATTTTTACATAAATTGTCATATTCAATTCAGTGAAATTTAAGAAAATTTGAATCGTGGAACGTGTTGGGAAAATGAACACGGGTTAGATCATGCTGAACAGAATGTACTTGTGTGTCTTACAATATTTATTTTAAAATAGCCAAATAAATGGTGTCTACACTGACTGACTAACTTTTTTAAGCTTCATTAGTTGTTTTTAAACTAAATTAAAGGTAGACATATCTGTAACCCTATCTACTCACACACAGCTGTATCTTAATGTGACGACAGTGATGTCAGTGCATGTGTGCATGTTTTCCATAAAACTAGAACATAAGCCTGGAAACTTTAAAAAATTTCTTTAAAAATATGCATGTGCTTGTTTTTATGTCATGGTGGGGACATTGACTTCTGTGATTGAATTAACAGAAATGGTTTCAACATTAATAATAATACGAAATGTTTCTTAAGCATCAGATCAGCATATTAGAATGATTTCTGAAGGATCATGTGACATGATCCAAGCTGTCAAAATACAGCTTTACCATCACAGGAATAAATGACATTTTAAAATATATTAAAATAGAAAACCGTTATTTTAAAGTGATAATATTTCACAATGTTAATGCTCTTACTGTATTTTAGATTAAATCAATTGTGAGCATAATAGACGTCTTTCAAAAACATACTAACTTTAAATCATTAAACTCTTGAACAGTGGTATAAAGCTTATTATATTTACTACAAGCTCTACCCATAACCATAATCCCTAAAAGAAAACATTTAGTTTTTTAATTACATATTATTATAATTATAATAACTCATTATTTCATTCCCCAGAATGTTTTTGAGACAAATTATTATATTTTTTGTGCATAATTTGCATATAGTTCGAATCTGTAGTTCAATCTTTTCTTTCTCTAGTTTGTTCTCTGTTTAAACCAGTTCAGAAACCACACACACACACACACACACACACACACACACACACAACAAACACACATTGATCATATTTCTTTGGCTCTGTGTGAATTTCTGGTTTAATTTGCGCACGGTTGTTTTAATATTATTTTGATCTAAACAGTTTTCTCTGGCCATACTGTATCTCTCTATCTGTTCCTCTCTCGTGCTCTGTTTCTCCCTCTGTTAACAACGCACCTGAATGAGAGGAAAGTGTGTGTTTAATTGTGTGTATCAAAGGAGTTGTGTATGTTGCTAAAGGTGTGTGTGTGTGGAGAGAGAGAGCGTGATTGGAGTTGACACAAGCTGTATTATCATGTGTTTCACGTTAGCCCGCTCTAAACTTCTGTGTGGGGTAGACAGTTCATATATGCCACTCAACCTTAACACACACACACTCACCTCCTCAACTAAGAATAGAGCTCAGCAAAACAGATAGAGTTACTCAAACCTGAGGAAGGTGGAGGAGCAGAGAGGAGCCAGGACCAAAACAAGAAATTAAAAAGAATAATTTGTTCAGTTTAGTTTAGTAGTTTATTTGATAGGGCCATGCATATTAATGAACATTGTTGTAGGACACTACACCATGTAAAAATGCCAGAATTAGTATTGGTATTCAGAATTAGTATTCATGAATTGGACATTGTGTGCCAAGGAGAGACGTACGTGTGTGTGTGTGTCTCGCACTTAAATAATTTAAATAACCCCAGTCCTCATGCGTTGTAACTCTAAAACAGCAAAATAAATACATTCATTACACATTCGTAACAAGATGGCTTGCATAAATGACCATGAGACAGATGAAGGAAACATGGATAAGAGAAAGTATGACAGACGGACAGAGAGGAAACTGGACCAAGAAAGAGAGAGAGAGAGGGAGTAATCAGATTTTCCGGGTGGCAGCAGGTAGTCGGGGTAGGACTTTGTCCCTGATCATCCTCTCGGATAACACACACACACCGTGTCAGTCCTGATCCATCAGGCAGGATTTTTCCTGGTCTGTGTGTCTGTAATGTTAGGACAGAGATCTGCTCTAATTGTTGTGGCTGGTCAAGACGAGTTACCATCTCGGGCCAACCACAGGAACAGCCTCTCCATCGGTTACCCCAGCAGATTATAACCCTGACATCCAGCCATCCACAACCTTCAAAACAACCCCCCTATAGAGACGGGGAGAAAGAAAGAGAGAGTGAGATGTTTTTGTGTGTGAGAGAGAGACTTCCAGGGTTTCTTCTTAAATAGAGCGAGAACACATCCATCTTCCCGCGTCTTCAGATTGTCCGGACTCTCTTTTTCTCCTCCATGGCGGCGCCCTTCTTTCCTTCTTTTACTTTTCTTTATGACAGCCATTGTAACCTCTTTAGAGCGATGGGGGGGAAGCCGCGCCATTGGCCGTCGCTCCTGAGCCCGGTTTGATTGACAGCGGGAGTCCGGCCAACTGCCACCCAGGACACCCAGCCATAAATCATCAGCTATGGAGCGCGCCCACTTCCTGAAGCGCTACCGCTGCCTGCAGGGGACAAAAAGCCCTTTGTGGGGGACTTTATTTGGGGAAGAAGGTTTAGGAGGTCTTAGGACAGTTTGCCAGGGCCAACCACACAGCCTGCCTCTCTGAAAAGTTGGAGCTAAAAGTTGAGAAAGACTGTGCTCATTGGCCACTCTTTGCTCCACTGACACTAACAGCTCTTCCAGGTGCCCACCCCCCACGTCTGCTGAGCCTCAGACCGACACGCACATCAGTCATCCAATTAAAACACACAACACAAGCACCAGACCCCTTTAGATCAAAAACAGAGAGAACTAAAGAACTGGAGAAAGTTTAATCGGACTGCTTTCTTTAATTTTAAAACTAGGGAAACAGGCGTATTTATCATGGAAAACAGGATAGAATAAAACATGTAAGTGGCATACTCTGAGTATTTCACAATCTGCTCAATTACTGCTCGGAGTTTCACCCACAACTATGCGGCAGTCCTGTGGGCGAAAATGCCTTGTTGATGCTGGAGGTCAGAGGAGAATGGGACGACTGATTCAAGCGGATAGAAGAGCAACTTTGACTGAAATAACCAGTCATTACAACCGAGGTATGCAGCAAAACATTTGTGAAGCCACAACACGCACAACCTTGAGGCGGATGGGCTACAACAGCAGAAGACCCCACCGGGTACCACTCATCTCCTCTACAAATAGGAAAAAGAGGCTACAATTTGCAAGAGCTCACCAAAATTGGACAGTTGAAGACTGGAAAAATGTTGCCTGGTCTGACGAGTCCCAATTTCTGTTGAGATATTCAGATGGTAGAGTCAGAATTTGGCGTAAACAGAATGAGAACATGGATCCATCATGCCTTGTTACCACTGTGCAGGCTGCTGGTGGTGGTGTAATGGTGTGGGGGATGTTTTCTTGGCACACTTTAGGCCCCTTAGTGCTAGTTGGGCATCGTTTAAATGCCACGGCCTACCTGAGCATAGTTTCTGACCATGTCCATCAATTAAGAGGGGAAGTAGCAGTCAGGCGCTGATAATCAAATGTCTGAATAACTGATCATCAAAAAGTGTGATCACCTGTATAAAAATAGAAGTTTAGGCAGTTTGCTGGTCTGGAGCATTCAGGTGTGTGTTAACACAATGCCAAGGAGGAAAGACATCACCAATGATCTTAGAGAAGCAATTATTGCTGCTCTCAATCTGGGAATGGTAATATGGCCATTTTTCAAACAATTTATCAGTCCATCATTCTACAGTAAGGAAGATTATTCACAAGTGGAAAACATTCAAGACGTGCCAGTAAATTCACCCCAAGGTCAGATCGTGCAATGCACCAAGAAACTGCAAAAAACCCAAGAACTACACCTTAGAGTCTACAGGCTTCATGACAAGTTCATGAAAGTACAATTAGAAAAAGATTTAAGTATGGCATGTTTGGAAGGGTTACCAGGAGAAAGCTTCTTCTCTATAAAAGAAAACGTGGCAGCACGGCTTATGTTTGCAAAGTTGCATTTGAATAAACCACAAGACTTCTGGAACAAAGTCCTGTGGACAGACTAGACCAAAGTGGAGATGTTTGGCCATAATGCACAGTGACAAGTTAGGTGAAAACTAAACACAGCATTTTAGCACAAATCCCTCATACCAACTGTCAAGCATGGTGGTGGAGGGGTGATGATTTTTGGCTTGTTTCACACCCACAGGGCCTGGGCACCTTGCAGTCATTGAGTCGGCCATGATCTATGTGACCATGAACTCTGTATACCAAAGTATTCTAGAGTCAAATGTGAAGCCATCTGTCCAATAGCAAAAGCTTGGCTGAAATTGGGTCATGCAACAGGACAATGATCCCAAGAACACCAGCAAATCTGCAACAGAATGGCTGAAAAAGAAAAAAATGTTAAGGTGTTGCACTGGCCCAGGTAAAGTCCAGACCTCAACCAGATTGAAGTTCTGTGGCGGGACCTTAAAGGGTTAGTTCACCCAAAAATGAAAATTCTGTCAGTATTTACTCACCCTCATGTTGTTCCAACCCCGTAAGACCTTCGTTCATCTTCGGAAAACGAATTAAGATATTTAAGATATTAAAATCGCTCCTGCATACTAGTCCATAGGCTTCTTGAGGGACTGGCTCTTGCCGTCCCCGAAAAGTCATAAAAGACATCGTTAAAATAGTCCAAGTGACTACAGGGGCTCAATCTTAAGTTTATCAAACGACGAGAACACTTTTGTGCGCAAAAAACAACAAAAATAACGACTTTATTTCAACTATTCGTTTATTTCTCCCTCTGCGCGAGTCAGCTAACTAGTTTAATAGCGTAAGCTTCTGTTATTGTACGTCACACGCATCACACACACATGACCAGCGTCGACCAATAGTGAGCCTACGTGTGACGTAGCTCTACGCAATCACACTATGTTAACGGACTATAGGCTTATGGAGAAGGAAGTGAATAGTTGAAATAAAGTCGTTATTTTTGTTGTTTTTTTGCGCACAAAAGTGTTCTCGTCGTTTGATAAACTTAAGATTGAGCCCCTGTAGTCACTTGGACTATTTTAACGATGTCTTCAATTACTTTTCGAGGACAGCAAGAGCCAGTCCCTCAAGAAGCCTATGGACTGTATGCAGGAGCGATTTTAATATCCTAAATATCTTAATTTGTGTTCCGAAGATGAACGAAGGTCTTACGGGGTTGGAACAACATGAGGGTGAGTAAATACTGACAGAATTTTCATTTTTGGGTGAACTAACCCTTTAAGAGAGCTGTGTATAAACAAATGCCCACAAACCTATCAGAAAAGGATTACTTTAAGTTATTGCTGCTAAAAGTGTCTACATGTAATTGAATCGTGAGGTATTCTTGGTACTTTATACTTTGTTACACATGGTTTCTCCAAGTTGGCTTTATTTTTGTTAAATAAATGATGACACGGTCAGAGGCGGACAGAGTACACAGCTTTATTACTTGAGTAAAAGTACAGATACCCCTTGCTAAATTTTACTCAAGTACAAGTAAAAGTACTACTGTCAGATTTCTACTTGAGTAAAAGTACTGAAGTACTTGTTTTTAAAAGTACTTGAGTATCAAGAGTACGAAAGTACATTTTCTAAATATTGCATTACTACTGCCACAGTGCTTACATTTCTGAACAGAAATGTCCTACATGGAGTTATGAAAAATGTTAATGTCAATACCTTGGAGAATGTAAAAGGAATTGAAAGTCAAATCAAGTCATATTCTTTTTTTTTTACCATGCTGCTTAATTTAACATTTAAGAAATTATCAGAATATTCAGAAAATGGAAATAGTGTGGCGAGGTGGGGCCACGGGTTGGCACATTCAAAGGATGGACCTGCTGCGTCTTTGTCCATTGTTTCGTCCATGGTTTCGTCTCTTATCTAAATCTGACCATGTAGTTGACTTTAGCAGAAAGCTAAAGGTGATTCCTGATAGGCTGTCCCAGTCAGTGGCACTTGCACAATCCAATCACGTTTGAGAGGGAAACAACAAATTGAGGGTTTCCGAGAGTTTTCTTAGTTTTCTTCTTCTTTTTTGTTTAGAAGTAGTAACTAACTTGTACTCACGGTTATGGATAGAAATGTAGTGGAGTAAAGAGTACAATATTTCCCTCTCAAATGTACTTGCGTAAAATGTCATGAGTACTCCCCAAAAATGATACTCGAGTAAAGTACAGATCCCTCAAAATTGTACTTAAGAACTGTACTCAAGTACTCCGATACTGTCCGGCTCTGGATACGGTGTAATATTTCACGTGTTCTTGTTTTTCTGGGGTTATATTTTCCTAATTTACGAAAATTGATAGTTTCAGATCAGACACTTTGTTGTATCAAAAATGCATTTGGTTAATATTGTGGCATAAATTTCTCTTCGCAACCGAAACACGTCACATGGAAACTAAGCTGCAACGGCATGGTCCGCCCTGATGAAAAACAGTGTGATCTACACTGGTACAGAGGTGGTTTACATGTAGAAGTCTTAAATGTACAGTAGCAAAAACAGAATGTTTAAGAGGTCAGATGGACTTTAGGTATGAAAATAATATAGAGAAGTTTGGAATACACCCCTTTTAATACCTTTTCGCCCTCTCAGTGGCATACTTGTAAATGCTGGAGAAGTTTCTGGAACATTTTCCACACAACAATCAAACCCTCCATTGAGTTGAGCCGATGCCTGACGGTCAGGTGTCGCTGGAACTGAACTGATTGTGAATTATCTGCTGTTGTGGTCAAAACCCCTGACACGAAGGTGAACCTCCCTCGACAACAGCAAGATCTCCATCCCTATGTTTTCACTCATCTCTCCCTCCTTCTCGCTGTCTGTTTTTCTTTTTCCGCTACGTTGTCAGACAGAAGGAGAGACGGCCCTGTTTTCTTTTTCAATAGAGATCTGAAAGAAAAGGGATACGAAAGAGGGAGAGTGAGTGAAGGAGAGAGCAAGATGTGACCCCAGAGAGGCACAGACGAGAAATCCCTGACACCTCCGTAAATCTGGACGTCCTGTGTCCTCCCTCCACTGTGTGTGTGTGTGTGTGTGTGTGCCGTGAGTGTCAACCAGCCGCAAGAGGAAAACATTCCTGTGTGGTTCTCACACAAATTCAGGAGGTTTGCTCTGAAAACAAGGTCTTTCCTCATGCTTTCAGCCTTTCTCTTCCTCTCTCTCTCTCTCTGGCTTCAGCTGTCCTCCACAGACTAGGCTGGTAGAGGCGAGGATGAAGGTTTTCATTGTGCTGCTGTTGATTCTGCATTAGGCTTGGTGTTTAGCTTTTATGATGAATATGTGCTTGAGTCTGTGCTGTTATTTTGCAGTCTCTCTGGCTCTGGCTTTGGCTCGCCCTCGCTCATCTCTCTCTCTCTTTCTCTCTCTCATACACACACACACACACACACACAAACACCTAGAGTTAGCCACATTAGCCTGATTTTTCACCCAAATGGAAATGTGTGCTGTCACATGGCCATCGCCCCTGACGATCTGCTGTCCAATCACTCACAAGCAGCCCGCCGGCCCCGCAAATAGGCCTGTCACTCTCCCCGTCGGCACAGTAACATATGGTCCATCATTAAAATGGGGGGGGAGGGGTGAGGTCCAGCGGGTGATGAGCCCTCTGCCCCATCAGGTGTGTGGACACACACACATAAACACAAATTTGTGTGATGTCCACTTGTGTATTCAAAAAGATAAAGTGCCATTTGTAATATTTTGGACATTTACCATGGTATCGCCATTTTTTGTAGTAGTAATACCATTTTTACTTGGACATTTACCATTGTAATAATTGGTTTTGTGGACAATGTACCATGGTATTACTCTGTTTGCACTTTTATCGTGGTATCATGTTTTTTTGTGCATGAACTGCTGTAATGCTGTGTTGCTTTGTGATGTTCATGGTATATGGAAGCTTGTTTCTGCCACTGAATAAAAGAAAAATGATTGCAACTTTTATCTCACAATTGCGTGTTATAAAGCCAGAATTGCGAGATATAAAGTCAAAATTGTGTGATATTAAGTCACAATTCTGAGAAAAATGCGACTTTTTATCTCACAATTCTGACTTTTTTTCTCACAATTGCGGGCAATTCTGACTTTATATAACGCATTTCTGACTTTATAACGCATTTCTGACTGTATAACACGCAATTGCGACTTTATATCTAGCAATTCTGACTTTATAACATGCAATTGCAACTTTTTATAACGCAATTCTGACTTTATATCTCGTAATTCTGACTTTATAACGCAATTCTGACTTTATATTACGCAATTCTGACTTTATATCTTGCAATTCTGACTTTATATCTCGCAATTGCGACTTTATATCACTCAATTCTGACTTTATATTTCGCAATTCTGATTTTATACCTCGCAATTGCGACTTTACATCTAGCGAATTTTTCATTCTATGGCGGAAACAAAGCTTCCATAGTATTACCATATTTTGTGGACCTACTTTAATAATACCATGTTTATTTGGACTATGGTATTACTGTGTTTTGCACTTTTACCATCGTGGTATCATGTTTTTGTGCATGTACCATGGTATTTTTTTTGTCTTACATTTACTGTGGTAACATCATGGTTTTCGTACACATTGTTGTTTTTTTTTCTCACATTTGCGGTAATACCATGTTTTTGAAATATGGAAATAGCATGGTGGTATTGGAATTAAGTTAGGGTACCATGTAAATAACATGTTACAATAATGTAGTAATTCTATACTAGAATTAGTAGTATAGTTTTACAATCTAGTACCATCTATGCACCATCACAGTACTTTTTTAAGGGAAGGGGAAGCTCATGTGTGTACATGAACAGTTAGGACAGGTATCGCATGAAACCCCTGTAAACACACACACAGGTATCTGATGCACATGTACAGTTAGGACAGGTATCGCATGAAACCCCTGTAAACACACACACAGGTATCTGATGCAGATGTACAGTTAGGACCGGTATCGCATGAAACCCCTGTAAACACACACAGGTATCTGATGCACATGTACAGTTAGGACAGGTATCGCATGAAGCCCCTGTAAACACACACAGGTATCTGATGCAGATGTACAGTTAGGACAGGTATCGCATGAAACCCCTGTAAACACACACAGGTATCTGATGCAGATGTACAGTTAGGACCGGTATCTCATGAAACCCCTGTAAACACACACAGGTATCTGATGCAGATGTACAGTTAGGACAGGTATCTCATGAAACCCCTGTAAACACACACACAGGTATCTGATGCAGATGTACAGTTAGGACAGGTACCTCATGAAACCCCTGTAAACACACACAGGTATCTGATGCAGATGTACAGTTAGGACAGGTATCGCATGAAACCCCTGTAAACACACACAGGTATCTGATGCAGATGTACAGTTAGGACAGGTATCGCATGAAACCCCTGTAAACACACACAGGTATCTGATGTACATGTACAGTTAGGACAGGTATCGCATGAAACCCCTGTAAACACACACAGGTATCTGATGCAGATGTACAGTTAGGACAGGTATCGCATGAAACCCCTGTAAACACACACAGGTATCTGATGTACATGTACAGTTAGGACAGGTATCGCATGAAACCCCTGTAAACACACACACAGGTATCTGATGCACATGTACAGTTAGGACAGGTATCGCATGAAACCTCTGTAAACACACACACAGGTATCTGATGTACATGTACAGTTAGGACAGGTATCGCATGAAACCCCTGTAAACACACACACAGGTATCTGATGTACATGTACAGTTAGGACAGGTATCGCATGAAACCCCTGTAAACACACACACAGGTATCTGATGCAGATGTACAGTTAGGACAGGTATCGCATGAAGCCCCTGTAAACACACACAGGTATCTGATGCACATGTACAGTTAGGACCGGTATCGCATGAAACCCCTGTAAACACACACAGGTATCTGATGTACATGTACAGTTAGGACAGGTATCGCATGAAGCCCCTGTAAACACACACAGGTATCTGATGCACATGTACAGTTAGGACAGGTATCGCATGAAACCCCTGTAAACACACACAGGTATCTGATGCACATGTACAGTTAGGACAGGTATCGCATGAAACCCCTGTAAACACACACACAGGTATCTGATGCAGATGTACAGTTAGGACCGGTATCGCATGAAACCCCTGTAAACACACACAGGTATCTGATGTACATGTACAGTTAGGACAGGTATCGCATGAAACCCCTGTAAACACACACACAGGTATCTAATGCAGATGTACAGTTAGGACAGGTATCGCATGAAACCCCTGTAAACACACACAGGTATCTGATGTACATGTACAGTTAGGACAGGTATCGCATGAAACCCCTGTAAACACACACAGGTATCTGATGCACATGTACAGTTAGGACAGGTATCGCATGAAACCCCTGTAAACACACACACAGGTATCTGATGCAGATGTACAGTTAGGACAGGTATCGCATGAAGCCCCTGTAAACACACACACAGGTATCTGATGCAGATGTACAGTTAGGACAGGTATCGCATGAAACCCCTGTAAACACACACACAGGTATCTGATGCACATGTACAGTTAGGACCGGTATCGCATGAAACCCCTGTAAACACACACACAGGTATCTGATGCAGATGTACAGTTAGGACAGGTATCGCATGAAACCCCTGTAAACACACACACAGGTATCTGATGCAGATGTACAGTTAGGACAGGTATCGCATGAAGCCCCTGTAAACACACACACAGGTATCTGATGCAGATGTACAGTTAGGACCGGTATCGCATGAAACCCCTGTAAACACACACAGGTATCTGATGCACATGTACAGTTAGGACAGGTATCGCATGAAACCCCTGTAAACACACACACAGGTATCTGATGCAGATGTACAGTTAGGACCGGTATCGCATGAAACCCCTGTAAACACACACAGGTATCTGATGTACATGTACAGTTAGGACAGGTATCGCATGAAACCCCTGTAAACACACACACAGGTATCTAATGCAGATGTACAGTTAGGACAGGTATCGCATGAAACCCCTGTAAACACACACAGGTATCTGATGTACATGTACAGTTAGGACAGGTATCGCATGAAACCCCTGTAAACACACACAGGTATCTGATGCACATGTACAGTTAGGACAGGTATCGCATGAAACCCCTGTAAACACACACACAGGTATCTGATGCAGATGTACAGTTAGGACAGGTATCGCATGAAGCCCCTGTAAACACACACACAGGTATCTGATGCAGATGTACAGTTAGGACAGGTATCGCATGAAACCCCTGTAAACACACACACAGGTATCTGATGCACATGTACAGTTAGGACCGGTATCGCATGAAACCCCTGTAAACACACACAGGTATCTGATGCAGATGTACAGTTAGGACAGGTATCGCATGAAACCCCTGTAAACACACACAGGTATCTGATGTACATGTACAGTTAGGACAGGTATCGCATGAAGCCCCTGTAAACACACACAGGTATCTGATACACATGTACAGTTAGGACAGGTATCGCATGAAACCCCTGTAAACACACACACAGGTATCTGATGCAGATGTACAGTTAGGACAGGTATCGCATGAAACCCCTGTAAACACACACACAGGTATCTGATGCACATGTACAGTTAGGACAGGTATCGCATGAAACCCCTGTAAACACACACAGGTATCTGATGCAGATGTACAGTTAGGACAGGTATCGCATGAAGCCCCTGTAAACACACACAGGTATCTGATGCAGATGTACAGTTAGGACAGGTATCGCATGAAACCCCTGTAAACACACACAGGTATCTGATGTACATGTACAGTTAGGACAGGTATCGCATGAAACCCCTGTAAACACACACAGGTATCTGATGCAGATGTACAGTTAGGACAGGTATCGCATGAAACCCCTGTAAACACACACAGGTATCTGATGCAGATGTACAGTTAGGACAGGTATCGCATGAAACCCCTGTAAACACACACAGGTATCTGATGTACATGTACAGTTAGGACAGGTATCGCATGAAACCCCTGTAAACACACACACAGGTATCTGATGCAGATGTACAGTTAGGACAGGTATCGCATGAAACCCCTGTAAACACACACAGGTATCTGATGCACATGTACAGTTAGGACAGGTATCGCATGAAACCCCTGTAAACACACACAGGTATCTGATGCACATGTACAGTTAGGACAGGTATCGCATGAAACCCCTGTAAACACATACACAGGTATCTGATGCAGATGTACAGTTAGGACAGGTATCGCATGAAACCCCTGTAAACACACACACAGGTATCTGATGCACATGTACAGTTAGGACAGGTATCGCATGAAACCCCTGTAAACACACACACAGGTATCTGATGCAGATGTACAGTTAGGACAGGTATCGCATGAAACCCCTGTAAACACACACACAGGTATCTGATGCAGATTTTTTATTTTATTTTATATATATTATATTATGAAGACAGCCAGTTCAATTCACTGTTCACACAGACACACAGTTCCATTGCATGAAACCCCTGTAAACACACACACAGGTATCTGATGCAGATGTACAGTTAGGACCGGTATCGCATGAAACCCCTGTAAACACACACAGGTATCTGATGTACATGTACAGTTAGGACAGGTATCGCATGAAACCCCTGTAAACACACACACAGGTATCTGATGCAGATGTACAGTTAGGACAGGTATCGCATGAAACCCCTGTAAACACACACAGGTATCTGATGCACATGTACAGTTAGGACAGGTATCGCATGAAACCCCTGTAAACACACACAGGTATCTGATGCAGATGTACAGTTAGGACAGGTATCGCATGAAACCCCTGTAAACACACACAGGTATCTGATGCAGATGTACAGTTAGGACAGGTATCGCATGAAGCCCCTGTAAACACACACACAGGTATCTGATGCAGATGTACAGTTAGGACAGGTATCGCATGAAACCCCTGTAAACACACACACAGGTATCTGATGCAGATGTACAGTTAGGACCGGTATCGCATGAAACCCCTGTAAACACACACAGGTATCTGATGTACATGTACAGTTAGGACAGGTATCGCATGAAACCCCTGTAAACACACACACAGGTATCTAATGCAGATGTACAGTTAGGACAGGTATCGCATGAAACCCCTGTAAACACACACAGGTATCTGATGTACATGTACAGTTAGGACAGGTATCGCATGAAACCCCTGTAAACACACACAGGTATCTGATGCACATGTACAGTTAGGACAGGTATCGCATGAAACCCCTGTAAACACACACACAGGTATCTGATGCAGATGTACAGTTAGGACAGGTATCGCATGAAGCCCCTGTAAACACACACACAGGTATCTGATGCAGATGTACAGTTAGGACAGGTATCGCATGAAACCCCTGTAAACACACACACAGGTATCTGATGCACATGTACAGTTAGGACCGGTATCGCATGAAACCCCTGTAAACACACACAGGTATCTGATGCAGATGTACAGTTAGGACAGGTATCGCATGAAACCCCTGTAAACACACACAGGTATCTGATGTACATGTACAGTTAGGACAGGTATCGCATGAAGCCCCTGTAAACACACACAGGTATCTGATGCACATGTACAGTTAGGACAGGTATCGCATGAAACTCCTGTAAACACACACAGGTATCTGATGCAGATGTACAGTTAGGACAGGTATCGCATGAAGCCCCTGTAAACACACACACAGGTATCTGATGTACATGTACAGTTAGGACAGGTATCGCATGAAACTCCTGTAAACACACACAGGTATCTGATGCAGATGTACAGTTAGGACAGGTATCGCATGAAGCCCCTGTAAACACACACAGGTATCTGATGCAGATGTACAGTTAGGACAGGTATCGCACGAAACCCCTGTAAACACACACAGGTATCTGATGTACATGTACAGTTAGGACAGGTATCGCACGAAACCCCTGTAAACACACACAGGTATCTGATGCAGATGTACAGTTAGGACAGGTATCGCATGAAGCCCCTGTAAACACACACAGGTATCTGATGCAGATGTACAGTTAGGACAGGTATCGCATGAAACCCCTGTAAACACACACAGGTATCTGATGCACATGTACAGTTAGGACAGGTATCGCACGAAACCCCTGTAAACACACACAGGTATCTGATGCAGATGTACAGTTAGGACAGGTATCGCACGAAACCCCTGTAAACACACACAGGTATCTGATGCAGATGTACAGTTAGGACAGGTATCGCATGAAGCCCCTGTAAACACACACAGGTATCTGATGCAGATGTACAGTTAGGACAGGTATCGCACGAAACCCCTGTAAACACACACAGGTATCTGATGCAGATGTACAGTTAGGACAGGTATCGCACGAAACCCCTGTAAACACACACAGGTATCTGATGCAGATGTACAGTTAGGACAGGTATCGCATGAAGCCCCTGTAAACACACACAGGTATCTGATGCAGATGTACAGTTAGGACAGGTATCGCACGAAACCCCTGTAAACACACACAGGTATCTGATGCAGATGTACAGTTAGGACAGGTATCGCACGAAACCCCTGTAAACACACACAGGTATCTGATGCAGATGTACAGTTAGGACAGGTATCGCATGAAACCCCTGTAAACACACACAGGTATCTGATGCAGATGTACAGTTAGGACAGGTATCGCATGAAGCCCCTGTAAACACACACAGGTATCTGATGCAGATGTACAGTTAGGACAGGTATCGCACGAAACCCCTGTAAACACACACAGGTATCTGATGCAGATGTACAGTTAGGACAGGTATCGCATGAAGCCCCTGTAAACACACACAGGTATCTGATGCAGATGTACAGTTAGGACAGGTATCGCATGAAACCCCTGTAAACACACACAGGTATCTGATGTACATGTACAGTTAGGACAGGTATCGCATGAAACCCCTGTAAACACACACAGGTATCTGATGCAGATGTACAGTTAGGACAGGTATCGCATGAAGCCCCTGTAAACACACACAGGTATCTGATGCAGATGTACAGTTAGGACAGGTATCGCATGAAACCCCTGTAAACACACACAGGTATCTGATGCAGATGTACAGTTAGGACAGGTATCGCATGAAACCCCTGTAAACACACACAGGTATCTGATGCAGATGTACAGTTAGGACAGGTATCGCATGAAACCCCTGTAAACACACACAGGTATCTGATGTACATGTACAGTTAGGACAGGTATCGCATGAAACCCCTGTAAACACACACACAGGTATCTGATGCAGATGTACAGTTAGGACAGGTATCGCATGAAACCCCTGTAAACACACACAGGTATCTGATGCACATGTACAGTTAGGACAGGTATCGCATGAAACCCCTGTAAACACACACAGGTATCTGATGCACATGTACAGTTAGGACAGGTATCGCATGAAACCCCTGTAAACACATACACAGGTATCTGATGCAGATGTACAGTTAGGACAGGTATCGCATGAAACCCCTGTAAACACACACACAGGTATCTGATGCACATGTACAGTTAGGACAGGTATCGCATGAAACCCCTGTAAACACACACACAGGTATCTGATGCAGATGTACAGTTAGGACAGGTATCGCATGAAACCCCTGTAAACACACACACAGGTATCTGATGCAGATTTTTTATTTTATTTTATATATATTATATTATGAAGACAGCCAGTTCAATTCACTGTTCACACAGACACACAGTTCCATTGCAGGCTATAGGAGTCCCCTGTTGGTAAGGTAGAAATCGGTCAGAGTTTCAGGTCCCCACTTGGCATGTTTTTTTAAAAATAAAAAATATATATTTTTAAAGTTACATTATGAAAAAAAGACCTTAAAAGAAAATTTTGTATGTCATTTTTGTTTCTTCAAAATGACCAGAAACACTAGTCCCCTCTTGGCCAGTGTAGAGCGATAGTCCCCTGTTAGTAATATAGACGTGTATGTGTGTGTGTGTGTGTGTGTGTGTGCGTGTGTGTGAATGGTGGCCTTTGGTGATCGTAAATAAAAGAGCTGTAGTTGAGGAGGAGATAAGGCATTATGGCTATTTACACTGAATCACACTCACTATCCATCAACACACACACGCACAGATACGGGTCCGATCCAGCCGTGTCACTCTTATTTATGTGTGGAGCTCTCAGTAAGGCTACTGGGGTGTTATACTCAATGGGGCTATCCGTTTCTCACTGTGTGTGTGGATGAGATGATGATGATGCATTTTGTTGTCAGGGAAACAATCAGCAAGGCCGGTCGTTACGGTAACGGGATCACCATGGATGCCTGCTCGGTAAATAACACCTCCGTCGGCCCGCCGGTCGTCACAGAGACAAATGCTAGGCTTTTAATTAGGCTAATAAAATAGGAAGAAAGGGCTGACGGCTCGGAGTGGCTGTCAGTTACTGAAGATACATCACAACACACACACACTCGAGCATCCGAGTTACTGAAACCTCAGTGTGTCGTGCAATAATACACACTTGGTGCTTACTGAAAACGCACATGTTAGACGTTACTAGGTTTTTTAGACTCTCCTGACTGAAACAAAGTTCCTCAATTCTTTCTCGTCTGTACTTTTATTTTGTCTCCATCCCAATTTGCATACTATTATTTACAATATAAAGCTTTCAAATCATAAAATGTTGAAAATAGGAGGCATATAATGCAATAGGTGCATGCTTGGCATATTGTTTGCATTGTATTTGTGAAGCGTGCGTGAATGCTTTTTAGGCTGATATTACCCACAATCCTTTGCTTTTGTGACAGTTCTCTATCGACATTTTAAGTTGAAGAAAAATGGCAAGGAGAGTGAGGCCAACGCTGCCACAGCAGTTTTTAAATGCGTGAACCTGAAAGTTAAGTATTAATGAATTTAAATGTAATGAATTTGGCTAATGCTCACATGCAAACGCAAACAGTTTGTGACAAAGGCACTTAAGATCAAAATGTTGCACATAGTGTGTCCTAATACTACCATGGTGTTGCATACTTCCCACTCAAAAATAGGTATTTCCCATAACCAATGAATTATATAGAGTAAGTGAAGGGTGTAGTATTGGTCTTTTCAAACTTTTAACTAGGTAAACAAACCTGGGCTGTCTTTTTCATGTTTCATATTTCATATTCATACTTCATCTTGGGTCAGTAATGAATAGTCAATGTTACGATTTCACATTGTAAATTTGTAAACTTCATTTTAAAGTTCTTATTTGCATATTTATTAGCTTAGTAGCGTCAATTTGGGCCAGTTCAGCACATAGTTTTAAGTTTCTACAACACTACAAAGCTCATGAATATTTAATGAGGTAGACACTGAGGCAGTTTGTGATTGATTGCTTAACAGCTTCAGCACATTGTCATTTCAGACGGCATTCTTTTGGCATCATAATTCTATTCTTTTTATAACCATTTTATAACGTAAACGTTGCATTATGTTGTCTGAAATTGGCTTTAAACAGGATTCAACCTTTTTCTTTCTCGCTCTCAGCTTTTCTCTCTCACACACAGACGTCTTGTAGTATTTCCAGACCCAAGTTTTTTCAGCTGCTTCACTCTAGACCTTCATTTACCAAAACTAATTGAAATAAAACTCTTTCCTCCTCCAGCGTATGTTCACAACACTTCACTTGTCACTATGAATGACCCAGTGTCTTTCTGCTGCGTTCGTCAAAAGCTGCCCGGCAAAGTTATAACGTATGTCATCGGCTCGGGATATATTTGGAGGACTAGAATATTTTAAAGGTGATAAAATAACAGTTACAGGTAATAATAGAGCCAGACGGGCTCCAGATGCCGCGGTGAGAGAAGCCACTTGGGCGGATTTCTCCAACGTCTTCCCTCGATGTTCTGCTTCATTTCCGCAGAGTCAACTAAGGTGATGAATTCAACTCGGTAAAAAATGATGTAGTATGGAACAAGGAATTGAGTTTTTAAGGGCAGAAACTAAGATGACTACATTTAAATGCATCTGACCTCAACATCTTGCATAGCCAACAATGACATTGCGGCTCATGCAGATCTTGTTCCATAAAACAACTTTAATGCTCTTAAACCACGAAAGCAGCATCAGAAATACAGGCCTCATTGCAGACAGCTAGAATAGGAACGTCTGTCATTTGCAAAGTTATACTCCCTCCTAACCACTTGAGTGTTTGTTTAATACTTTGGTTTA